>NW_008707266.1:173744-342484 GCF_000327385.1 Lottia gigantea | reverse complement strand
TTCACAACACGATTTGCATAACATATTTTCAACTTAAGTGATTTTGCCTGAATTCACGGAATTATATATTTTTTGCTTTTCAGGGAAAAGGGTTTATGACAACATATTGGTTGTTGACTGTGAAATAATTGCGATAAATTGAAAACCAACTCGTTAACTTTCGGTACCAATTTCATATGTTTTTGCAGTTATTGTCTGCCTTAAATTGTCGAGAAATAAATATTTTTAATCCTGTTTGTTTTAAACATGTCTTTTTTTTAACAAAGCCGTGGATTTCAAAATAACCGAAGGAAAGATTTTGAAGCATTGGGACTAAGAGACGGTAAAATACAATACTTAACATGAAAATAATTCGTAAATTGAACAATTCGTAAATCTTACAATACAGGTGGTCAAAAGTGCAAACACCAATAGAAGTCAATTGCTCGTTCAGAAACAGTGTGCCATAAAAAAAATAGATCGATTGTGGAATGGCAGGTCACTCACATTAAATTGCCTGGTTGAATCTGTCACGAATTTTTGTGTGGTTCTTGTAAAGGGACGCAACTCATGCTCTTATGGACTAACGTAACACTAATACTTTCGACACATGTTCAGTACTGGGGAGATCTTCAGACTAAAAAACAAAAATTCACAGCAATATACAGATATTGGGTCAAATAACTATTTTGTCACTTATCTCAAGCAATCATAAATACCCTGCAAAGAGAATTTGGAGATGTTCAGTAAGATTGGCCTGAAACCAAAACACCAGACATGGTGCAAATAAGACTAATAAAGGCTGCTTTGTGATCAATGGCCCTAATCAAGGTAGTATATGCCGGCTTTTTTTACTACATATTTGTCGTGTTTGTGATGTATGTTTAGCAGCAATGACAGATGTGGCGTCAGGCAGGATATGCTTACTATTCTCGGCACTCGATACCATTTTTCATTGTGACATACTAACTCAAGATTGATATTCTTCCTCATGTAAAAACTTTATTAGCTGCTGCCAATGTTTTGCCAATATATTGTTTTGGATTTCGTGTTCGGTTTGCTGTGCAAATCCTTAGTACATGGTTTATTCATTCAAGTCATTAATTTGTACATTTAGAAACACTAGATGTTATTACGGTAAATCATGAAAAGAGCGTCTGTGTCTATATGGTTTTTGTATTATTTCATGTCACATAATAATAATGATTTATATTCATTGATAATTTAGAACGTTATGTTCCAAGCACTTTTTTGTTTTACCTAGAGTCGATTGAGGGCATAATCCAGTAGGTGCTCGGTAAAACACCCCTGTGATGCAGATCCTGGTGCGCACTGACGAGATTTGGTCGTGGCAGTTTGGCTATTCCACTAAACAGGGTCTGTCAAGAAGCAGTTTTCTTATGTCCTGACATTACTTCTTGTATCGGGACAGTGACATGGGGATGGTAAACTATACATTCAACAGCAGCAAACAGATACTTCAGATAAGTATTTTGAGGCAATGTCTTTAATCCAGTAATCTATCCCAGTCCTCAAAGTCCTCAGAAGCAATTAAGGTCACTTTTACCTTATGTGATGTTTCCCGCAGTGACCTGGACATTTCTTAAGAAATGTGATATATGCGCCACGACTGTTCTAATACAGTTTCTTCTGTATATACCAAATTCTATTTCGCTTCTAATTAAGTCATCATTGACAAATAATATTTATTTTCAAAGACAGGATAGGATTAAAATCGATTGGAATAGCTTGCTGAATCGTTAGTGATTAATCCTGACTTATGAGCTTCCCACGGATCTTGATAACAAATTCCAACCATTAAACAAATTATACATTTCTTAATTGGATTCATGAATGTTTTATGATGCTTCAGGTATAGTGAAAAACATTGCTCGTGTATGTTGGCCGAGAGCGTGAAGCTGTGACTGAAAAGTATTTGTATTAATTGACCTATGATATTGATAAAATCGTTTTGACAAGAAAAGTGAATTAGTGATTTATATTTCATGAAGTTCAACATTTAAATTTATGTTAAAACGCAGTTTGAAAGCCGTTTGTCAATTTTATGAAATATACTTCTTCGCTTTTCAGTTTTTCTTCTTTTCAGTTCTACATAGCAAATCTGGTGTAGGTTATTTTCGAGACAAAGGTAGTATTTCCGTGAATCATTACCTATCTAATCGACTGGAAAAATGTTGACAAGATGAAAACGATACAATACCAATTCACATCATCAGCTCATTTTGAAAATCATCTGGAAATGACCTTTACAAGTCTCCAATTGTGGTACTTCAAATGGAACCGTCCAGTTGATCAGTATTCCTGGATCTAATAATATATATATTGTATATAATTAAGTTATTTCGCTCTCTGATCGATTCAATTTTTGACCATTGAGTGACAGTTTTAACCATTAGATGTGAACTAGTAAAGGTGTGCAAAATGGATCCTAAAGGTATTTTGCAGTTCTTAGGTGTACTCTTTAGCTTCAAAATATATGTTCTGTGCGATGAGCGATTTCAGACAACGATATGTTCCATTGTGTTAAGTCAGACAAGATTACCGTTTGACATCGCAAGATCTGGACCAGCGTTAGATATGGCTCTGGAGAAAGTAAGATACGTTTATAATGATACTATCAACTTTAAATATATTTATAAAGATGGGGGTAGTGACTGTGTTCCGGACATAGCAGGAGCTATTGCAGCTGACGTCTTTCATAATAAAAATGTTTCGGTCTTCATTGGTCCAGGTAAGTTTTATATTCACATTTACACTTACAAATAGGTAAACCCATGCATAAACCCGAAACAATAACCAAACGTAAGTCGAGGTATTTGAAAGACGGAAAGAACATGTTAAATCTTCTGAAGTAACCAGGCCATCATTAGAAAAACAAAATTGCGGAAAGAGTCTCATAGTCAACGTCATGCGTCCTCGGAAAAGGTAAGCTCTCTGCCTACTGTTCTGCATTGCGTTTTTTTGTTTTTGACGTTGTCTTATCGCAAGCAAGTCATTCATGATATTTTTTATTACGTCAATTGCAGCTCTGTGATGTCTGCAAACTTACGAATATCGTGATATGATCGTATCTTAGTATCTATGAACGTTGTCCATCAGACAATTCTTGAAAGTTATTCACCTCATCAATTTCAAAGGATACAGATCAAATAAATCGTAGGTTTATTCGGACGTTTGTAATTCAGGATGCAGTCTTGCTGTTGAACAGATCGGTTATATGGCAGCAAGATGGAATTTACCAATTATCACACCAGTTGGTACATCAGCAACTCTAGCTAACAAGAAAGCCTTTCCAACTTTAACCAGATTGGCTTTTGGACTTCAAGAATTTGCAGTTTTTTATATGAAATTGTTAGAAATATACCAGTGGAAGCATATAGCTTTGATCTACGACACCGACTTTTCGTTTACAAATATTATGGGTTCGTCTATATACGAAGAGTTCCGCACAACCAAACTGTCCATGGTGTATTTTCAAATTCAAAGCAGTTCGATAACCAGCGAAGAATATCAACGTATTTTAGTCAAAGCAAATGATAATGCTCGAGGTAATGCTTTTAGAGATAAAGTTAAATATTTATGCAGTTGATTTACTTTACGGAATCATCCCGATTTTAGAGAAAATCTCTGATAATCGATTTTGTAAGATGGTCTGTACCCAATTATAAATTAAATTAGCCGATTGGATTTTCACACTTCGGCAGAAATCAGAACAAAAACCACAAGGAACAGAGTTATACGTAGTCTTAGCAACCTCTTAAACTAGCTATAACAAAATTGAAGAGAAATTGCCAGCCTTTCTTTTGACTTTTCATTGATTCGGTCATTGTTTTTTTCATTCTAGTGTTTCTGATTTTTGCAATGGCTGATGATATACGTCAGTTTCTATTAACGGCACATGATCTGGGTTTTACACAAGGTGAACATGTTTTTCTTGCAACCATACCTGTCTATTTAAAACTGGAATTTTGGAGACGCGACGATTCTTATGATCAGGTAAAAATATTGTTTTTAAAGAAACATTTCAGATTCTGTTGCGTCATCTATTGAAATTTTCTTTTAAGATCTTATCATTTACTGTCGGATAAATGAAAAAACCATGTGAAATCACATGCAAGAACAGTTTCACAAACCACAATTATTATGGACAATATCCATCCTAAAGCAGCAGCAGAGTAGTAGGCTATCATCTTCATTAGGTGTCTACAATACAGTGATTCCAAAGAGCAATTATCTTGCCTTGGTTTATTTTCAGAAAGCTAAAGAGGCGTATAAAAGTGCAATGTTCATAACATTAGCAGAATCATTTGACGTTAGTTATAAATTATTTAAAAAACAAATGATTAACAGAAGTAGAATTGATTACGGTTTTGAATATGGAAGGGAAGAGGTAGGCTTGTTTATTGTTATTTATTGGTATTCGTAGCAATACATTTCCTAAATTATACGTAGAAAATGTTGTGTTGCAGATTTTAGAACTTTAATGTGTAATAGGACTTTTATTGAAAGTTTGATACATTAATGCCCGAGTGTCTACGGTCCTCAGATCCATTCAAGGGAAATACCCTGAAACTGGTTTTTCAAAGAGCGAGTATTCCCATTAACTTATAAACAAGGGAGTATTTTGAAATGTTCTTGTTCTTGAGAATACGCATCCCCCTCTTTTTTTGTTATGAGTATAATTTACAGCAATTGCAAAATTGCAAATTTTACGAATGTATAGTATGTCGTCCATAGAACTTGTTAATGGAGACTTTTAACCTTGGTACAGAGCTGGCAAGGCTGTGTACGCTGGGAAGTAAAACATTGCCATGGCATTCGATTGCTAAATTGTGACCTCGATTACTTAAAGGAAATTGAAAAACCTTGACAAAAGGGTATTATTAAGTTTTGTTAGAAAATATATTTTGTTGTTATCAGTATATAATTTGTAGACGTTCTTAACATTCATTATCGAATTAATCAATTTTGCTAAACCCTGATATTAGAGGATACTTTAACATGATCATCTTTTATTGGTTCATTAAGCTAAAGATTTTAACTTTTGCTTTTTAAATTATTATCTTAAAAAGTGTATATTAATTGATATGCCAGACTTGAGTTAGCTAAAGAGCTCCTAATTGATGCCATAATCAATGTGTACTATAATTTTAGATCCTTATTAACCGTATTTCGGTCGATTTATGATAAGCTTTTCCTAAGTATCTACATCGTCTTAAGTTAAAGACTGTTATTATTTATTCAGCCTGTATAATTATTTCTCTCATAAGACAAATGGTTTTAATATTAGTTTGACACATCATCGAACTTTTCATTCTTTATATCTCTTATATGCAACTTATGAGTCGTTTTCATTAAAGCCAACATATTTCATTCATAGGTCTGCAAATTTGCCGTAGCTAAATGTTCAAATCATGAACTGTTTACCCTCCACATGCTACTGAAATAAGATGCCATCTTAAAGTACAGTTCTGCCTTCCAATACATGCTTTTGTATATCAACATTAATGTTCTTACGTTATTACTTTTTGCTCTTTTCAGCCAAATGTATTGCTTCCTCGATTTTATGATTCAGTTCTTATCTATGCTCAAATATTGAATGAAACTCTAACCGAAGGAGGGGATCCATTAAATGGTCTTGCGATGACCGAGAGAATGAAAAACAGAACTTTCAATGGTAAATTATTCAAATGATAATTATTGAAGGTTTACATCATTTTCATTGTACTGGACTGTGGTCTCTAATGCAAGTAATGAGACCCAAATGAGCATGGCCTGCTATATCAACTTTTAGCTGTTGAACTGGAATTTAATATTTATTTCGCAAAAATAACTGATTTATAAATTTTGTAATGTGTTAAAATTCACAATTGCAAAGCATTCTGCTACTAAAAAATAAGTATAATTGCGTATAATCTGTACATTAGAATCACGTGGAACGACATAATAAGCTTGTAGTTCAAAAATGTTTCCAGCCATTTGTAATAATGAAAGCGTTAGTTCTAATTTAATCAATTGGATATTAAATGTTCTTAAAGGAATCAGCGGTAAAGTTTCAATCAATTCTAATGGTGATAGATTTACTGATCTAGTTTTATATGATATGACTAAACCGGATGAAGGCGAGTTTGAGGTAAGGCCGTAACAATTTGATTATAGTTCTTCGAAATGCAGTCCTACCTAAGAGACCAATCTCATGAACAGTTACTAACTTCAAAATTATAGAAAAAATATGCATAACGGTAGATAGAATATTGCTTCAGCATATAAACGTATAAATGATACTAGGTCAATGACAATAATTCAAATCGTAAATAGATTGTCATCTTTGAGGATGGATTTAAGTTCTCAATGGATAGTTTGTTCATTTCTTTCTACGGTGTGTGAAAGTCTGGGGACCCTGAATGAGTCAATTACCCATCACCCAGTAGACCACCGCGTAAAAGGTACTGAAAATTCCGGAAAAGTCGATGCTTAAAGGTCTAGCATTGGACCAGTCGGAAGACAGGTTCCCCGAAAAGTTAATTTCTATCCTTGTATATTCTTGCCGTCTTTTTCTTCGTTTTCAAAATTTGAACTATCGTGTTCAAAGAAATATGTAGTCCCAGATAGTGTAAGGGACGGCCGGCACGGGAGAACAACTCTTGATCTACAGTGTTGTCCAAAACGATATATAATGGCCTAATGGTTGTATATTTTAATCATTATAATTGATTTAAACAATTTTTGTCAATAATCAATCAATATTCATTAAGTAAAATTGCCAATTATCAAAGTCGCGTGAATGAAATATGGTTATTGGCTTTCATGTTAGTTTTCGCCATTAAGATCCGCAAATATGAAATACGCCCGATTCCACATAGATCATGTTGTTCATTGCTTTTAGAAAATAAATTGTATTTCTCTCAACAGGTTGTCGGGTATTATGATGGTCCTACCATGCTGTATACCGTTCATCCCATTAACGTAATACATTGGCCACGAGATAAAGGTCCCCCACCAGATAAACCAGATTGTGGATTTTTAAATGAATTATGTGGGAATGAAGGTATTATCCCTTTCTAATGGGGACTGAAAAATTACATGTCAATAAACACGATGTAGTCTGTCCCAAGAGTGTGTTCGGCTAATGGAAACATTTAATAAAACAAACATAATATTCAATTCATACAATTGTTAGTATATAAACGAAGTAATTTGAGCTACAGTTTAAAGAATGTTTCATGGATTTGTACATAAACTTTTTCCTTTGTACAAACCCATTAAATTTGAGAATTTTCAAATTAGCTGTTTAGTTTTTGGAAACAGTCGACACGATTGTTGTTTTTGTTTAATTTACATTTATATTTCTCACAGTTTCAGTTAATGACTTTAAATCTACTAGTCTATTATAGCATATTAGATTTTGTCTCTAAACGGTTAGATAGATGCTATTTTCTTTTCAGAAAATTCAGAGACGCTACTCGTAGCACTTTCTTCAACCTTTGTTGGTATATTTTTAATAGCGGTTATAATAGTTGGAATATGCTATAGGTAACAAATATGTTTTATGTTTTTGTCTTTTTCATATAAATAGCTTGCACAAAAATTATATGGAAATTGAAAAAGAAAAACAATCCATACAGATTTTGTATCGACTCCATAAGTCACGTTTTTAATTCAGCGTCGTTGAGAAATATATTTAGTAGTTGCTTTTTATACTCAACCGCTCAAGTATCATTCTGAATCATGTATCATGTTTTGATGTCAGTCTAGGATTTTGGCAAATAATAATTAAAATCTTAAAATTGTACTATATTGCGTGTACAAACCTTATTAACATAACACATTATATTACTATTTCTTTTCTTGTTTACTAGGCGATGGAGGCTTAATGCTCAGAAAGATTTATGGTGGTGGAAAATAGAAAAACATGAGCTAGAAATAAGTAGAAAGATAGTAAACAGATCTCGGCTGTCACATCTATCAAGGGTATCTGAGAATCATATTAAGTTTTATGACTTGAATTCATTCAAACACAACTTTGAAGTGCCTTTTTTCAATTTAGTATCTTAAGCTGTATTGCCTGCTCGAAACTTCAACCTATGTGCTGCCCTAAAATATTGTGGTCAAAGGCTGCTTGCCAATATAAAAATCATTTTCTTAATATTTCCAGAGATCCTCGTTGAACAGTAGTATTATCCATGCCACTGAAATGAATGTAGATGTTGCAGTATATAAGGTGCGTTCGTTCTTATATTAGTATAACTAATGGGTTAATTTCCAAATTTTTACAGGAAAATGTTTTCATAAGAGTCTTGGAACTTACCTTTGCAAGTTCGGAATGGAAACATCAGCTACCTCACATAACCAGTCAAGTGTGAAATGTCCTGATAAAGAGAAGTGGGAAATACTTGTTCAAAATAAGATTGTTGTGAAAAATGGAGTAGAAATTCCATAAATCAATTCCAATTTTAGGGAGTAACAGTGCAGGTTAAGAAACTAGATGTTACTGAAGTACCCATTACAAAACGGCTTTTAAAAGAATTTAAAGAGGTGAGAAAAATACTGCATGAAAATGGCGCCCTGTTTCATTTGAGGGTGAATATTTACCTTTAAGAATTTGCAATCATTCGGCAATAGTTACACTAATGTCTTACCTATATGGAAATAGTACTATATTGTTCTACAACTCAGAATTATCCAAATGAACTCATTTTATTATCTTCAATTATCTGTCTGAAATTGTGATTAACAAATCGTATTTGTCTTAGATAAGGGATATTACGCAAAGTAATATAGCCAAAGTTATTGGTGCCTGTTTAGAAAGTAATAATATATGTATCGTATTGGAATACTGCCCGAAGGGTACCTTACAAGTGAGTGTATTTTCAGTTTTAATCTCTCTAAGCTTGTTTTAAGTTGTTCAATTCATTGAATCTTATTATTTACATAATACATAAGAGCAGCTCGTGTCGTTCCCTGTGTATTCACAATAGCTGGAATGGAAAAGGGTTTGAATTTCAGTTTCAATTCGGTTTATAGATTCATGTTTCCTCCTTTAAAACCTTTCTTTAAAACCAAAGATCAATTCCAATTTGTCTTTCAATTTCAGGATGTCATTGGAAACACGGAGATTAATTTGGATGCTAATTTCAGATATTCTATAGCTATCGATGTGGCACAAGTAAGACAAATTTCTATTATCTTCTAATTAGTAAACATTTTGTCTGATTCAAATGAACTATATCACAAAACTGTCCATTTTCTTTCAGGGAATGACATTCATACATCAGAGTTCAATACATCATCATGGTAATTTATCTAGTATGGTTTGTTTAATAGATAATAGATTCTCTGTTAAAATAACAGATGTTGGATTGAGATATCTGTATAGTCAGGTGATACAAAATAAATCAACACAGGAATATATCAACGGTATACCATAAATTTTATTTAATTCAGTAATCTGTTATCCAGGTTACCGTAAATCGAGAATTGCCAGTATCCAGTTTTAGTGTCAAATGTCGTAACTGCCTCCTTTTCCCAATTGAATAAAGGAGGTTATAAAATATGCCAGTATGTTACCCTAGTTTAAGCAAACGAACATTTCTGTGCTTCTTAAACAAGACATTGCCTAACACCACCCTGATGCTTGTGTACCAAAATTGTACCTGATGACAAATATTGGCATACATAAATGAGAATGCATAGCACAATAGGTTTCTAACCGGCTCCACAGAGACAATATAATAATATATAGATAAATAATAGCCACAAGTCACAAATATGAAAAATGGGAAAATTTACGTGAATACAATATGCAGTAAGTTGGTTGAAAAGCGAATGTGAGTGTATGATGACTCATATTGCAGTTGATATAATTGACATTATAGTAGGTTTATATTAACCTTAACTATTATAGGTTTAAATATCTTTATTTTAGAATGTTTATGGAAAGCACCAGAACATTTAAGAAATGATGATGTGTTTGGATCCAGAGAAGGAGATGTTTATAGTTTTGGTATTATTTTACAAGAAATCCTGACTAGAGACTCCCCTTTCTCTCTCGAAGCATCAAATTTAGGAGCCAAAGGTATGTTAATAAACCCTTGTGTATTTTTCCAGCATAATTAAAACATGATTAAACACCATTAAAGCATTGCAACAGGGAACAAAATGATCACCTCTTTCGAAGAATATCCCCAGTGTGGCTTACATTATTCATTTCATAGGAAATCCACTTTTATATGTTAGCAAATGATAATTAATTTTTCAGATGTAATAATGAAGTTGAAAGAAAATAAGGGTGAACCATTCCGCCCACAAGTTGATTTTGTGCCTAATTTGGGAGATATGGGTGAACTTATGAAAAGATGTTGGCACGAAATTCCCTGCCAAAGACCAATATTCAAAACTATCCTCAAGGAGTTGAAACATATGGCAGGGTAAATATTTTCTGTTTTTGTGGGTAAATGTTAAATTTAACTAATATCCTTGAACATCCATACGCCCACGCATAGCACAATATTGGGTCACTTGCTTATTTTCATTATGGGCTTTGGTGTACTATTGGCAAAATTACCTTGTAGGAAATTGGGAGCCTCTGGAAGCTTCCTTGATAACTTGTTGAGACGTATGGAACTTTATGCCAACAATTTAGAGCACATGGTGGATGAAAAAACCCAGGAAGTTAAAGAGGAAAAGAAAAGATCAGAAGAGTTGCTTTATCAAATTATACCCAAGTAGGTCACAACATGATTTTTTACCTTTTCTGATTTTCATAATGGACATTTTTTTCTATAGAATTCTTGACATTGAATATGGTCGAAAACGAAAATACAATTCTATATATTTCCACGGTATTTATGCCAAAATGAATGATATCAGACAACACTCGGTCTCTATAAACCTTGAAGAACTAGATATAGCCAGATATATTGGATCTCTTATTACGCTATTGTATATGATTATGATTGTATCATTTAGTATACTGTTATCTTAAACGTCATTGGCTAGATATACGTTTTATATACGTTTTACTTCAAGGGAGGGAATTCTCTGACAGTTCATCTGACCACTGAAAATTTTTTTACATCCATCATAAATGTTTAATTGTATAATCTGTTCGAGATATGGAAAATAGTTACCCCTAATAAGTCTCCGGAGTACTTTAATTCGAAGCATTGCACGGGGGTACAATGAGTACCTCTCAATACAAGAAAATATTCCTTAGGGCGGTTCTGCCAACCGCGAAATAATGGTCCAACATCAGTTTCACTTGAAATCCATCCCTTCTCCTCCTACCTTTCACATATGCCGTTAAATCTTATGATTTCTTACTTCCTAACTGCTCTACCTCTTTCAGTATGTTCTCTCTTTGTTCACCACTATCTCTTATTCCTCTAAATACTATCTACCGTCTTTACTTCCGCCTGTCTTTCCATTGTCTATACGGAGCCACGGTGGCTCAGTGAGTTATACGCTTGTTCGCTAACCTGAAGGTCCAGGGTTCAATCCCGGCATAGGTCGAAGTTATACCTTCGGATTTTTCAACCCGGTTCCCCCTGTCAGTGATGCAGATAAGAAGGACAGAAATAGTCGTTCGGGTGGGACAATAAACCGAGACCCCGTGTGCTACAGGCTGTGTTAAAGATCCCTCTAGAGCTCGAAATCAAAAGGGAGCAGGCTAATGCACCCTGCATGGCGTTGCCTGTCTTCTATAGCCCACAGGGTGCAGAAAAGTGGGATATAATTCATTTCCACTGTCTATACTTCCATCCCCACGTACCTGTCCTCTCCATTTTCCCACTCTCTACAAACTGTACTTTATTTCCGACTTTAAAATCATTTCTACGACATTGTCTCCAATGCACTAGCTTTCTATCCGCCTCTGTTCTTCTTTCTTCTCTACTGAAAGCGGCACCTAAATAGTTCGGTAATAGTTTTATTAAAGAAATTTACTTTAAGGTGCACTAATGTATAATTTCTTAATATTTTTCCAGATCTGTAGCAGAAAGATTAAAGCGTGGATTGAGAGTAGAGCCAGAAGCGTTTGATTGTATCACTATTTATTTTAGTGATATCTGTGGATTTACTACCATTTCTGCTAGATCGAAACCAATGGAGGTAGTTTTACTTTTAAAACAATAATGTACCAATGCTGACATTCTATAAAGATATCGGTCAGGGCGACAATGAAAATAGTTGAATATTTTGTTAAGAGTTTCCTATCGAAAATGTATTTTAAAACATTCACACTCGATAGATTGCTATAACTGAAATAACACTTTATATATCTTAACAAACATGCCAAAATGATTCCTTATAACTTGGCTCTCCGCCGTAGGAAGGTGCATATTTTGCCTCTTCTGTGTTTTGTCAAGAACGTCTATATCTCTATGATTCATTTCCAAGAACGCAATCCTTAACATTAACCTACTCGAAGGTGACAAGGAATAGAATTGATCATTATTTCAGGTGGTGGATTTGCTGAATGATTTATATTCGTGCTTTGATGCCATTTTAGAAGAATTCGACGTGTACAAGGTATTACCAAATTTTCATTAACTATACTATTGAAGATGATGTAGTTGTATGACAAAATGGAATATTAAAAATAATATAAACATACCATTAAATTAGATAATTATTTTGATGATTATGTTGTCCGGAACATGCAAAGGACCAGATGCTTTTGTCTTTTGTTTCAGGTAGAAACTATTGGTGATGCCTATATGGTAGCTTCTGGTTTACCACAAAGAAATGGACATAAACATGCTGAAGAAATAGCTAGAATGTCACTTGCCTTACTTAAAGCTATAGATTCATTTCGTATGAGACATTTACCTGATGAAAAACTTAAATTACGTATTGGTCTTCACTCAGGTATTCTATTGTAAAGATGCATCTATCGTTACTATTATTAGATATTCACAGCTCCCATTCATCCAATTTCGGCCGTTTCAAATCTTCCTAACCAGCACTGAATAGCCATTGTCAGTAAAAAAAAATTATTTTCTTGAAAAGCCCCCATATAAATCATAAGACTTTCAAAATAGCATTGCTAATGGAAGGGTTTACTATAAAATCGTTCGTTTGGGTGTTCCAATACTACGAAATATTCCTTACCATTCTGAATGGTATTCTGTTTCGGCTTTCACTTTCTGGATTCATTATTGAAATGAAGCCCATATATCTAAAAGAAATGCTTTTGGTAATGTTAAAAGTTCCATTTTTACACTTTAGGACCGGTTTGTGCTGGTGTTGTAGGGATTAAAATGCCGAGATATTGTTTATTTGGTGATACAGTTAATACAGCATCTAGAATGGAATCACATGGTGAAGGTAATCAAGATTGTAATAGTATTGATATATCATTGAGAAGGTCTGATTTTATAAATTACCAACGATTAAAATTAGTTGTGGTCAAATGCCATGGATATCCAGTTTTAGAAGTGTCTTCATTCGAAAACAATGGTTAACTAGAAATTTGTTTGCATAGTTGCATCTGGGTGGATATTAAACGAATCCTGGCAAGTCCCACGATGAACTATAAAAGCTAGCATTGAAGATGATGTGCGATATTTTCTGATACACATAATTCAAGTGTTACTTATACATACCTGATCGCTTCATGGGTCCCTTTTGTCAATATTTCAGGATTGAGAATTCATATGAGCGAATCAACGACAGAAATTCTACAACTGGATAGTTGTTTTGAAGTAGAAAAACGTGGAGACATCGAAATTAAGGTTAATGTTGTTTATTTCTTGTGGGGAATGAAGTTATTCAACATACATATACAGGGTAGTGATTGCATAAAAAATTTTTATTTCCGTGCTGAATTCAAAATATATCTTAATTTTCAGGGCAAGGGATTAATGACAACGTATTGGTTATTAGCAGAAAAGGTAAACGTGGAAGATTCAAAGGCAGAAAACCCTAAAGCCGAAGAACCAATAGAATGATTCGAATTTGTGTACTAGAGGTGACATACCATGAATTAAAATGAACAAACAGACATGAAACCATGAAGAAAGTAGAAGTATATAAACTACCTTAACTAGTCAATGGATTGATTGTTGTCTGTGAATTCCATGATAGTTATTCCCCTTCAACAGACAATTTCTTTTTGCAAATAACAGTAGGCCAAAAGTTTTTGTGATAATATTTTTGGACATAGAAAATGTAGATACGGCGAGAATTTCAATATCCCAAAGTAACATTATTCAATCATCGACATCTTGTTCTTTGTGGGAATTGAAGTTGTGTGATTTCTGTTTAGAAAATTATTATTGTCTAAATAAAGTAAATTTGCTAAGAGTTATCTTCCTTATATTAAAAGTACCGTCTCACTTTTCTGAACGTCAAGGGTTAAGAAGGGTTCGGGTGTAAATTCTTTCTTAGTGTTGAATGTCAACAGATACATTGAATGTCAACAGATGCTAAGTATGTGTTTAATCCTTGGATAATCCTACACGATGCCATCACAATAAGACAGTTTGAATTTGATCAATACTCTATTTACGAATGTATCATTTTAGAACCACTTTCTATTCGGTTAAAAAAATGATTACATAAAAAGGATGTCCGATACAAACCTTAAATTCATGGTTCAAAATGTTGAAAAAATCAATTAATTGTACTTGCAATATCTATTCAGGGCCAAATCAGGTTTAAATAAACTGTTAAATAATTCAGGGTGTCTCTACATGAGTACACTTGTCTTGGATAGCGACTATCATAGCAGTGTTGGCAAAATAGATCTGTCATCGTCAGCATGGTCAATATCTGACTGGTCAAATGGCTAGTTAATGTGTAATTTGATTAAAACCCTGGTTATCAATTCCTCTAATTAAGAATAATTAAAAGTTTAATAGTCCAGTTTGGCTTCTCTATAAAGCCATGTCTGTTGGATAACAGCTGACTTTGATAAGGCCAACGATAAAAACTGCTACTTGTGTATCACATGACCCGAAGTAATCAGTTCATGTGGATTACGTTGCATAATGTGTTGAAAAATGGACATTTATTGAAACCAGTGACATGTTGCAATTATTGGCTGTAACATCAAATTAATTGCTATTTTATTTGCTAAAGTTGTTAACATCTTAATTCAACAGCGTTTGAGTTGGTCTAGATTTGGGCATCAATCGTATCTACTGAAACTATACGGCGTTTTTTGTCAGCCATTTATTTTCAAAAAAGTGTATATTACATGTATTGTCGTGGAAATGCTTTTTTAAGAGAGAAGCTTGGTCCTTTAAATGACTGGCTGTGAAATCTTCATCGACAATCTACAATCAATATCACCAATAGTATTGCAGTCAAATTTGATTAGATGCAAAATTGTTCATATTTATGACATTCGTCTGTGTAATATAAACGAACATGGGTCCCCATTGTAAAACAGTGTAAATTGCAATAAATGTTGAACTTGAATAGACATACCATAACTATGTCGTTAAACAAGATACCCTACTTGATAATCCCGTCAAAAGTCCACAAAAACAACTTTAATGCTCTTGTTTATTTGGGTACACTTGAACAACTGGTGATTATCAATCTGTTACATTGAATAATTAACTAATTACAATGACAGTAAACCATTAACCAACTCTTTTAATGATTTTGGTACCAACATGTACAAGTGACATTGTACGTTTAACAGTTCTTATTCATATTAATAAAAGTTGATAACTAGTTTTACTCCAACTTTGTATATATTTCCTAACTGGCAATTTGTCTTGCACATGGAAAAATGTAGTTTTATTTTATTTATATCTATTTTTATCACAGAGATAGCACTATTATGGAACCGAAGAGCAAACTGTTCTGGTCACTGTAGATGCATTCAGTTACAGCTTTCAAGTTTATTTTCACGCTACAAAATATGACTGCCGTGATGTACTTTTTGCATCTTTCAAGCCCCTAAAATATCAATGTAGCAATCTTCTGGATACAACAAACAAACAATGTAATGTAGCGAGAATTTATGGTGTTTTGTTAGATAAAGATCCAGATTATGTAATCACACAATTTATAACACTAAAAAGGTGTAGAAAACTATGGCTGAATTGGATGTTAAAATAGGGGAGTTAGGGGGTCCGAGGATCGAAGTGTTACCACTATACCTAACCTACCAATCACCACGTAAGATTTATTTCTCTAAACCTATAACTATTGCCTCATTACCATTGTAATTCATTGAATAGAGGTCTTTAAAATCATTTATGGTGTTAACGGTGATGTTATCGTTTGGGAAAATAAGGTGATTTCAATTCCGACATTTTGTTGACGGTTTTTAATGGGAGTGATTCATTATTTAACAAGATCGTTACGATAAACAAAATACTCTTGTCTTTATTTCAATCTGAAATAATTCATTCTCTTTCATTCCTCCGCCTTGTCATTATCTGTCCAAATTGTAACGCACCATTTACAAGCAGCAAAGAATCCAATATGGCTACCATGTGATCGTTTGAAATTCTAAAGAAGAACAATAAAGAGTGATTAAAGAGTGATTTATCAATTGAAAACAAAACAAACTGGTTGAGATAATGACTGGAATTAGAATTTCGATTAGAATTCATCTTGTTTGTATAAAACTAATAGTGTTCCATCAGTAATAAATAACCCGTGTCCTATCACTGTCTTTATCTTCCGATTTTAATTCTTTCTTTTGTTAAAGATGTTGAAATAAATAAGCACCAGTTTGTATCTTCTTTTTTTTGTCGATCGGAGCACAAATCAGCTCTAGCAATCACCTACTCTTGAAATATACATTTTTGATAATGTTAAGTTGTACAGTTTTGATCTAAACCTCTAATATTAAAATTGATTATCCGTTTTCAGAACTGTTCTCAGAACTCTACATTTGCGTTTTGTGTGATATAAACAGGCAAGCGACCTGGAAACCCAAAATTGGCATGTTATATACAATTCGACCATCTTTTAATGGCAAATGCCATATTTTTGAGAGATCTGCATTTTCGTAGTGCACATTAACTCAGAAAGTGTGTTTCTAAGGATGGTAGAGGCAACTCCAAGACAGCTTATAACTTGCTCCGATCCGATCAATGAATTTGCCTTGGAATTCAGAATACGTTTAGTTCGAGATGCATGTCGACAATTTTCTCTTTTGAATCCATATTAATTAATGGGTATATAATTCTTAATTAACTGATCTTTTATTGAAAAATAAATCATCCAAGAGGAAAAATATTAAATCTGAATATTTATAGTTGATTCTGATAACTTATTAACCGGAAACCATCCAGACTTCCTGTTATTGATTTGAAATTACTGCCAATCACTTTCATCGTCCAATCATCAGAAATGATTTATAACTACTTCCAGTTTAATGATGTGTCTAAAAGGGACATTAATTGCCACTAGGGACATAGTTTAGACACGGAGTTTATCAGTTACACGGTAAAACGAACTGGAATTGCTTAAACTGTTGCTGATAGTTTAATTAGAAGCAGAAGATGTAAATAAGAATATAATCGAGCGTTATTACAATGTTTGAATGTTATCAGTAAATTTATCTGGATAATGAGAGTATAGATAGAGGATATATTATTGCTTATTGCTTTCTATCTCTGGAAACTTGTCATTAAGGTTTGATATACTTCACAAATCCCCACCTGCCTGCAAAATGATTTGTATTCCCTGTCAAATTTTCCCGTATTTTATAGTTTTCAAGTTTCGTCGATTTCTACGTACGCTTTACAAGAGGCGGAGACGAAGCTCAACCAAGACTCATTAAAACCAAAGCAGCTGCTTGCAAACAAATTTAATGTTTTGTTTCTTTTATTCTCTAAATACCCAATTAGTTGTAAAATACAAACCTTTTATTGACACTTTAGACTAAATTTGTGGATAAAGAGCCCTTAAATAATGTATTTAAATTCTAGGTTTAAATAGGGGGCTCAAAGTTAAGGGTATAATTACTAGATTCAGAGTCTGAACTCAGTAAGATCTGGTTTCTCATCATTCTGAAACATCTCTAGATCTGTGATATTTAACACTAGTCTAAAGAAGTATTAACAATACCAGTTAAAATAGGTTCTGTCGAGGTTTCTAAGAGAGCATGGTATCCATTAACCAGCCAAATCACCTTCTGTGTTCACCAGAAGCTATGAAAGTATAGCTTGTATCTGGGAAACCGACGACTGATTGTGTTTAGCTCCCTTGAATATTTCTAGATCTTCATATATAAATCTTGATGCTATTATTACTAAAATTGGCCCGTCTTTATGATTATAAAATAAGTCCACTTCAAATGGCTTTATTGGAACTCGTTTGGATTCAGTCACTATTAATAAAGAAAAATTACGTTATAACTCGAAATGTACTGCAAACAGAGCCAGTGCCTCATACAAATTGTGCTCTAACGACAGATAGATATTTGCCCTTTATCTGCTTTTGAGAAAGAATCCCTGAGCATCAGGAAAAGTTCTAAACAGAATCACGGAACCATCTCCTTGTTATTCTTGACCATCTCGCATTTTATCTCTAAATGCCCATTTTCTATGTATGGTAGATCTCTTAACAGACTACCGCTTTGGTGGCATCTCCATTTTTGCTTCTCCCAGAAGCGCATGTCTCATAAATGAATAATTATAGAGTGTATTTTCAGAATATATATATATAAAAATGTCGTTAATTAAAACATGTTGTGTACATGTATGTCTAATTAGAAGAAATTAAACAGCCTTCAGACTAATGAGCTTTAGAATTTCTTCTAATAAACAACTTCAATTTATTCTTCATTTTATTTACTTTTTATGTTCCAGGCAATTTGGCGAATTTTTGAAACTAATTTAGTTTAATAAGCAAACACGCTGATTTAGTTTAAAACTAACCGAGAAGATACTTTGAAGATAGTTAGCTAGATATTGCTTGTAATTAATCTCCAAGAGTGTTTCTCAATTATACTTCATCGCTACTTTATAATTTACTACAAAATTCATTAACAATAATTGAAACAAGTTCCGTACAGATTTTTTTAAGATGTAATTATTTTCTTAAATAACAAATAACACATGCAATTAGCCTGTTTCATCCAAGATTATGTGTTTTGGAGGAGTTGCTACACGATTAGTCCGACGAGTCTGACATTTAGTTGATGGCTCTACTTTCACAAATCTCTTCTATATTTGGTTTCATTTAAAAAAAAAAACACAGCTAAGACTAAAAATTTCGATTATTGGTGATCGATGAACCTGTCATGAAGATCACTAAAATAATTGTACGATATAGGCGTTCCATTAGATGTAGGGGAAGGTTGCATCAAAATAGTGAAAATCCAAATACAATTACACATTTTGAATTTGATGGTTGAATATCATGTGGTCCGTGTACATCTAGACATACATACTTAGAAATGCACGATTGTTTTCTAATGGTTTCATGAAATACCAGCATTAACCTAGACATTTCTTCTTTAGAATTGCATCTAACAGTCAATTTAGATAGCATATCAGAATGATCATATTATACAGTGCTTTCTTTCTCTGAAAGTAATGGTTCATTATACCAATCGTATGTCAGATAGTAACTGAGATTTGTACGAAGCATTATGAACTTATAATAAAGCTTATTTCTTTCAGTATGTCTTTGGTACCTTGGTCGGGATCTTATTAGAATTAGACTACAATTTCGTTTATTTTTTGTTTCCTGATATTTTACGTCTACACTATAATCAAACAACTTTTCTACCATATTCCCGAACTTGAAAACAATAACGAATTGTGGGATTGCGAAACTCAAACATTGCCTTGTGTTGCTTCAAAACATTTCTTTCAATGTCAAGCATTGGACATATCGTCAAATCTACTGAAATGAGATTATAGGTTAACATTACTTTGTAAATGGAACCATATTGATCATTGACATACTGGTAACTGACACAAACCGACAGTGCTCTGAACTAACTAACAAATTGTCTTTGACTGAATTTGGCATTGGGGCTTCATTCAATTCACAACTAAATGCAGAGATCTTCATGCACTTCGAAGTATTTTTTAATTCTTATCATTGGTATGATTTAGTATTTTACGTCATTAAGGAAATATAACAACTTTATTATTATAATAATAGACCATCCTAATATATGACCACAATATATCATTTCTTATCTAGATTCCATCTTAAAAACACTAACATTTAGCTCTAAAATAATCAAAATCTAATCAAAATTCACTGTTGTAGGGGACCTTTATCAGGAGCGCTCACGTCCTTACGGCGCCTTCATTTAGGAGTCAAGGGTATCGCGTATCTCTCATAATAGAGCAATATCTCACACTTCTTATACGACTTGTACAGATATCATCATATTTTCCTATTTTTAATGTTTATGTTAAAATATCCAAATGAGTTTTTAGTGAGAAATATATGGGAGTTATTTAGAATTTAATGTATGGTGTAAAAAAGGGAGATAAGTGGACCCAGTAGGAGATGATATTAATAGGAAAATTATGATTGATGTACGTCTATGTTCAACTCCACTAACAGACGTGGCCTTTTAAACATTAGAGGTCAAACATTGGATTTTATTCATATTCATAAAAACTGGTGTTTTGGTTGTAAAAGTCATTATATTGTTATCTTAATGTGTAAATGAGATTGTAGAGAAATCGTTTCTATATATTTTGATTGATAGCGGTGTAGTTCACTATTTATTAAAATCATGTTTTATATGTATTTGATTTCCAGATAATTGGTCCTCTCTATTTAAAAATAAATTTTTATGAATACTTTATTTCATTCTTTTGTTGAATTTATGTATATGTTGATAGACATTGTCAGAAATTGTTCAGTTACTGTCATTCATCTTAAATTGTTTTGCACTAGAATCCCATACCTATACATTTTTCAATGTCAGTTCCGAAAAAACTTAGTCCCATTGTGCAGGTTAAAGATCCCTCGACAGCTGAAAATCTAAAAGGAGTAGGCCTGTGCCATTGTTGGGACATAATTAACTACCTCACACATGGCATGAATACTATCAGAAGCAAAATCTTAATTCTGTGTAATTTCTGCAGGACAAATAAGCAGACATGTATTTGGATATTAATCCATAATATAATAGTAACGTTTCTCTACAAAGTCGTGGATTTGAATGTAAAGCAGTTCATTTTAAAATTGCATGTTACTTTTCTGCTTCAAGTCTTGTGGCCGTTGAGCGCACATTTACCATTTTGTTAAGTAAAGATTGGTGTCGCTGGTGCTGTTTTATAAACATGGGAAATGATCACATTTCCACCTAAACCCTCAGTATTTGTATAACTATTCGTCAACAATAATATTGCCGTCATGACAATACAATGCACAATAAGTCATTGACAATAGTTATCCAATACCTGTGTTAATTTGTCCTAGTATTGTATAATGATAAAGAGTCAAGTTTGAAGACAAGTTTGGTGGATACCTGATCTATTTAATAAGGAGACAGTATGGAGCCAGTAGGATATGTATATCTACCCTATCTACTATCAATATTAACACTGCCGACAATAGAATACCTGTAATAAACCATGATTATCGCCCTTTCTTTACTTTTTAAATGGGACTCGGATAACAAGATGGGTGTTAACAGTTTGCGTCCTATATAAATCATTTTTACTCCTTACAAGAGATTGCTAAAACGAAACATTGCCGGACACCAGACACTATATAAATTCTTTAGGGCTTAGTTTAATGTACTGTTGAGCTTGTTTAAGGTGTTCAGGGAGCAAAAAGTCAAAATAAATTGCTCTTTGAGTAAAACGTATTCGTACAATAGGGTTATTGAAAGAGATTGCGAATCTTGGTAAGGATTTCCAATCTGTTAAGCTGGACTCTGATCAGAGGCGTTTCTATCATTATGTGTAAGGCAACAGAAATGTCAAAGGAGGTTGAATCAAAGTACCAGAGCTCAATGATGAAGTAAATGGGGGAGTTTGCATGCCACTGTCTTTCATTACGATAGACACTTGAAGGTTTGAGGATGGATGCTTAATGTATTTTTTTCGTTAACCACATTTCCCTTTTGACAGTCTGGCTTAATAAGGCGGAATACCAGAGGTCCTTGTGGTACAGATTGTTCTGGTTGGTGTTGTAAATTTCTTCTCAGTCCAGGTTGAACGGTAAGGCCTGGCTGGTCATCGATCATGGGTCCAGTGGATCATTTAGATCACGGTCTGTAATAGTGATAATGTTGCCTGGAAGAACATGAGGCAGTGTGATTTTGCCAATGCGATTGAACCACCTATATATGGCATAACCAGTACAGAATCATCAACAGCTTTGCATATCTGTAATATATCAATAAAATTATGATTCAAAAACATCTTCAATGATTTTATGACCCTGATATGATATGATAAGTTCGATCTACTTGTTTGAATTTAATGAACATTAAGGCGAACGTCAAGTGGATAAAGAGGCTATTTACCAGTTCAATATGTCTTTCCTACTGTGAACGTCTCGTTAAAATCTTTTTGTACTTGATGAGGCATCCAACCGAAATTTTATTGCTCTTCAAAAAATTAATACCGTGAAAGACCTCAAATAGTGGAAACATAACAAAATCATAACTTTACGAGAATATTAATATCTTCAAAAAAATAGCTAAGCTGTTGGAATTCCGGGTTAAAACGATGTGGGCTGAATGGCATATTTATGAGGTAATTTCACGGTAGGTTATCAATCGGTAAACAGAGTCAGGTCACATTACAACAAATTACGTCTACCTGTGATTAACTACAATCATGTTAAGTTAAGTAGACAATGTGTCTAAGTTAAAAATTACTTATTACCACTGAGACGAATCGATTCTTTTACAAATTACTGAATGTAACTATTTATCGCACCATTTAACTTTTGTTGGCGATCATGTCAATACAGTTAATGGGGCGTGGTCCACTTCCACTAAATTCGTTCGATATCAAGATTTTTACCGCACATTAAAATTCCGTCTAACTGGGGGGCTATAAAATTCTTATAAAGGTATTTTGAGTTTCAAAAAAGCCAAACTCATCATTGATGTTGATGTATTTTGGATTGTAAAAAGCCAAACTCATCATGGATGTCGTTGATGTATTTTGGATTGTAAAATGACAAACTCATCATTGGTGTCGTTGTTTTGATTAACTAAGATGAGAGGAAAATCACAAAGATATCACTAACATGTATTACATTACATGCAATATGAAAAATATAAGAATATCTTTTATGGGTTAAGGACTGTCTATATGAGACGTCGAGTTGAAAAACCAGTCATGACACCATATGTACCAGAATGACGAAAAAGTCCTATTTCGCTAGATAAATGGTTACATCTTTCTGGTCGTTATTCGTCTTCAAATTTTTCATATGATCATGGACAATCGCATTACGAAGGTAAATTGACTACAGCAAGACGGTCAGTAATCATCCGACTACTTCGACTCGATTCCCTAGAAACGAAATGAAACCTTAATGATAGACTTAACTCTGAACAGTAATGATATTCGTATCCAGCTTATATTCCTATGTTGAGATTAAAACAGAATATACTAATTTTATTGTACATTTGATTGATAGTTTCATCTCATATTGTCCGCCATCTTTGATATCAATGGACCATTAGTCAGTGAATCAAGTATCTTTTTATATTGGTAATTAAACAGAAGACAATAGGATGATTGTATTTCAATAGATCCTTATCTGTCTCCACTTTCTTCGACCATCTTTTAGCCTTAAATAGGATATCCCACCATTACAAATTACAAATGTCGACAATCAAAAACTAGGGATATAGACTGTCATGGCGTCTTGTTGAGCTACGTCTGGCGCCTACTGTTCCCGCCTTTAAAGCAAATTTGCCCATTATTTACTAATTCGATAAGTTTACCTAGACAAAGTAACAAAAATAGAAGTCATTTATTTGTCACTAAGTTGGTGTAGATTTCTTGTTAAGTGAAAAGACATAGGTGTCAGTGTCTTCATACTTGACTTTTAACTATCCAATATCATTTGATGATGAATAGATAGGATTAACAAGTCTTTCTTAATTGGACAAAATCTATCTTTTATTAGTTCGTTATTTTCTCATAAAATGCATTTGATCTGCAAGAGACGTTGGGATCTCATGGTCATTTGGGCCCACTAATGATATTTTTCCATTGCTATCTGGATAATTTGGTGTATATTCTACAATCTACAAAACACTTTATCCTGTAGTATTTGGAAAAAAGTGCATTTTATTCACAAGAAACGGGTTCTAGTTTCATTACAATAATAATGGAGCTCTTTTTTACGAAATGTTATTTTTGGAAAAACAATCTAGCCGGGAACGTTGTTCCATGTTAAACATAGAACGTAGTGATGTCACAAAATTCGTATCCTTTCTACAAATAAAGTATTGTATGTCTTGTTTTGCTGTCTCTGATTTGGTTAATGGAGATGAGCTCCACTTGCAAAGGAAGAATAATCCTGAACAGCAGCAATAGCTTATTTTATGATTTTATTCCATCAGTTGTGGGGTCTTTTACAACCTTTAAGGAAAGCTTCATTCAAAGTTGTGAACAAGCAGTACCCTTCTGTAATTTAGTAGAATTATATATATTTTGTATGAATTGGACCATGTTATTAAAATAATTTTTCTGTCGCTTAAATAATTTTATTTTATTATTTATTGTATGCGTCATTAAGCACGAACATTATAATATGTATATTATTATGCTTTTATTGATAAACAACAGCTTTTAATAGGTTTTGGCGCCACATTCCATGGGGTAACCTCCTTTGCAGACTTAGATATGCTGTGTGGGGATTAATACATGTGCTCGGTAACCCTAAAAAACTAAAATCTTTAAGACTTGGGAAGCAAGGCCTGGACAAACTGGATTGTACAGAATTATATCAGTTATTGGAAAAATTGATTTGCCAGATTCTTTGTCTGTGGTACTGCTAATGTATTACGATTATAAGCAAGGTTTTACCGTATATTTTTGTATTGTCATCATATTTAAAATCAATCCATTAGGAAACTCACGACCCCAAAAGAGAGGGTAGCATTATACAGTAAATGATTATTGTGATAATTTTTTCCTGATTTCTAACTCTTTACTTTACTTGCTGAGAAACAGAAAAAACTATTAGCTATCATGAATATATACTTTAAATATTATATATAACCAAATTGAAAAAAAATCCTGTTTACTTCAAAATATATTTCAAGGTCTTTCTTCAGTGAACCTTATAATTTTTACATCATACTGTGTGATTTCTCGCTTTGTTGGTTTTATATTTTAGAAAAAGCATATTTTAAAGAAAAATCTAATAAAATTATTATCACATTATTCACGACTTATTCACTTCTTTTTCAAACATGGGAAAATAACAAATTCTTTGCGTATGACTATATTGCAAAGAAATAAAAAGTAAATTATATATCAATGGGTCTTCAAATATTGAAGATAAACTTATAATTTTTAACAACCTCTTTATGTGTTTCGTCCAAGCGAAACGAGGAAAATTACCAAAGACAACTCTCGCATTTTGTCGCGCGTTGAGTGTGATCATTGTTTTATCAGTTTTTCGCATTTGATTGCAATTTGAATAAAAAAAATGGAGGAAAAATCATAACATATGCATTTGTGTATATTATATTTTGGACGAAAGAATTCAATTTACACGAGAAACATAGGCCACATATTATTGATAAAACATCAATTCGTTTCAGTTGATTTAATTCAAGTGATCATAATGTAAATTTATTTCACTGTATCAATATTTAAATTCAAACCATGAAATTATGTTAAATCGTTCAAATTATTTACATTTATTCAGCAAAAGTGGAGCAAAATTACGAGCAGAATTTTTATGCAAATAGTCATATTGAATAAATGTTGTGGTGTTATTTCTTTCAAGTGGAGAAAGCTCATTTACACTGTACAATATTCGTGAGTGTTAAATCCTGCCTTCTATTCTCAACTATCATTCATGAATACTGTCACGTGTTTAGTCACGGTTAATTTAGATCTGTCAAAACTAACAGCGGCTAATTTTATTGGCTGTTTAAACCTCATCAGCGCGTGCTAGGCTTTGACGTCATGTGTAAAAGATGAAGTGTAAACGAATAATATTCCCTTCCGTTAAATTTCAGTGAGAATTTCAACACGTTTTCCACTTAACTTTTAAATAATGTTTAATTTTATACATATTGTTCTATTATTGTTATTGTGAAAATGGAGGAAGAGGGGAAATCAACGGAGTTCAAAATGAGTTCAAACTCAGCATTCAAAAAACTGAAATGTCCGGAACTAGAGTCACCAGACAAAGTGGATGTGGATTCTATGGACAAATTTGATGGCTCGAGTGACGACGAAGAATTGGAAGTTGACGATGTTCCAGTCAAAGAAAGACATCCCTTCAGTGTGGAATTTTTAATTCAAAAGGACAAGATAAATTCTCGTGATGTCCATGTTGAATATTATGATTCTTCGGATTCCGATGACAGTGTACGATCTCCGGAAGCAGAAAGACCTAGTTCTCCAGCAGTGTCCAAAACTGTGACTTCCACAAACAATTCTAGACAGACATTTAGTGTTGCAAACATATTAGGAAAATCTTCTAGTTCTAAAACAAGCATCTCACCACCATTAATTAGAAACCCACCAGTTGGTGGTAAATGGGGTCTTGCTGCCCCCTCCCCTCTAAATCCTGCCTGGTTTTCAGTTCCCAGTCTAACCACAAGGCGTGGTATGTATATAATTATTATTATATTATTATTATTATTATTATTATTATTATTATTATTATATGTTTTTTATTCCATTCAACTTTCATCATACCAATGATATTTTCTGATTTATCTTACGTTCGATATTTTTTTAAAGGGGAGATAATTCATGTAATCCTAAAAGATTTTACGTAACTACTTTTAAGACTTTTAAGAAAATGAAAGCTAGAAGCTAGTTTCTTAGCGTTGTCAAAACAAAATTTTCCCCACAACATATTACATGGTGTTGTTGTCTTTACTTACAAGCAAGGTTACATGATTTAAAAATCCATTTTAATTCATTCCAGTTTACTTGTTGCATGTTTACTTTGTAAAGAATCATATATTGCAGAATTTCCTAAAACAAAAAACACATTTTTTTTGTTTGCCAAGCTAAAGGGTGCATGAGCAATAATTATTAGATTATGGAAATCGAGCAGAAAATTTGTGAAAGTAAAATCTGAGCTGTTCCTTTTAGTTGCAAAAATTTGCATGGTTTATCAATGCTCATTCTAAATAATCTGATTCTACATTAAAAAAATGCTTTCAGAAGTTGGGGGATACCGAGTATGCAATAAAGGTGATGATTGTCAAAGGTTCATATGAGACTTTTTTTTTTATTACTATTCAGTTCTGGAAACCTCGAAAAACCACAGAATTTTAATAATAAAGATTTACAAGTGGCCAAAAATTTCATCTAGAAACAGTTTTAGAAATCTTTGTTCTGTTTTAAAACTGATTGTTCCGTCGGGCAACAAATTACTAAGCATCCATCTTTCACCAGACGTATCTATTTGGTAGTCTAGATCTACGTATCTTAATTTCTCTATCTATGTATTGTATCTGTACATCAATCATCGTGTACACATGCTGTACATAAACTATCAATAATAAACAGTATTAGGCGTAGAATTAAACACTGTTTAACATTCTTGTAATACTGACCATTGATTTATTTATGTATGTATCTATTAAACGTGCAAGTAATGCCAAGACAAGCTATACATATTTATTACTTGGCTGTCTAGCTGAACTGCAGAAATCGTATATTTAAAAGAAATAAACAACATTTTTTACCCAAATAACAACTTAGGTTCATGAGGATCCTTTCTACCAGTTGGTCTTTGTCCAAACCTCTTGAATGTATAGATGGTATAAAGATTTCGTAAAATGTTGAAAGAAAGAAACAACCATTGTTTACACCGATAGCAATTAAGGTTCATGGGGATTTTTTTTTACCAGTTGGTTCCTGTTTACAGCTTTTTCGAATGGAATAGGAAGAAAGATGACACATTCAAGGTCATCAGACTATCCTACAGATCTCTTCAAATTTGGCTCTTTAATGCTGGTGATGTTTTCAACAAAACCATAATTAAAAGTAAAAAGATTTTGTTAAGCGATATTGGGCGTAAACTAGTTTGGAAAATGTGGTAAATTGCTTAAAAAATATTGATCTTCAAGTATTGCTTGCTTTATGTTAAAACAAACATGGGTAGAAAATCAGACTTTCAAGGCTTCTTCCAAAATTCATGCAACTATGGGTAAGATATTTATTTTAGAATATGCAAAATGACGAAAATGGGTTAAAGAGTGGTGCTTCATTGTTTCTGTTGGACGGGTGGGTGTTTGTGAAATATTCGTTTTCACTTGTTTCAAGCAAAGGGTAAAAAAGTATAAGTCAAATCATCCGCTAACAGAAAAAAAAGTAGCTTAACAATAACAGACACGAAAGAAAGCTAATGCAATTTAAGAAAAGGATAAAAAAAAATCTGTTGTCACCCTTGTCTATGTCTAATAGTATTTTAATCTTTTTCAAGTAAAAAACGCTGCAATTTATAAATTAAAAACTATAATTGTATCATTATGCTATTAAAATGTAATCACTATTCGTCTGCTTCGTAATCACAGACAAATTGATCGCTGAAAGAAATTCCCAAACGTACAAAAACCTTTCCGAAAAAAGCCAAGGTGAAGTAATCGAACACATAAAAAATAATGTTTAACGTTTGTTAAATAGAGAATCACCCACCGAGAGTCAAATGATTAAAAAGAAATAATTGTGTTCAAATGTAATTTAGATTAGTTGACAAACATTAAGAAGCCATTAAGGTTTATACCTGAATGCTCAATCAGAATTTTACCGCCCAAAATATCATTAGTTTATCGCCATATATAAAACCATATCTGTTTATCTCTTAGTATATTAAATATTATTATAATTTATATTAGGCATAAAATAAACAGTTTGATGTATTCATAAACAATATTAACATAGATATAGTAATAATATGTAGTCCATAGATTAAATAGATGATAATTGTATTTGAAATATGAATGTGTGAAATCAAACACTTATGCCAAGGCAAGAATATCAAGCACATTTAAGTGGAAACCTGGCTTTGTCACCCTTTTTCTTCAATTTTCAAATCAATTTTCAGTCATCAAATTTTACCAACTCTCTCAATTTGCAGAGAACAGTAGAGCATTAAACTCCCTTTAATTGCATTACATGTCTGTTTTTGCAAACCGAAGATCATCTAACTTTTCATTTGATATTTCATTGGCTAGTGATCCACGTTAATTTTCTAATACATTTTATTTCTTAAACGTTTACTAAAATTTCTAGATTGTATTTTTGTTAAAGGGATATGTTTGCAATTAGTCTCAGAAGCGGGAAATTTTTAGCTATACTAATAAATTTTGTTCAAAGTTCACAGCCGCAATTTGAGCATTCACGTCCACGTGTGTCTCGAATTATCTGCTTTTGCAAGTTAAAATGACGACTCGTCTTTTTTATCACATATAAAAAGACATATAAAAATAGAAAGTAAATTTCTAGTTTGAGGTGATTTTTGTGAGGAATAATGCGATTTTCGTTTATTTCTAGTACTTCTAAAGACTATTTATATATATTCAATACCGAAATCAATCCTCGAATATGTCTCTTTAAGTTAACACATGAACACGTCAATAAAGGGTTGAATGTGTTGATTTAAGTCAGACATTAATATATTCAACTGTATTTTCATGTACTAATACATAAAACGCGTTCATATCCATAGAAGTCATTCAGACGAGGAAATGTTCGACAGTTATTGACCTTGTTAATGAATGCACACATTTATTATATTTATAGATAAGTTATCTAATATTCATCACTAATTTATTCACATGTTCCCGAGTTTTAATTGCTTTGAAAACATCCACACAAAGTTCACTGAATGCTGATCACTGTTTTTATTTTTAATTTTTTTTTTATTTTTTCTAATTATCAACAATTTATGAATTCATTATTTAAATTTCAACTATAAATCTGAACGTTAATTGCCAACAGCTTGAGTTATTCATTTCAGAGATGAGCTTAGTATTAAGTACTTGTAACAGCTTTGTCGTAACGTCACCATAATAATACATTTTTAACGATTCCATTTTCTGCAGTGGCAGTTCAATTCATTTCTTGAATCGATCCATGTTTTTGATATAATAGACAGATAAGAAATTATGTCGTATAAAAAAAATAAATTTTATATAAGCAGACCAAAAGACGTTGTGCAAATAATAAAATGGTATTGCGTGAGCACAAGGCACTTTATATTTTATACTAGTAATTTGTAAGCAACAAAAGTGATAGTGCCGATAAAAAAATATTCTTTCCTGACAAAATTTACTATGAGTATGAATTATCGGAATTGAAGTGCGAAAACAAATGTACCACAATAATGATACTAACTATAGACTATCATATAAAGTGACGAATTTGTTTGGTTTCTGTCAAATTTCAGTAACGAAACAGGAAACGAAATAAAGATATATACATATTTGAGTAAAGTTAAATTTGATATATTTTAATCGGAAGCAGATGTAATAGAACGACAACAGTAATGTCTATTTGTCGACATGTTCAAATTCCTCAGATAGCTTAGATAATAAACGTATATATTACATTTTCCTTACAAACAAGTTGGGTATTGAAATGATACCGACGCAAAAAGATCAGTTTTCTCGGAATTAATGACTGAGGATTTCTAAAATGTTTTAAGACATCTTCAGACTCCATGCAGTGTTATAGGATGATATTTGTCATAAAGAAAAAGCTCTGCAAATGGAAGATTCAAACAAAGATCACTAGAATTTTCAATTTTTGTATAGGATGTTATGTTTATTGACAATTTGCTAAGATCTGTGACATACCGTTGTACAACTTCTGCTATCATATGACGTTGCCCTTCTCTATATATCTTTACTGTGCATCGAAAAACGCACGAACAAGATAAACTGTCATTAAAACATAATTTTAAGAATTTTTACCAGAAATAGTTTCAATGAAGAGATTGTTTTAACATCCTCTTGGTATTTTCTACTCTTACCCAAAAGTCAGATTTTATTTTGAATGGATCATGCATTGTTTTCTTTGCAGCTCTTTAAAAGTTGAACAATATCTGTATTACTGTGTGCTTTAAATGATTTGTATTAGCGGCATCGTACCTTAGCAAATGCATGTTCACCTTTGTGGTTTCCAATAAAACAAGCTGTCACTTTGTTGACTGTAATATAGCCAATTAGCTAGATCTAAATATTAATCATTAATTAATTTGATCATTGTTTCTAAACATCAAACCTTTCTTCTATAACAATTCTACGATTATTGCGGTTCGTTATTGTACACGAGAGGCTCATATTAACTTCTTTATAGATATTAATATAGAAAATATGAAATATTCAAGCAAATAAGATACCTTATTAAGGTCGGTGTTAATTAAGTGTTTTGTGTGAATACTAATTAACATATTACCATCATTTATTGATAATAATGACACCTTTTACAGACGCTTAATGAGTCAGAACGGTCACAAATTTAATTCTCATTAATGCAGCAAATTTGAAAACAAAATTTGTTTTATATTGAAACAGATGTTGTGATTTAAGCAATTTTCACAGATATTTATTTAACACTGATAACGATAAGTGGAAGAAAAAAAATGTTCTGGAACAAAGAAATTTTCTATGACATTTATACGACTTTTCAAATAGTATCAAATAAAACATAATCATAGAGTGTACACAGTCAATTCCATTCACTTATTGTCTAGCGAGATAGGGGTCAATTTTGCCACTTGCTTTATAAAGATAATTAGGGTTCTTGAATATTGAATTGCCTTTTAGAGGAACAAAAAAGGGCAATTGATAATTTGATCTTTGGAATAGTGATTTTAAAGAATAACACATGGGGTCATTTTACATGTGATTTGAAACTACATTTTAGTGAATTGAAATAAACAAAGATGAAGGTCAGCAATGACAGTTTGGTTCCGTACACAAGCGAGTTTCCTGTACACAAATTTAGAATGCATAATGATGTTTTAATATGAAACTTAAAAAAAAAATTTCATACTAGACTAGATTTTAACTCTGACTTGAGGCATAAACAATCCCACAGCCTAAATTTTAATACCATTTTCTATTTTTCTTTTTAGGTATTCCATCTCCGCCGAGATTACCCCACAAGTGTGCTTTACGGAAACATAAGCCAAACAGAAAACCAAGAACCCCTTTTACTACGTCACAACTTCTAGCTTTGGAAAAGAAATTCAGAGAAAAACAATATCTATCAATAGCAGAACGCGCTGAATTCTCAGCATCACTCAGTTTAACAGAGACACAAGTCAAAATCTGGTTTCAAAACAGAAGAGCTAAAGCAAAGAGACTTCAGGAAGCGGAATTGGAAAAGCTACGCATGGCATCTAAACCCATGCTGCCACCCACGTTTGGAATTTCGCTGCCAGGAACAAATTTACCGGCATCATATCTATCACGTCATTTCTTTCCACCAACATCTCTAGCTGGACTAGGTCTTTATAGTGCTCTGTATCCCCATTAAGTTATGTATTGTGGCTTCATGTGTGTTTCACCATCTTCAACAACGTGTTTGACTAAACACAGCGTAAAGTGTGCTACATTTATATCATATTTACAAGTAAACTCTGCACAAGGTTTGCAAATTGGTGTCCAAGCTTTAGTATCACTAATCACGGTAAAATGACAGATTGGGTCGAGTTTTCCCTTTAATTCATTGCTAATTGTCAATTAATCTTGAAAATATTTCAAACTGGATATTTCCATCATCACCAGAATGCATCTGCGAGGCGGCGTGTGCATTTCATGTTGTGATTAATGGAACCCTCGGCACTGAAGGATGCCTGTCTATTCTACCACTCTTTTGTCAGTAATAATGTGTGTTTCTAGTAAGAATAATATGTAAATCTTGAAAGATTTGTGAGCGCTAGAATAATTATTATACAAATGTTATAAAAAAATAAATTCAAAACTTTATCGTTTTTCTTTCAATCTCAAGAAATATGTGAATCATTAATTGAAAATGGCAATATTATTCACAACACTTTGTTTTCAAAACGTGTGTTGCTTTGATGTATACTATCTTCACAAGGAATGAGTAAATGTTTTCAATCAGCGCGATAGTTGATTCCAAAAACTTACCTAACGTCCTGTAATATATGTTAATACCGTCATATATCAAATCAATTGTAGCCATACAGGTTAGCTTCCTATTTCACATATGCACCCCAAATTCCAACAATGCATGCACGTTCAGAGATATCTCTTTTTTGCTGATCACAGATGATTATAAAAGAAACCTCTACTTGCTGGTTATTCTGAAGATTTCGTAACTACCAAATCATCCAATTGATCAAGATCTACCTACCACGACTACCATCAAATACCTAGTCTGTGATATCATCAGCTTTTTCTGACACTGACGTTACTTTCACATACCAACCAAAATTGCTGGTTGAACCAGAACCCTGGCTTCACGGTAACAAGACGAACTTTTACCACTTGGTTCAGATATGTATCCACTGTAAAGCCAAACCCCCTTCATGTTGGTCATCTTGATCATCTTCCTTTCCGGATACGAGGTCTTTTGGATTTTGTTGTAAAATATGCATTTTAAGTACTTTAACAAGTACAAACAAAAATTGTAATAAACTCTGAAATTAATATGCTTAAGAATACGCCAATAATGCTCTCTTAGTCAAGGCTTTTTGATATTGAACATCATAAAAATCTTATCAGAAACATCTTCAAACTATCAATACCTTTAATTACATTTCTACAGAAGATTTCAAATAAACTCCATAATTTGCGGCAAATTTAAGTTCAATAGACGATAGATTGAAATCAAGATAATGTAAATATAGTATTAAAAGGAGATTGCCGCTGAAAGTTAACGACTACTTGTGACAGCTCTAATATCTATTATGTACAATATTTATATTTTATTTATATTTTTACGCAGTGATTTAGCCAAATGGAACCTACACTCTTAAGGATCAGATTATGCATCGTAAAATAATAACTATCATTATAAACGATTGCCATAAACGGAACGATGGACAACACTGACTTCCAAAACATATCCTTACTACCTACCCCAAAAATATTATAGTAAATGTGGTTTTTGTGTTGGAAAGGGGGGGGGGGGGTATATCACCTTCGGAATGATGTTCCAGTTTTCGGTCTATTTACTTCTTGCTCATCCGCTTGATAGCTAAAGGATCCGGCAAATTTTCAATCCATATATTGTATATGTATACCAGATACATTATACACCAAGCATCTTATAAAACCTTACACATCACTTTTCTTACTAAGGCAAAACTTATAGAAACAGTCCTACTTGCCCTTTAAAAATAAATAATAAAAGAGTTATAATTGAGTTTAGTATAGTCTATTGTGGTAAACAATACAGTATAATTTGAGTATTAAATATAAAAAGGGTCTATATGTTTTGTATTGACTTTATTATCATATAATTGACTTCAAACAGACAATAGACAACAATAAATACTTCAAGAATAACAATGACTTGTTCAGAGTTTGACAGTAGAGATTTTATATTGTTATTCCACTAGGGAAGGCAGGCTACAAATAGTTTTAAGACCTCGAATGAGAACACACTGGAGACTTTTCCAAATTTCTGAATACGAAGCAGAGAAATCCTCCCATACCACGCAATTCTTCTATACGATATACAACCAGAAGCAGAGAAATGTACGGAGTTGACAGAGTTTAACACCCTTGTAATGAAAAGACTATCCTCAAATCCATGGGTCAAATTAATTGTGGACTAAAAATTAACGTACGAATAAGACGTTGCAAGGATTTATGATACCATAACATCTCGACTGAATTGATTAAAGAGCCAAGTGAAAAAAGGACATAGAATATAATCATCGAATCACCCTCTTGAAATCTGATTTGAAAATCTTCAAATACATCTTGAAAGGTGAATGGTTTGAACTATTTGTCAGAAATTTGTCGATACGCGGAGTGTAAAAGCGTTTCATCTGGAGTAAGTTCTGAATTGACCTCTTTAAAAATATTGGTACCATAAAGATTTCATCCTCAGATCTGACTGAAAAGCTACTCAGAGGAAAATGAAAGAACATAAAATATCCAATCTGACTTTTATATTGCTTTATCATTTTTACATTAAACATATCCCACAGGGAAGGTCAAATGTTAATTTCAGCAAAATTAATTTGAAAAATTTATTTGAAAGACATTTATGAAATTTTACGACTTTATAGATTTAAATTATCAGTAATAGAGATATAGGGGTCACGTGACTATCGCCAAATCTCGTGGCCCTCATATATGATAGCGTTGATTGACGAGAGTTATTTTTTGCTTTGAAAATTGAAAAATGGTGGATAATTTCTCAAAGTTAATTTTGGTCATAGCGGGATATGGCGTCAGTTGTGTTAGAAATGTTTCCTGGGTAAAGTGTGAGATAGTTAGATTCCACTCAGAAACTCTATAAATCTAGCTAGTCTAATCTGAAAACCCAGTCGTTTGTTTAAGTGGTTCTGATAACAAGAAATGAGAAATTTAAAATCATCTCTGTTGGTTGTCCATTTTATTGGTACGTCTGGAAACTACACAATTTGTAATTGGTAAATAAAAACAAAAAGTCACAAATGAAATGCACCGATTCTTTTAAAACATCAAAATATTCATTAGCGTTTTTACAGAACAACAAATATTTCAAGTAAATACATGTATACCACTTCTGTAATCTTAACAACGTGGACTCTCTGATAGCAAAAGGCAGTTATAGAGAGATTTTATGTCTTGTCCCGTAAAAGCAAACAAACGGCACAGAAAGACATTAGAATAATTACTTGCAAATCAAACCTCAAGTCAAAAGTGAGATTAAAATTATCAAATGCAAGTTAATTCTAGTTACTTAATTGGTATGAAAACTAAATAAATAATCTGATTATACACAGACTGAAGGAAAATTAGGGACAGCAGCAGGGATGGAGAAAATATTTTGTTGCTTGACTTTATCGATTGGCTCAACTTTGAACCCATCCAACCCAATATTTCCACATATTATCTTGATAATAGTATCTCGGAGTGTACTCAAATTTAAAATGATCTGTACGATAGGATCAGTGATAAAATAAAAAAAACTTAGGTAGAGATACGCGAAAAATAAATCGATTAGATTTTGATTAATTCAGTTCATAATGCCCTCTGTCGTTTCACAGTGGCCTCTTTCAATTCTTAATTATAGAATGGGATAGCCAAAGAGTGTAATAACAAACCCTTCGTAAATAAAACACTAAATTGATAAATTGGGGAAATTCAAATAGATAAATTTTATGGTTTAAAGTAATGGAATTTTATTTCTTAAAAATCTAAGGTATGATGAATGGGGGATGATGGGTTTTGATTTTATCTTGGTGATATATTTTAAATTAATGTGATTTTTAGTCGTATGTCTATTATTTCTATTAAATCATCTCATATCGCTGCTTTTTTACTAAAATCATCTACCGTCTAATGTTAATTTATGTTAATCAAAAAGACCTCTCCTTTTGAGACTAAAACTCAATTTCCAGCTCAAATAGCTCTTATCAATTTTATGTGTCCTTTAATTTCACTTCTTTGATAAGCAACCACATCAATTTTCGGGACATTGCCTCGAATTATAGGTTTTTAAAGAAAGCAATTAAGATGCGAGGAAGCTGTTTGTAAAAGACTCGAGTAATATTGAGTATCGGGCTGAGATGGCACGATTGGCATATTTCAAAACACGAGATAACAAGGTTGACAATTGGCAGGAAATTTCTCGGGCCTTGATGTCGAATAGGAGCAAATGTTGACCGCTATTGATTGTTAAAGAGGTGATCTGGTAGATAAGAAAGATAAATTATAGTCGACTACCACTTCCTTCACTTATCTCTCACGGTTTCATTCTTTTTGTCGGTATTCTTCACAGCCATCCAAGATTAAAAACGATTTTTGAGGCAATCAGGAGACGCAATGAGACTTGAACCAAACGATTAAGCATTTATCATAAAATTGAGGAAATTAAAGAAGTTGGAAGAGAGGAGAAGAGGTTATCATTTCTTAAATAATTATTGAATTAAGAAGATTGTTGATGGTAATTCAAAAAACGACCAATATCATCAATGCTCACTCTCAGCTAATTCCATGCTACGTGTAGCTGGTTAAAGGCAATCATTACATGATTTACATGCGGTTTAAAAATTATTGCCTGCTTTTTATTTACATTTATCCAATTTCTGCTATAATTCCATCTTAAAATTTGAAATCTTACCCGTTTATATCAGTTTGTCAACAATTAAACTGTTAAAATTGTGTGTTCAATGATCTTCATCTAAAGTATGTTTCACTCTCTAAAATAGATAGATGCTTAGCACTTGGAGAAAAATATAACTAATGAAATTAAATTTAACTCTATGTTGTAAACTTAATTTGTTAAAAACAATCAAACTGTTCTAAAATATTGATTTGTCCGGACGAAAACCAATTGAGTGGCACACTACCTTTAACAAAGATTGATAGTTTTGAATGAAAGGAACAAAAACTGTATTAAAACATCCTCATGAAAACAGATCTGAAAATTATTGGCGAATAAACTCTCTTTTCACGCTAATTATAGGAACATTAGTGATATAAGGGCTAACAAATTGTAAATAATTAGCTATAAGGGTTACATTTAGTGTCAAAATTCATGATAACAATATATTTAAGAAAACACGGCGGTTGTTTTCTAGAAATGATGAGTGACAAGGCACATTGCCGTCTTAAATAAATTATCTTTTTCTTTTCGACGTTAATTTGCCACTAAAATGAACAGAAATGAAAAGCCAATGACGTATATCGTCAACACGTGCAACTGTCAGCCACTTTGCTGCCATTTTGCATTAACGTCGCCGACTTTTGTATCCGAATATACGTTTGTTGAAGTTAAACTCAATTTTTATTGGAGATTAATTATTAGTGTGTTGAAAAATAATCTCGAACAAAAACTATTTGTTAAGTGATTTGATTATTTTCCTATTGATAAATACAAACCTTAATTATATGGTACAGTATTCATTTCAGATTATGGGGAAACTGATACAAACTAACTAATCTGTACCTTAAGCGTCACGTGTAACTTTCGAAATCAAAATTAATGTGCCATATGAATCATATGATGAGATATCGGTACGGTAAAAGTAAAACTTGTCAACGGACTAGAATGCGTCCTTTGAAGACAAGCTTATTGGGCCCGTAGCAGCCAAACTTAAACGTTTATATCGGGAAATTGGCGAATAATAAGCAACTGAGCAAGTTGATGGTGTTTATTCCACCACAAAATTTTTTTTGGCTCGAAAATAAAACACGAGGAGGGAAAGGGCAATTGGTGACAACTGCGATATTTTAGTTAACGGTTACGCCTATATCAACCAATTGTTGATCTCTAATCTGTTGCTACAATGTGCTAATGTGTTAACAGTCATTATTAAATAAAATCCAGCAGTTCTCTGTTTCTGGCAGTCGCGTCTTTCCGTGACCACCTTAAATTATAGAATGTCTTCAACAACAACTGAATTCTATTCTCAAAAATGCAATTCTTCATTTATGACATGCTCTGGCATGATAAAGAGCCAATAACGATTTATGCGATTTATAGATACATCTTTTATCGAACAGCAATAACTAGTTAATGTTATATGTAACGTTTCTGCTGGTTTTTTCCTTTCTCAGACCTCAAGCACTTAATATTAATAAAGCTGCGATTATTTATATATTTCTACATTATTTCTTTAAAAATTAGTCAATGGATTTCAGATCACGTTTCGTAATAATTGTATGTATTTGCTTGTTTCAGCGTGTATCAGATGGAACAATCGTCAGTATGTCTGAAAAGGGCGGAATTGTGCCAAAATGACAAGAATGTTTAGGATAGATTACAAATCTATTTGTCTCATTAACATAATTATGATTAGCTTTGCCAACAATGTATATTATATGTCTAATATCCTATTATTAGTTGATTATGACCTATTAGAAAGCTACGTAACTAATGATATTATTCTCATTAACTAAGTAGATCATTAATTAGCTACACTCCAACTATGACGTGCTGTGACTGCCCGTTCTGCTTATTTTAAAACGCTTTTGTATAACAGCTTTGCTAAATTTAATTTGCTCTCCTACGTTTTATGCTGTTTTATTCGTTTTCAATTGTGTTTGTTACATTGAGTTTCATTTCACAAAAAAGCTATAGCCTTTGACCATACATTAATCTAATAAACGTAGACGTTGGCTAGTGAAGCTTTCTGTATTCCTGGATCATTTCAGAATTGCATTGGTCTAATCAATGTATTGTTTTCTGTAAATAAATTTGATTTATTAGCACTGCTCAATTAAAGTAATAAGCATCTTGAGAAGGTACAGTTAAAATACAGTGCAGATAAATTAAGGTAAATTAAGCAATATGTTCCACGGTAATTTAGAGAAGCACTTAGAAGTAATTACAGGAATTTGAGTGGAATCTAGTGGAGATTGATTCTGACTTCATCTCACCTTTAATTAAAGCAACAATTCCGCTTTCTACTTTGTACAGTGATGGGGCAGATACTGACCATATGAAAACACAGTTGTATACACTCAACATTATCAGACGCTGAGCTCCAATTTTAGTATATGTATACAGATACGCTGTTACCTTCTTGAGTCTTAGGTGTGCTTAAGTCGACTGGAGGTACTAAGCATCTCAACAGATCAGTCGACATGAGCTAAATTCTCTCAGATTTGGTCAGTCGCCACGTCGACCTGACGTGCTAGTGTGTCTCCTTTCTTCGAAAGGCTGGCTCCAATTCCAGACTTTCTTTTGAAAAGGAAGGCGTCTGGCCCAGTTTCAAAGATGTTATATACATCACATTCTTATGATTTTCAAAAATCGGGATTCAGACTTTAATTCCAGTTTGAAGTTCACTGATTGACCCTCCAGTAAAAATCTTTAACTAGGTGCTATCAGTAGTTAATCTTTTTCATGTTTTCATGTTGGACTATAAACACTCCAAATGAAGTTGTTAAAACAAGTTAATGAAACCTTCATTAAGATTGCCTGTTTGAACTCACCTTCATCTTGAAAGGTGAAGAACAGTCTCCTACCAGGTAAAAGTAACTTTAGTGTTTAGTGGAAATCACCACCAAACGTTGGTGTAGACTTTGTGATGCAGGTATATGCCCATGTGAATGAATCTTATAGAGACTTAAGATTTTCAAAAGTTTTTTTTTTTAATTTTAACATAATATTTTTTTTAATTTTTCTGTACCAGATACACACTTTTTGCAGGTAATTTAAATCATGGTCTAGTCTTTGGTCCTGACTTCAAAGTGTCGCCACCTTCCATCCCAGAAATTTAGAATTCTGCAGGTTAATGAAATATACGTTCATCAAAGTAACTGAAATCCAGATTTAAATCGATACCCAAACTTAAAAATGAAATATTAATTGAATATGATGAGATAAAAATAAGACAAATTTAACTATTTTCTTGCATATTATTTACATTATGGTAAGTAGATGAGGCTAATTTCATCACCTTGATCACTTCCCACGTAAACATTTTAATACATAGCACATAGCGAAATGGGGGCGAATTTTGGCACGATTCACCTGCTTATTATTTACAAATTACTTTGACTTGATAACAGAAGACTCCCCTATGGTACGTTCTTTATGCTTTATTAATATGCCTCTTCTTTTTCATTACCATCTTTTATACACTAATTATGCGCAATATGTTCTAATCACATTATCGTCATGGGTCTTTATCAGAAATGGCTACCCATATGCTTAATATCACTTGCAGCCGTTCTAAATTAATTTAATGACATAGCCTGTTAATGTTTTGGCCATTAAAACCATAATAAAGAGATTTATAGTAAATTAAGTTTATTTACTAGTTACAATCTAATAACGTATCATGCTGATTCATTTAAAATGACAAACAGCCGCGCAGCCAGATCTTCAGCAAAGAAGGTAGCTTTTTTATGGTCACGTGGAACTCTCTAGCGCCTAAATGTCTGAGGAGGCGGGATTGGCTGAGAGGAGGAAGATGTCTGTTGAGAGAAAGTGTTTTTTAAAAACGAAAATTCTGAAGATTTGTAATTATTTGTTAATTTTAAACTCCTTAACATCATTATTAATTCCAGAGTTAGAAAATAATTACTGGTTTATATACAAACATACCACATACATTACAGTAGTCCGAGAACTCGATTTCCTCTCTGTCCGAGCGGAGGTTAGCTATAGCAGAGTATTTGAATTTTTATGAAACCGTGAAGTATGTGATGGAAGTAGGGCTGAAAACAAAATTGTAACAGATACTAAGGGCTTACTAAGCTCTGAAATATTGTATCCACTGAATTCATACAAAATGATTTGAAACAAAATATTATTGGGAAATGTGCATGCTTTAAAACAAGTTAGTTCGATATGCTATGTTTACTGGCCGAGTGAAAATATACTTTCTCTATACTGTTTTTAACGGAAGTTTTGGACTTCAAAGGAGTTAGTCTGAAAAACCTGCAGTCATCTAGAAGAGTGATTAAGCAACTTGTCATTAGTAGAAAGTTTGTGTGGGGTATCATTTAACAGTCTTTAATTAAACCATTCTTAAAGTGTCAGTTTCAATTGGTACTTATTAGTAACACATGATGGTATATTTAGTCTAGTTGCTTTGTTATTGAAGGTAAATGTTTACCTATATACCAGACACCTTATAACATACCAATGGACACATACTAACATTCTTGGCTAAAGTCATTAGCGGCTTGTTTTCAAATCATTCTACTGACCACTCATAAAGATAAATATCTTTCTAGCTACTAGGTTTTTCGGGCTCCGTAATTTGAGCAATAATATCTATTTAAAATTTGGAGAAGAAGCAGATAGATAAAAGGCAGGATCGTGTCGGAAATCGGAGTATGAACTTGTTAACATGAAAACTACAAGTAAAGGAATGATTTTGGCATTGTTCTTTTTCTGGGTTTTAGTCTCTGTTTGAGTTTGAGACGGGCTTCACAACAACCATTCTTTGCCATAGAGCAAAAAACCTACTACCAACCACTATTATAATAATAATAAAGGGCAAAACAGATTCAGAGGACAATCATCTGCCGATTGGGTAATGTAATAAACACTGTGTGGTAAAAAAGCAATATTTAAGTGACTACAAATTGTTCAAACAACCAGAAGTGTTAGTTTTACACTATTTTTGAAGCTTAAACTTAAAGAAAATCAGCCACAATGTTCCAATCCCGGGTTTAGGGGAACTTTAGTATGAAAATCTGCCATGTAACAGCATAAAACCAGCATCTAAAGACCACCTACCAGTCTAAGTGGTGTTGAACAATTTAGGCGAAAATAAGGAGTGGGTACGTAATTGAAATGAATAACGTTAAATGAATGGTGAAGATGAGGAAGCATGGTTGATTTCCAGGTTACCTGAAAATATGTCTGTTGGTAAGGCAATTCACAAATAATAGCAGAAGAAAATTAAATGTAATTGAATTAGGTCTTCATGGTTGTAACCTGAAGACAGGGTGATACCAATTAATCCTGTAGCATTATCGATAACCTTAACATGCGAAAGGTTGTTCTTCAAAATGAGGAAGTGGACGATATCTGTAGAGTTGTGCTGTGATGAAGTAACATTTAAAAAACAGGATGTTATCCCCACATCAAAACGAACAAAAAAGAGCTTAACTGCGTTGGACAGCGTGCATACCCTTTTACCACCCATTTGTTTTTTTGCACTGGAAGATGGGAACAGCAACTCAAGTTCTTTACCATGGAATGCTTTCGTGCTTAAATAGACGACTATTGATATTTGCATTCTATTATACACATACGATACGTTGAGGCGCCTATATAAATATCAGAAAAAGTGAACAGAACTCGATGAACCAGGGGAAAAATGTTATTAAAACAATTAAATGCTTAGAGGAATTTTGATAAGAAAGATTTAAACATGCATCAAATTAATCTTTTACTAGATTTGTGTAATGAATCTTTTCCTTATCAGAAACCGCTACAGGATTGTTAACTTTGACAAATTGTAGCAGAAATCGTCTTTTGACAAAATTCAACAAATTACGTTGTTTTTAAATCTACTGTCTTGATCTATACAGTGCGAATTCTTGGTGTCAGACTTTTTTAAAGAGTGAAAAGAAAGTAGAAAATGGTTTTAATGGTGCAGTCATTCAGTTATACCAACATTTTGCCAACACACAAGCAGCAAATTCCTCTTTTTGCCACGTTTGTCGATTTCAAAAACCTTATCAAATTCTGAAACCTGCTTTTTATAGAACGTTATCGTTATCTTTAATATTTACATTTACTTTCGGCAGCTTTTGATTTCGTTCAAAAAACGACACATTTTTATGTAATACAATGGAATCTTATTTTTTTCAAAACCTTCAAAGAATTTAGGTGTACGTGATCATTTGCAGGTATAAATTTGAAAAGGGGGACAAGTAAACTTTTCTGTGGGTGTGGATCTTCAATACAAAACCATAATAAAAAATATGTTATTTACAGAGCTTGCCGAGAATAGTAGGAAGTTTGCTTTGCATCTCTGCAGTCTGCAAACTAAAAGAATTGTCATTTTAACCAAAATAGTCGATATTCGGACTCGAGAAAGGTGTTGACAAATGATTCGTAAGTAAGGAGGGGATGTTCCTGAGGTTATTATTTCCGCGAGGTTTAGCATTGAAATTATTGGAGTTTTAAACCTTTAGGATAAGAAAGCACATTGGGTGCAATATTGTTTACAATAGGTTACAGTTACCGTGATTTTGTCAACATCGATAGCGTTTGTACGTGTGATACTAGATATTTTATTTCACATGGTATTCAGATCTCAGACAGCGAAGTTCAATTTACAATTAAATTCGAGAAATAAATCATACTTATTCATGTACAAATATTAGTAACAGCGATTGTGATTGGTTATTTAACCGGAAATAATTACCATACTCTATCAATGTCGTCTGTCTCAGTTTGAGACCGTCTGTGAGGTGGAATTTGAGAGGAAATGTTTTCACACAGGTCAAATTAAATGAAGACAAATTGTATACCTTGCGAATTTTGATAGTTTAACGTTTGGATCACAACTCTTGTCCACAACGTTTTGATTGTAGCGTGATCGAAAGACGTAATTTCTTTACAAAATATTGATTGGTCCATTTACAAATTGTATCCAACTTACTATTATTGCAAACTGAGCCGTTGTATAAACAACATGACAAAATATGATTTTGGCTTTACACGTATTCATATACAAGTAAGATCATACTTATACCTAAACAGTAATCATAATGTCACGTGATTTTCAAACTGATCAATCAACACGCTCCTATATAATGGTTTGTTTTGTAAATATGAACACACGTAAATATTCATGAAATATATCTGAGTAAGGGCTATCCCTCTGTATAGAAAGGTCTTTGTCAATATGCATAAGTTATTAGCCGTTGAAAATGACAATTGGGTGGATATGGATATTGAATTTGTCTCGCACATAATTTCTGTAATTATAACACCAAGTACGTTCTGATATTAATAAGAACCGTTGTAATTACAGACTCATTTCATGTAATTAAACTTATCTCTCTATCTATTCACTTGGCAATTGTGGTGAAATCAGAACGGTTAATGACTGTTAGCAAACAGCACATGTTACCAATTTAATGATATGATAAAAGATTCGTGATCGTGGCACAACATATCTGTAAACGATAAGCTTTAATATGCTGATTTGACGATGTCAGAAATTAAAAATAAATAATTTATAGTTAATGACACGCTTAACTTGTATTGTTCATCTTTTACAAACTGTTACCACTTTCAATTTCAAACGCAGAGACAAATTTAAATTTATTTTTTAAATCCCATAATTGTTTTATTAATAAATATTGTAGTTGTTTGAAATAAGAAAAGAAGTCGTGAGGATCATTATACAGGCTTGATAAACAGTCGTCCGGATACTGCCAAAAATTGTAGCTAAATATTCGAATACATGACACCATAAACAATACACCCATTATGTAGTTTCTGAATTAATGAAGTGAGAAAGTGCTTATATTGAATGTAAAGCCCCCTAAAACCTACATTCACAGAATTAATGTCGTGACCCACAAGACTTTTGAAAAGTTGGAAAAAACTAGAAACTTCAGCTTGTCATTCCTTTTACTTAACCTCTGATTCGAGATTTGCTAAATCACCATCGATTCGTGTAGGTTCGCTCCGAACACTTCAGAGTGCTCGAAACTTGCATTACTAATAAACAATATGTTGTGGTTAAGAACTTGTATAGCAATTAATTAGCAGATTTATTGAATCTTGTTCAGAGAAAGATCTGTTACCATCAGTAATAAATACTTTAAGGTATCTTTTAAACATTTTAAGCTCGATTAGTGAGCATAACTATAATACTTTCATTCTTACTGTTTGTTTAAAGTTGTTATCATTTAATATCATTACTTATCGTCTTGTTCTATACGAGGAACATATGTCGTGTCAATCAAGTCTATCATGTTCACAGACATCCAGATTTATAACTCTCAATATCAAAGGAATCAAATGAAGAGTAGAGAATCGGTGTTGACGAATTATGTTGATTTTTATCACAGCCTGTGTTTGAAGCTAGAGAATAGCGACTTTAAGACTTGTATTAATCATGATAACATAGCAAGATATTTGAATTGTTGGAAGTAGTTAGTAAGTAGTTATCGTGGGAGAATATACCCCTAATAATTATTATCATCATTTTCAAATGTTTCATCTTGATAAAAATCGCCTAGTGCCTAATTTTTCATGTGTGGGTGCAAAACTTTCAACGTTAATAAAAATTCCACGGCAGAAACTCTGTGAGATAAAGCTGTTAATGTGATGATAAAAAAGATAATTTTCTGTCTAAGCTAATGTACTTTTCTGTTTTATGAAATTGAAGTTAAATTTTGTCAACCGTTTTACCAAACTAAGGGTTAGCATGACCCGAAACCAACTCTTTCTATTTCCAGCTTTTATATAATGAAAATAACGAAAATTAACAGAAGAAAACAACTCGATCCTGCTGATCACCTATTCGAATTGCTCAGCGATGTATTTGTTCCATCCTTGGTCTGTACATGTGGGAGAATCAAACCCTCCCTTGCACGAACTCTAATTGATAAATAGCTTTGTTTCAGAATATGGAATAACATCAGAAATCTGTATTTAATGTAAATCCGGTGTAAAAGTCTGCGAGATTTCTGACCGTGTGCTTCCGTGTGCACCAGCTCTCATATTTACTACATACTACTATCTGGTATGAGTTCAAAGTTAGTAACCTATTGCAACGGGTGATTTCAAATGTGGATTTTAATTCAGCTGGTAATGCAAACAATGAAATCACTCTAGAAGACTTTCAACTGTCCAATTAAAGGTATTCGGTGCGAAATACGGTAGCACTTAATAATGGCTATGAATGAAACAATAATGATAAATAAGACTATTCTATTTTGATTCCATCCATTAAAAATAAAAGATAAAGAATTGGCTAGATTAAACGGTAAATTACCTGACTACATAAAGAGTAATAAAAGGTACGATAGCTTTCTATCTTCCTTATCTCTATAATGTGCTATAAATGAGTATTTATGTATCTCTATATTTCTTACAATAAGCTAACACCATGACTAATATAGCATAATTAAGAACAATTCCATCAAATGATAGTTCTAATTAGAAAGTTAAGATATCTTAATAAGATATCATAAAGATTATTTTCTCAATTACTACATGATTTAAACGTGAATTATTGTTATAAGTCTGAAAATAAGACTGAATATTGAAAACGGAATCACATTTTTTAGAATCATAGTTGATCTATTTCACGTCATTTACAATAGTGTGTGCAATCAATATTATATCACATTATGTACAATAATAGTTGATCCATATCAATTTTTTACAGTTCGTCTATATGGCATCATCTACAAAAGTAATTTACCTTTTTCACACCATATGGAAGGTTGACCTATAACATATCATTAACAGATGACCTATATCACATCATTTACATAAATAGTAGATCTATATCATATCATTTACAATAACAGTTGACATATATCACATCATATAACCTATATTACATCATTTGCAAGAAAAGGTTACCTATACCATATCATTTGCTATAACAATTGACCTATATTACATCATTTGCAATTAAAGATTATCTATATCAGATTATTTATACAAACAGTTGACATTATATCACACCATTTACAATAACAGTTGACATATATCTTATCATTTATACAAACAGTTGACCTATAACACATTATTTATACAAACAGCTGACATATATCACATCATTTACAATAACAGTTGACCTATATTACATCATTTATACAAACAGTTGACATATATCACATCATTTACAATAACAGTTGACCTATATCATATCATTTACAATAACAGATGACCTGTATCACATCATTTACAATAACAGTTGACCTATATCACATCATTTATACAAACAGTCGACCTATAACACATTATTATACAAACAGTTGACATATATCACATCATTTATGCAAACAGTTGACATATATCACACCATTTACAATAACAGTTGACCTATGACATCATTTACAATAACAAATGACCTATATCACATCATTTACAATAACAGTTGACCTATATCACATCATTTATACAAACAGATGACATATATCACCTCATTTACAATAACAGTTGACCTATATTACATCATTTACAATAACAGATGACCTGTATCACATCATTTACAATAACAGTTGACCTATATTACATCATTTACAATAACAGTTGACCTATATTACATCATTTGCAATAAGAATTGATCTATATCACCTCATTTACAATAACAGTTGACCTATATCACACCATTTATACAAACAGCTGACATATATCACCTCATTTACAATAACAGTTGACCTATATCACATCATTTATACAAACAGCTGACATATATCACCTCATTTACAATAACAGTTGACCTATATTACATCATTTACAATAACAGTTGACCTATATTACATCATTTACAATAACAGTTGACCTATATAGCATCATTTACAATAACAGTTGACCTATATCACATCATTTATACAAACAGCTGACATATATCACCTCATTTACAATAACAGTTGACCTATGTTACATCATTTGCAATTAGAATTGATCTATATCGCACCATTTACAATAAGAATTGATCTATATCAAAACCATTTAAAATAGCAGTTGATTTCTATCACATCATTAGGCTTCCTATATTCATTATTTACTCTAATAGTAGATCTATATCACATTATTTACTATAATAGATGACCTATATAGCATCATTTACAAAAACAGTCGACCTTTATCACATCAACTACAATAACAGTCGACCTATTATAATAATTTTGTATAGAAGGCGATCTATATTCATTATTTGCAACTGAAATTAACCTAACCAGCATTAATGACTGAAATACTACCATTTTCAAATTCTTTCTCGTGTGAGTTGCCGCTATTAAGAGACTTAATACGCATCGTGGCTGTTGGTGGCATATCATTACTAGTCAATATGATTTATGCGGTTTGTTTTATTTATTGTTATGCATTTTCGTCACTATTGGGAAATTGTTCAACCGATAAAACATAAAATTGTGTTTTGGCAAATTTGCATTATATGATAGACATCATTGTAGGCAGTTTTATTGTTCTTTTGATGATCATGGGTATCCGCTTCTAGAGCATATACAGGGGATGTAACCTTAGTGTACTGTTTTAATTCTTCATCTGTTTGTACATCAATATAGCTTTATCTTCAAGGGCATATCTAAGCTGAATCTTCAACAATATCTTAAAAAACATAACATTAGGCACAGCCTTGATAACTTATTTCAAAGGATGTCAGATTTATAAAGAACACACAATAAAAGAGCAAAACCATCACAACGTGAATCAACATTAGAGTCCACGTGCTGTACCAATGTAAAAATTTCTTTTATGACATTCTACATGAGGTTCATGTTTGATTTTGCATTGATTATGCATCGTTTTAAAATCGAAACGTGTGCAACTTTAGCAGCCTGTAATTAACCTGGGTAGGTTTTGAATAATATTTGGTTGACAAAATGTTCAAAGCCGTTTACTATAACGTAAGATCATATTGTGGAAAGTCATATTTTGTTGAGAAACAACAGACTTTACAAATGAAGAACACGTGATTGGTATAATATAAATTTATGCAGGCCGATCCTTTTGGGTTGTGATCATATTGGTGATAATATTTTGAGATATTTTCGCCAAAAATGGAAGGACAGCTTCAAATAGAACAGATTCATCCTACACCTTAGCAAGTAGAAAATGTTTTCTAAATAGCATATACTTTTTATGAATTTTAATCATAAATATAAGGGTAGCCTTCGTGCCTTCGAAGCCATAAAATTCATTTTACGCACCTGAACTTGTTTCTTATTATATAATGAACTGAATTGGGCGCCATAGGAGTCCGTTTGAATTTTGACTTCAACAACATCGTCATAACACAAATATACATTGTACCTCAGAGATCAGCTGGTAATCGCAAAAAGGAAAAAAAGTCGACTTAACTCATTTATCGTTCAATTAAACTGTAGCAATATTCAAATTACTTTAAACACAACAGGTGATATTCAAGTGAATTTCTTATCTTGAACTTTTTATATGATATTCTTCTTTATATCGAGTAGTTATGTCACTTTGTTAGATATAACATTAAAGATTGATGTCTTTCAAATTAGAAGACGAATTGTTCATTGCTGTATCTTCTGTCTCCATCTATCGTTAATAATTATATTAAAATATAATGTTTACAATCTGCGGAATCTTGAAAACTTTTGTCATGTTAATAAACAAAAATTATCATCATTGGCTTATCATAGCTTTGTAATTAAGATAGGCTTGATAAAAAAATTATTATTTACCTCAATATTCAAAGGAACATTTTTCTTATATTTTTTATTTATTTGATTTCATATAAATATATTGAGATAAGTACTCGCCTTTCTATCTCTTTACAATTTCAATATTGTTGAAAATATTTAATTTGATTTTAATTTGGCGTAAAGAAATCAGATGGTCTATATCAATAGATAATTGGCTAGCAATTAATTTAAAGAAATTCAATTATTCCTAAATGATTAAATCTTAAAACTTGAAATAAACTTGGTTAGTTCGTCTTTTGTCAGTTGTTTGAAAATATCCCGCGGGATTGAAGTTATATGAAAACATTACTGATTATTCTGTAAGATACGCCAAACGATAAGTACTCTCTTTTACTAACCACACAAAGACGATAGTTTAGCAACATTTACCAAGAATTGATAATATTTTAGCTTGGCGCCTGGCCGACAAAATCTTGTCTCTGGCCAAGTGAACCGAGAAATGAAGCAGATTGATGGTTGGGGGTAATTAGTCCCACTAAATCTTAAGTAATTGATCTTTATTCAAAAGAAAATATAAGGTGTGAAGTCAGCTCTTTGTTATTTTAGATTGCTTTCAATCGCTTTACACTTTGTAATAGACATGATTGCAATTTTTTATGCATAGCCCAGCCACATTTCGTGATTTTCATACTAATGTGTCTAGCGCGTTGATGTTTTCAAAGAATTCAGTTAAGTCAATGATGCGTGTATATTAAACAAGCGTAAGTAATTGTTTACACTTTATATATATATATATGTATACAATAACCAGCTATATTCCCCTCCCCTTGTATTAGATATCAAAGAGGTCATTATCATATCCATTACCCTACGTCATGGCTCACAGACAATCAGATAAGATTTGATTGGTTAACGTAATTTTATATTCACACAGAGTAAACCAATCAGATTTCAAGATGGTGGAAAGTAGTTAAAGAGATTTTAGAAAGTACACGGCGAGAAGATATTAGTATTTACATTCTACTTGAAGAGTAAACATCGGAAATTTCTTAAGATTTATTGATTGGATTGGAATAAGTTTGGAGAAACGTGTAACGATGGCTTTGCAGTTAACTTCGTATTCTGCATTCAAACCCTTACCCTTAGTAATGGAGGACAGGAATATCGACGTTGAAGAAGATCACTCCAGTGATGAAGGTGATTGCAGTTCAGAAGTGTCTAACAGTCCACCGTTAAATTTGAAAATTCAGGAAAAAGAAAATACGATCACACCCAAGAAGAAGTCGGGACTGAGGTCTTTTTCAATGGCTGATATTTTGGGAGAAAATGATAATAAGAATTCAACAGACGACAGTGATTCTAAATCCGTGTCTCCTGTAGCTGAAATCAGAGTTCCTCATTCTGATCTTGGAATGACACCACCTCGAGTTCCAACATGGTTTTATAATCCAGCATTTCCTAAACCTGGTAAGTAATAATTTGGGATAATTTTCTGTATTGATTGTTATGAATATATAACGTTGAAGACAAAGTTGGCTTTATAGAAAAATTATGGGTCAAAAAGTATAATATTGTTCAATTTTATATTACAGATTCGTCACCACCAAATCAATCACCCTTTCCAGGTAAAATCGGAACATTAAGAAAGCATAAACCGAACAGAAAACCAAGAACACCATTCACCACTTCTCAGTTATTAGCTTTGGAAAAGAAATTCAACGATAAACAATACCTTTCCATAGCAGAACGTGCAGAATTTTCAGCATCATTAAATCTCACAGAAACGCAAGTCAAAATCTGGTTCCAAAACAGAAGAGCTAAGAGCAAACGACTCCAAGAAGCGGAAATAGAAAAAATGAGAATGTCATCCAGACCAATGCTACCTCCAATGATGGGAGTTTCTTTTCCTGCTGCTGCTGCCGCCGCCGCTGCCATGTTTGGAAGTCACATGAACAGCCGATCACCTGTCAATTCGGCGTCTTTGATGTCATCTTTCCAAACGTACAACTCATTGGCACAGGGGATACCTTACATCAATTAATACGCTACATTTAACTTGTTATTGAGGAGGCTGTGATGTTTTTTGAAGCCTGTGGTGTGGTTATATAAAAATCGAGTTACTTAGAGACAGTGGACACCAAAAGCAATGTTCTGTGATAAACGATGATATGAATTTGATGACCGTCCACTCTGATTGACCATTAGTAGTCAATAGTGGACATAATACATTTAATTACCAATCAAATTACCCGAATTACACAAGTGCTATTCAAATAGGAAAGTGGACGATAATGAAATTAACAATGAGCAACAATATAGGTCGAAAAGGGATGAAAGAGAAAAAAGGGTTTATTTGACATGACAGATGTTGAAAAGTCTTATAAAAAGGTAATTATTTCAGATAATTTATTTCACATTTTTCATTTCACATTTTTCATTTCACATTATTCAGATCATTTCACATATATTTCGTGAGATTTTGAATGAAATTTCCTACAATTTGAAATATAACTGGACTCATATTATGACTTTATTTTAATTTTTACATAATGAATAAATAATCAAAATTCAAAAAAATTTGCACAATTGATTTCTAAATTAAAGAAATTTATTTCTCATTTTTCTATTAAATATCTTACATATATTTCTGTCAATTATTTTTTTTCAATTCTTATATTTTTCAGAAGTGAAAATGTAAGAAAATCACAGCTGACATGAAGAAATAGATTAATATTTTTGTGTGACAAAATGATTAAGATTTAACTAATTATTGGTTCAAACATGACCAGAAATGTTTTGGTCAAAATGCCGTCTACAGAAATGCGAATACTTTATGACGTAATTATCAGATGCGATTATCACGATTAAGAATTAATTAAAAGATCAATTAGAGATTAATTAATTCCCTTAAGGCGATAGTTAGAACGAGATAATTATTTAATTTACAAAACCCCTTTTTAAAACCCCAAAGTGGTGATAACAACGCTCTTAAAGGCAAGAATAATTAAAAGAAAAGATAAATATTTTGTTTACGGCGCCCATATTATTTGATTTTTGCCTTTGATGTTCATTATTTGTTTTATGGTTGATCTCATTACGATTAATTAAGAGATAATAAATTTATTTATGAATATTCATTAAGCAATTATAAACTAGCTTAGTTGATTTGTACATGTTTCAATGCTTATTATTGTTGATATTTTATATTGTTGAATGAATAAATTATGAAAATTTTAGCTTGACGTTTTTTTTAATTATTACACGCATTTGTTAAATTGCAAAAATGGCTTAATATATTCCCATTAGATATTTTTTGTATGGTTATCAAAATAGATCAGACGTTGAAAAAAAAATCGATATTCCCACAATTTTATTTTAATTTATTTATAATTATTAGAAGATTGAAAATTATCTATGCGTTTATTATTGAAAGCATCAGGACCAATGCTTTCCCTTACACCATAGATTGTGCATAGTCGTCATTTGATTGACCATGTATTTTGTGCATAGAGAATTAATGAATTGAATTTCACGTAAGCTGGAATACTTCTTGAACATTTCCGTACGGTACATGTAATTATTTTTCCTTGATTTTAATGTTTCTTATTTGCCAGACACTTAAATTTATTATCCTCGTTAATTTTATGACTTTCTAAAAAAAAAAGAGTAGAAATGTCAACATTTTTTCAAAACAGAAAATGACTATGTGTGTTTTTTCTAAAACTCCACTTAAAATTTAATTGCTTCTGCCATAGACTCTTAATAACACCCTTTAATTCGCGAACAAAAAAGTATCTTTTAAATAAATTGAAGATGTTAAATAGTTTTTAAAGGAACAATAAACCAAGCTCAATCGGTCATTGTTAAATTATACACCTTTAAAATAATTAGTTCGCTTATTAGCACGAAAACCCAACCCCTATTTTACTAATAAGTCGCTTATAACAATAACTAGCCCCGAGAATCCTGCCCCTTACAACAATGACAAGTGGGTTGAATACAGCAATTTTATTTTCGTAAAAAAACGTTTTTTTGAATGACACCTTGAATTAGCTAGTGTCAATAATTGAAGTCAAACTAGCAAGATATCACCGCGGGACCATTCTTTACACGAGCTGAGTCATATGATACGGGGTTAAAAATAATGAGCGATACCTAAAAAAGAGTGGAACTCTTTTATGTGGCGCTGTAAGAAATGACACTACTGCTATTATCAAGGTTTTGTGTCTTTTGACTTTTAAATTAGCCAATTCATCAAATTGAATTTTATATTGTAATTTATTCCCTGTACAGTGAATAGCTGAAAGAAGAAGCCAGGTAATTGTTGGCGACGAACTGAGACTGTGAAAGATGGCGGCTGTAGATACACTTGGAGAATACCTTCGTTGGTCGATAAGGGTGAACGGATGAAATCTACCTCTTGAGTCTCCCAAATAAAATTGTTATCGCTAAATCTTTAGCCATCTTCTGACATACAATTGTCGGTTTAATATAGGGATATATCATTAGTAGCCTACAAATAGGTGTGAAGTGACGAATAATTATCCTTTGTAACTTGCCATTCAAATTCAACCTAGCATAGAAGATTTATTATAGACTACTTGTTCTTTATGTTGACTTTAAATGGCTTACTGATGATTAGTGATAAGAAAATAAAGTGTATAAAAATGGCGATGTATTGAAATCTAGATGTTGATATAGTGTATTATTCAAGGAGTAAATTGATATTTAATGAGTTGCAATAAATACCATCATATTGGTTACAAAGAACAGAGATTATAAAAAATATATCTTTCAAAAACGTTAGATGTTAAATTTAGAAATAGTTTCACACGTAAGTAAACATGTATAGGCCATGTACATAGTGCAAATATTAAAAGCTAATGACAAAAAAAAAAACAAGTCAAATCAAAAATTGTATACATGACGTGTTAACAACATAAAACGTATATTTCTAAATCAGCCATATTTCAAATTTGGAGATTCTTTTTGATCGAATCTTTCACCAGTTGCTTTATATAGCTTTATACCACAATATATCTACGAATTTCACTGGTCTGTAAACTTCTGATGGTCTTTCAAGCAGACTCATACAGAAAACCATCTATTTTCATTTTCAGAAGCAACTGATTGTAAATTCGCGCTCACATACATATCATGTTATACAATATAAAACATTTTAATTACATCGACAGCACTGAATATATTTTGTGAATATCGCCAATATTGATGAAACAAAATGAAAACTCAAATTTGTTCGTGATTCTCAGTCACGAGTCCATTAGCCACCCCCATGAGAGCACCCTTGTTAGACAGACGGGCAACTCACACAAAGACTTGTAACCATATTTGGGAGATTGATAGCCTTCGTCACACCTTCTCGAAATTCAAAGCGCGTTGAACACCTTAAGTTATTGGAAGAAACGCTCGAATACAACACGCGGCACTGTCACGCGAGGTTCTCGCCTGTGATCGGGTTGCTAAAACTGATCATGTTCGCTCTTTAATCAATTAAGGAAATGAAAAGACGAAAAGGGTCAAATGACTTGGGAAAACTGTGCCAATTGTTCTTTAATGAAGCAACAGCTATTAGTCGAACTTGCCAAATTAAAATAATTTGCAAACGGCTACGGTTTGGTAAGTGATTCTGACATGAGATGCGAAATATAATGATATGTTTGAGAGATTTACAAGCTAATTAAACCATTTCAAATGATTAGAGAAAATTTAGAAGCTTTAACTTGATAAATAGAGAGAACCGAGGAGGTCTCTATTTATTCTACAACCATAAATTCATTTCTTCTACAAGAAAATTGTTTCATTTCATGTAAAAGTAAAATAAAGACGTTAATTTGAATAAGTCACAAAGGACTCGTTAAACTTGGAGCTTCTAATGTCCACATTTACATAATGTCTGTAGTACTTTATCTATGTGATTTTCTATCAGGAGTGAAATAGCTAAGGAATCAATTTGAAACTCCAATGGAATATTACACTCTCTATTCTCCACCTGATTTGGTAAATGAAGACCTGGTCTTGCAATTCAGACACACAAAATAATGTTTATGTGATTTGACTTTTGTGGAAAAAGAATTTGCACAAAACCGACCACTCATTTAGTTTGGCTCAAAATGTTTTGGCTCTTCCGAACAGAGAAGGCTTTGCATCAGATTTGAACTCGAACAATTATAGATATTGGATTTCTAGAAATCGCTAAGCACCACCACCGACCCTTTGCAATGTCACATAACGTTGAAAGCTACAGAATTAAACATAAAATGATATCAGAAATTTGAAATCGTGGTGTATTTGGTCATCTCAGCTGGAGTTACGATCAGATATGAACTGACATGAGAACCTCCAACATAGTCTCTGAGTGATAGACATAACTTTCATCATACATGATAATAATAATTGGACATTTAATTTAATTTGCATATCACATTTGATATGGATTCATTGTGCACACTGACAAGATATCGCCTTCTATTCGTATGCAAATTGTAGATTTTCAATTAAGATTAGAGTGAAGAGTAGCGTATTGTTGAAATGGAAGACGATATTATCGCCCATATCAACTAATTGAAAATTGAGTGAGAGTAAAAGTTAAGGAAATTGGCATCCATATAGAATCAAGTCTGAAACACGTCATACCGTGTCCTTAGTTTATCATTCAATTAACTTCTATAGGCATTCCATTTGTTCTTAGTCTATGTAACCATTTATTATGGGAAACTGACGTCCATGACTGCTAAACGAAAAGGAGCATCAGACCGGTTCAAGTCCTACGTTTTGCTACAATTTTTTCCCTGTGTTTTGTGCTCATAGTTAACGCCTGTGTGCAATGAGGGATATTGTGCTTTAACTGAATCTGACGTCTCTTCAAGCTCCTACGGTCAATTAAACAAAATTTAGATTTAGAAGTTTAATCATATGCTTTATCTAGAACTTTCGTTGGTTTCATATAGTAGGGTATTTATGACAACAATGAAATTTTGGATAATAAATTTCAAAAATATTGTTGCTGTCACACTTATTATGATAAATTGATTTCTTTGTTTGACAAAAATACCACAAACTGGCATGAACACCAATAATGACCTAAAATATTATAAATTGGCAGGAATATTAGAATGGTATCTCTTAATCTTAGAAATCGGCATGATTTATAGCCATTATATGTTCAAGTGATTTCTGTGAAAAATAAGCTAACGACCTCCAGCCATTCCGGAAATGAACAAGTTGACTCTCTATTTCTCGCGTCAATCACGCATACACTACTGATAGTACGCGTGCGATGTTAATATGGAGCCTTTACAAGAATATAATAGCGAGTAATTCATTTAATTAAACAAACTTCATCTTTATATGACACTCTAAACAGTCACCGTTTATCCTAATGCAGTAAATCGTGTGTTTGCGTGCGCTTAATCGAAAAACGACGGCCACATGCCAATCATCTTGAGAAATTGATGGAAAATGGCAACGAATCAGCGAAATGGGTTCTGAAAATTGAGCCATTTAGTAGCGATAATCGTCGAGTTATTTTCATCTAACGGCGACCAACGTTTGTCGACGGATAACAGTTATTTTTCTCTTATCAGTCTCTGTTATTCCAAACACTCATTTATCAGTCAAACCGAATTGGATCGTTACAAAATGAATCGACCACACAACACAATAGCTGAAAACATGATTCTTTCCAACGCTAACAACCTCTGTTCAGTTATCAATAAACATGAATAATAAAAAGCCGTTTGACACAGTCAATAAAATTGGTTCACTTTTGTCTGTTTTTATCGGAGTATTTAAGTGGTTTCAATTGAAGGGATTGAAGAACGGATACCATTTATTCTTATCACATATTTTAAATAGTCTCTGGTAACCATCCCAAAACAGTATCTCGCAAAGGCCAAATATGAATACATCATCCCAGTATTGCTCATAAAGAAAACTTAACATAGAATAACATAACAATATTACAAAATATGCTATCAAGTCAGATTTTTTTTAATTGCATCACGAAAGATTAATGTATGGCTTCCACTGGCCCCCAATCCCACACTGTATTGAATTCCAAATACTTTCTCTATCATATCTTGCCCTAACTGTCCTGGAGCTCCGAAATATTTAACATCCCTCATCAAGCAATCCCCTTCGCCATCTCCGTTCAGTCTGTCAGAATCGCTTGAAACCTGCTATTGCTAATAGTAAACTGGGAGAACGTTTTTGTAGATGTGCAGCTCCGAAACTACCACGCTTGTTATTATGTTAAATGTATGTTATTATATGACTGTATCTGCACCACTGGGCTGCTATTTTACTAGGACTGTTGGGGCATTAAATGCAATAAATTATTATTATTATTTCGCCAATTTTTACATTATTGTTTTGGGTTCAAACCTCCATTTGGCTTTGAGTAGTTGACACCCTTTCGCACCAAAACGGCATTGATTTCAGGTGAATTGAACTAAGAGATAGGGTCTGTCTAAAATCAACGCTACGCTAATGGTAGAACATAAATACGCCTTATATCACAGGAACATTAGTATAATTATGTGCGTCATTTAAAGTTTTTTTTTGTATTTTCTAAAGTTGGACGTATACAAAAATATATACGTAAAATTAGTCCCGAATGTTCTGAAATCGGATACAAACCTCTTCTGAACCTTTCTGCAAGTAGGACGTCAATTTTGTGTTGGTTGAAGGAGACAACAACTGACTGAAAGATTTCCAAGGGAGATAACTTTCGATGAATAATTGTCAGTGTTTACTTCCACATTGATTTCGTCATATTAATGTTAAAGAACGAAATTAAAGAGATGATGAGGCAGATTAAAATAAAAAGTGATAACAAGGCAAGAAGTTGAAGTGTCAAATCGGAAATTATTTCTTTATCTCATAATTAATATTGATTTTAACATTTTATTGTTGGGAATTGAATTTTATTGATATTAAATGTCTTGAGACAAGTCTAATGTGTTCTGTTTCTACAGATCAATTCATTAAATCAACGCTTCTATGCGATTTTATCTAAACCTCTGGTGATGACCACACAATAAGATTGTTCTTCATCAATGGTTTGAAAAGGAATGTAGCACGCCTTCTTACCCTTCATGGCTAAAGGACCTGAAATAGTGTTATGAAATAAGTCTTACGAATCTGAAATAGTTTAAGTCTTAAGAATCTGAAATAGGTTATGACTGCAGGATCTATAATAGTTTAAGGCTTCAGGCTCTGAAAAAAGATCTTCAGGATCTGAAAAAATGTTAAGACTTGAGAATCTGAAATAGTTTCAAGCTTAAGGATATGAACTGGTTTAAGTCTGAGAAATCTGAAAAAGGTAAAGGCTGAAGGATATGAAATAGTTTAAGGCTGTAAGGTTTCAAATTTTTGAAAAGTAAGGTAAAATAACTAGATATCTAAATTAACCGTCTCAAAACACCTGCAATTGTTACGTTTCGGACAGTTGAGAAGGAGCACCACCAGGGAAAACAATGCAGTAAGCGTTTGATTCCCACTTTTGGCAGGGCTATCCTTTTCCGTAGCGCAGGTGGTCAACGTTTTATGAATAAACATACATTGGCCATTTCGAGTATATATGTATATATTAAAATGATGTCAGCTTAATATTTCAAACAGTTTGGTGCAAAACCTATGGGACTTAACTTTTAAACACAGTCGATAAGCAATCTAATTGTGTTTGAAACCTAGATCGTTTTAACCAATTATTTAGAAGTTTTATGATAAAGACACTCGAAAATTAAGGCCATTGACACATTATTCATTGCCCTAAGTCTCTAATTAAAAACAATTACGATTAGACGAGAGATAGGCACCTAATCAAAGACTTTTTTAATAGGCCGCTTTTTCAAATCGGTGTATTATTTACCGTGCGATATTATCTGGGGACCCCTTGGAAATTTGAAACACATTCGATGATTGGTCGGTGAAGTGATCAAAGAGTGGGTATAGAGCCTGAAGGCACGGTACGACAATATTCAACATATTATCACTTTTCACTAATAAGATGAAATGAAGTGTAAAATGGGAAATTAGACTGAAAAATGATTAGTAATTGAGGTTTATTTTAAAAGAATAATAATTATTGTTGTTAGAGTGTTGTTATCACATTATTTCAAAGTTTCGATCTCTTTAGGCATTTTATTGGTTTGTGTCCAAGTACAGTATAATTTAAATAGTAACTGCTTTCCGATTATTAGGTCCATTAAACATACGTCATAGTCTTTTGCATTTAGGATACTATTCCATAAGGCAAATTTTTGTTACTTGAATTTCATTCGAGCAAATTACTTTTAAGTACGTGTTGTCTTTTGGCATTGTTTCGCACTAAGCTGATTTTGTATTGTTTTTTTTCTCGATGAATTGAACACACGTGTGGTAGAACTAATATGCACCTTTGAAAATCCATCCTGAAAATTATGCTTCGTTTCATGTTTGAAAATTAGATTAGACATGGCGGCACTTCCGTAATAGAACACAATCCATTTACTGTGTTTAAGTACTCACTTTTTAATTGTATTTGATTAGGAAAATCATGTTCCGGTATGTGGTCAGTAATGAGTATTTTACGGTTTACGTCATTTCCGGAAATTGTCATTTTCTTTTGATAATTTCTCTTTACACGTGCATGGGTTGCGTATAAAAATTTTTTCCGATAATTCGTACCAAGTTACCTTTAGCTTATTGTTGACTTTTCAGGTAATATCTTGTGCTTAAATGATCTCTTAAAGATCATTACTTCATAAAATAACAATTATTTCAACGAATTAGTTATAAAAATTGCAGCGGTTTTCTTTCAATTAGTACTTTGTGATTCTATCCAATGTCATTAACAATTGCACGAAAACGAAGGCTGTTAACTGTGGTGTGAGATTTTGGTCGTAGGGCGTCAAATTTACCTCACTGCACACTGCATCAAGCCAACAGGTAAAATGCTTTTAATTTATTCCAACTACCTCATTAAGTACGATATGGCAAGTTAACCTTCAAGAACGTCATTTGGGGCTATGCTTTGAAAGGGACATGTTCTCCATCCGTTTGACCTCAGTTTCAGAAACAAAAATAACTTTTTTTTAGGAAAACCAATCAGTAATAGTGTTCACAGTTCACCTTCAAAATTTGAGACCCCAAATCCATCTGTGTTTAGAATTAGCCGCGTTTGAAAAAATAACGACTCGTCTTTTGCTTGAGAAAAGTAAAATCCATCGCTTGAAGGAATTATGCGATTTTCGTATATTTCTAGTAGTTCTGAAGACTATTTACATATATTAAAGACTCAAATCAATCCCCATCTGCCGAAAATGACGAAACAGTTCCTTTAACAAAGTATGTCAACGTGTTTTTCTCTTAATATAGATACAAAATTAGGTAGATTCGGTCACGCTATGGTGATTTTACGGAATCAGGTGTCCAGGTATTTTGTGACACTCAAAAATTATGTCATTAACTGTACAATAAGGTTTTGTTTTAAATAAAAATATAAACGGAAAAATTAACAAAATACACTCAAAATTTTATGGCAAGTCAAATTAATTTTGAAAAATTCCCATTAAGTCATGTCACAACCATAATTTAAGTACTAATGTCATAGAATAGGTACTTCTACTAAATGACTGTAATAAATTTAGGTATTAAAAAGTACTAAAACACGTGGCAAGTACTTGAAAATGATAAGTAAAAAAAATGTTCTAATTAGTTATCTTTTCCCTTGAATAGTTTGTAAGATTTTGCAATTAATTTGACAAGACAAGAAAAAATTTGTAAAGACACATTAGTTATAGTTGACAACAGTTTTTATTAAATATTTTACAAGTCTTTTGTAATTGCTTCTTAATAACGTTTTGTCAAACATCTTTAAATGGAGACTCAAAGAACCTCGAAGACATGAATGTCTTTGAATGTAAATGAAGCTGAATATCTCAACATAAGATAGAAAAACTTGGTAATAAGATTTGTTAATTAATGGACTATGATTTGTATAGAAGTCTATCAACGTCTATGAATTATTCAATGATTTAGAAATATCAATATAATTAGGCAGTCGAGGCATGACGAAAATAATTGCTGTTATAGAAAGAGAATTGTTAAAGAAATATTATTTTATTAATTGTCTTTAATTGATGTTAAGAAAGAAGGGATGAAATATTCATGAAATATTGTTAAACTAATTTACACTTAAAGTATTCCAGAACATCTCGGTAACTGATAACCAAGATTGTTATATCCAAAGCTAAAAAAAATTAATTGTTATCTATCGTGCTCTAGGAGATCATCCACAATGTAATTTTAAGCCTCAAATTTGAATTGTTATCTTTAAAACAGAGAATGGTAGATAATCTGGAAATCTACATTGTTATTGTTAAGTTGTTGTTATTCCTTATGCGATTTGGATTCTTACATTTTTAATTCAAAGAATAACAAATTTGAATAGTTATTCTTCAAGTAGAGTAAGCTGTTAAAATCTAGGCAACTGAGAATCTACATTGTCACTTTTAAGCTTGAAATATTAATTTTCATACTTCGTCCTAGAAGATGTGGAACATTTGGCTGGATGATAACCTTACTTACTTTCTGGTCTATTAAAGTATAAAACATTCTGAAAATTGTTACTGGTAGGTGTAATAAGTAACACTGGTAAAGCAGGTAAAGTTATGACCACTGAATTCCCTTGCAAACATTCTGATGATTACCAAATATATATACCACAGAAACATAACAATTATAACCGTGGCGACGAACTCTTCATTCAGATAAACAGTTGGATCTCAGCAGTTCGTCATTGGTACATTATATTCTGTAAGATGGGAACTTCAACAGAAATATATGTCGTTTATTTTAGAAAACCAACGGTTTTTCTCTCTTATAACCGTTATGGTTCTGAAAAGGTATCATCGAGAACTATGTCAATCTATACACTTATTGCATAGATTTGCACGATCAAATTTCAAGTCTGTGGGTCTTGCAATTCCACTAAAATAAATCGTTTGATGACCTCAGTTAATTGCTTTTATCGATGCTATCATTGTCGCAGATACACATACTAGTTTTGAAAATATCTCTTAATAAAACGATGTAGAGTGTCCTCCTCTTTTCGTGATGTTTAATTGAAACCATGGAACAAATATCCAAATTCTAAACCCTTTTGCTGGGGTAGTGAAAAACTAATGCTGTGAGAAAGCTTTTGTCAAAAATGCAAATATTCTCAAAAATTTCTATAAAGCCTTTAGGTTTTATTCAGAATATGTCCTGTCTTCTGTAGCACCCAGGATTATTATTTTCTAATCATTAAAAAAGAATACATCATTTAGAGTCCAATGACTATGGATTTAAATGTTTTATATTTATACAACAATGTATTTTTACAATTACTTATATAAAAAGAATTAACAAAAAACAAAACAATTTTAATTTTAACACCTAGACGTAATAATTTCAGTCTAGGAGTATTATTTTTTGCTGCTATTTTTTTTAAATCCACTCTAATCTCTTAAAGTAACTAGAAATGTTGTATGAGCATAGAACGAATCTGCCAGCAATCAGAAATAAAGAGCAAAGAAAATCATAAGTTACTCATTCATCTGTGTCAAGGATTTATTTTTTCTTGTTCAGAAAAACTGTTTAAAATCAAAGAAATCGGATAAAAAGAAATGTTCACAGGATGATGTAACATTATTTAAGCACTATTACTGTTTTTCAATAAATAAAACTATCAAAAACAACCATAACAATTTCAATATACGTAAAGTCACTTTCTCTAACCCATGTACCTGGTGCACCCTTCGGTGATACTTTACAGTTCTTGCACCAACTTTGTCCCTGTCCACCAGTATGAATGGTTCGGTCTGATTCACCACGAAACTAGAACTACACTTTTGACTAAAATTGATTTCAATCGATAAGAGTCATTACATAAATAAAGTTTAATGAGGTAAAGACGTCGAAGGTCCATAAATATTCAAGGGCGATAAGCCATGACTAGGTAAACCAACATAATTTAAATATGAATTATAAAGTCCTGCAGCGCCTGCTGATATATTAATACCAAATAATGGTGGTAACATTGGTTTGGCAGCGAACCTTAATTTCTCTAATTCTGCTTCCTGGAGTCTTTTTGCTTTTGCTCTTCTGTTTTGAAACCAGATTTTGACTTGTGTTTCTGTGAGATTTAATGATGCTGAAAATTCTGCTCTTTCTGCTATTGACAGATATTGTTTTTGTCTAAATTTACGCTCTAGTGCCAGCAACTGCGCTGTTGTGAATGGTGTTCGTGGTTTTCTGTTTGGTTTGTGTTTTCGTAACGTACCGATTTTAGTTGGCATTCTTGGCGGCGATGGTGGACCTGCAAGCATAAATTAAACTTATCTTTAGAAAATATGCTAATCGTTAAAGGTGGTTGGGTGAAATATATGCATTTAGCAATTTTATTCACAAAGGGAATATTTAAATCTAGTTTATTCAGTTTCAACATACTATAGCATTTAAATACCAAATCCATTTTGGTTTTGACAAATTTAAACCAAACAAAACCGACACAACCGTCATTATTAATCATAAAGCAACAACATAACTATGTGTTTATCAAAAATTTAAATGATAGTTATAATGAAAACAAAAATATCAAACTTACTGTGTCTGAAGGAAACAGGTGAAGTGAGTGACCACGGTAATTTAGAAAAACATTCACTAGGCCATGAAGGTGGTGATAATGGTGACGGCTTCTCTAAAATTGGAGGTGATAAAGGTTTCTGGACACTATCCGGTTTACTCAAAATACATTCCATACTGAATTTATTTATAGCACGAGGAACGTCCAATATATGACGCGACAGTTCTTGTGAATCGGTGAAATTTTTGGTTCTTTTACTGTCTTTTGAATTTATAATGGATTCCATTCCAAATGAAAGCCTTTGAGGTTGTGGTTTTGGTAAATCTTCCATTTCTGGTGACACACTGCGACTGGAATCACTATGAATATCTGATTCATTTTCCGATAATTCGTCTGCTACTGACAATCTCTCCTCACGATCTGACGCCATTTTTAAATATTTATTTATATTCTGGCAAACTTATAAATATCCGTAACTGTTAAATAATATTGTTTGAGTTATAACTTGATGAAGAGTTTACAAGAAATAAATTTCACTGAACCATGTTTGTCATCTTATACTTCATCCCCGCGTGCACTTGTTATTCTCTCAAATACGTTAACTATCATAACTCTTTCTCATTGGTTGTTATTTAGTGATAAGATAACATTAAATGGCGCCCTAATAGCCGTTACACGACCGCTCATTGACCAATTTATTATGATTGACAGGCAGTAGTTCAGAAAATAATTAGCACGTAGCCAAATCGACAAGAGTTTGATCTAGGAGAACTGCCCCGCCTCCTGTTTAGATTTATTTGAAGTGAGTTCAATGTGATATTATAAAGTGAACAATTCGTCTCATGTTGTTTAACTATTTTATCTCATTAGAACAATTTCTATCAACTGGAACGCGCTTCTTTAGAATTAACCAATAGAGGAAAGGGAAAATTTATTGCCTGTTGGCGCCGCAGCTAACTATTTACAGATTGTTATTTGAGTCTCAAATTTTGAGGTTAGTTTGAGAAAACTGATATCACATTGACTACTCCTTGTTTTTCGTCAACAATAATAGTAATAATTCTCAACAAACAAACATAAATTTCAAATATTCATAATAAATTTGATCGGATTTCCTTATTTTTATTATGTAACGGACCACAATTTTATTGCAACAATTTACATTATCATCATCGGATTTACCTTCTTTATTATAGGTAAATCCAGACAAAACAGGGAATATCTTATGTAAAAACAGTAAACACACTTTACTCTCTGCTTATGTAAAGTATGGTATTTGCGTCACTTGCAAACCTGGGGAATTTATCTCTACCGAAAGTGAGTTAAACGAACACGATTGCAAAAGAATCTGAGCCCTCGTTCTTTATTCAACAACATTTCACTTTTAAATTTCCCAGTTTTGCCCACTCGTTTGGAAAAATACAAAGTAAATTTGAAGGAACAAGATTGCAATTACTAATAAAAATCAAATGAAATGGAGTTTTATGTCCTACTGTTCTGCACCTGGGCGAGAAGAACAGAAATTTACAGAAATTCTGAAACATTTTCGACCTAACTCGTGGTATTTTGTTTTTAAGGTAGCTGAAATCTGAACTGTCCAAAACACGCGAGAATCTATCTCAGTTATTTGATAATTTTATCTTTTGTACTTTTTCTTAATTATGATCATAAAAATGTCAAACTTGTATTAAATTAAATGATGACTTTTAGAACATTTCATTCATAACTAAATCTCTTTATCCAGAGGCAATCTACAGGCTTGGTATACTTCAGATATCTTGGTAATAAGGGGTATCAGATAAACAGTATTGAAGTTGGCGTGGGCCTGGCTTTTCATTCTAATCTAAGAGCTTCAACTTCAGTTGATACCATATTATTAGTTATTCATTTATAGTTGCTCCTTGGCTTTTCCTTTCCTGTCGTGAAACTTCATTAAGTTTAGTAAAACGCAATACCTAAAATTTGTAGCCTTGTTGTTTATGGATTTTTTTTTTCAGATTTGCATGGAAATTTGCATCATTGCCAAAGCTATGGGCAGGTCATACTAAACATTCAGATAAATACTTTTAAATATTTTCAAGGTAGCTCAGATTGGTGATTCAAAACATTTCATTGGATCCGTCAACTTCTACAATGAGCGGAACGCTGACAGGCGGACTGCTAACAGCTGATACCAAATGCATGTTCACAGGTTTCCACCGCTGAAAATGAGAATGACAAAAATCCCTATCCATCTGGTAAAATATGAGGAACTAGCGGTCATTGATATTTTTTGTTCCTTGGTACACGGTGCCAACCCAATCAAACATTTGATTTCATTCTCTCAGATTCCACCAGTCGCAAAAAGTCATTAAAAATCCAGTTTCAGATTCTGCTTGAGTAAATACCGCACCTCCACCCTTCTTTTAGAAATGATATCTATTATTGATAAAATTGGCATAAGAATATCTGTAGAATTGACACAATGTTTGAGATTTCTATTACAATAGAAACTGATGAAATTACCGAGATAAAGATGTTATTAATTTGTAATAGCTAAGAGCTATATGTTAATTAGCCCATATTATTGTTATTATTAGTTGTTTATTTATCAGAAGACTTGTCAATAAGATATAGATAGGGGTATATCAATATCCCATTACATCTATATCGTCATATCATAATATATGACACTAATTTGTTATATGCTGTATCTACTGTTTATTAGACCCCCTTGAGCAATTATTATATTATATAATCATAACTTTACCGAAAGTGATCTACCTATGTATTGTTTAGTCTAGGCTCTCTGGTTTGTCATTGTAATTAACAGTTTCTGAGACACAAAGGTACCGATTCCATATTCCCGTTGACATTTCAGAAGATTTCTATTACGGTACATGTATAATTCATCGCCCTTACCTTTAGATCAAATTTGTCGGAAGTATGATGCTTTTCTATTGCTCATTTTGGAATATGGCCATGATACAGTTCATATCTAAAATGTATTCAGTTTAAATTCGAAATTTTGCAGTGGTAAAGTAATTTGTTATCTTGTTAACATCGAGCATACCAGATCAAAATAACACAACATGAAGATGCTCATCTGTTACATTCTATTTTATGAGGTTTATTTCACAGTCCATATAAATAGCTGGTCAGTCTCAAATATTGGGATCTGCTTTAAAAAACGGAATTAGTTGCAGCAGTATGCTAAATGAATTGTCAAAACCTAGGATAATTTGTGAAAAGAAGCTCTTGAAATACAGGGTCTAACTCTTTTGGCTAGTTTAACTTGATTAATATATTAGTTTCTTTTAATGTGCATTGGGTTCTAGTCATTCACAACAATAGATGAATTTTCAGATTTGTTGAAAAAGGTGTAACAATATTATGAAAACTTGCATCAAATTGCAAAATTATGAGCGTTGGTAACCTAACTTCAACATTTCACAGCCAACTCGGCGGCTTTGTATGCGTCATTGAACCGAATTAGATTATTACATTTGGTCCATTGATTTCGGACACAGTTCTTAAGTTGATGGGATGATAATGCTATCTATTGACCATTCTGTATAACACCAGGGTTAAACAAGACGAACCGTAACAAAGTTAGATTAACAGGGCGAACTGATACCCTATTGTTAACCCTTTGATCACAGTAATTCAATTAGAAGTGGGTAATGGGCCTGGTTATGAAAAGGGAAACTGAGAAAAGAAAGGTTTAGTTTGAAAGAAGGTTAGAAGTCAAGAGCAATTACTATCGTATAACAATTTTAGTAGATTTTAAAGTTGATGTATTGGCTTTAATTGGGATATGTCAGTCAATATCAGTTGTTACAAGTTAGTTATTGCTACCTTCTGTAGTCACTATTTTAAATATCATCAGAAATACGTTTTCTCTGTACAAAATATATCGGTAAAACACCAAGTTTCACATTATTTTTCTCTTCACGATGTACTTAATGTACATACATTTTAGAAAGAGAGAAAAAATCACTAGATTTTACCACTAAAGAAACGTTTATGTTAACACTCTAGATGTTATCTCTATAGTACGAAAGAATATATCCCCAAATGTTATTTCTATTGAAAGTAGAAATAAATTTCTTTAGAAAGGTGGAATAAAAAAAAAATATCTAGAAGTTATCTCTAGAAAGATAGAATAAATCTCTAGATGTTATCTCTATATAAAGATAGAATATATCTCTAGATGCTATCTCTATAGAAAGATGGAATAAACCTCGAGATGTTACCTCTATAAAATGATAGAATAAATCTGTAGATGTTATCTCTATAGAAAGATAGAATATATCTCTAAATGCTATCTCTATAGAAAGATGGAATAAACCCCAAGATGTTACCTCTATAAAATGATAAAATAAATCTGTAGATGTTATCTCTATAGAAAGATGAAATATATTTTAAGACGTTATCTCTATAAAGAGATAGAATAAACCTCTAGATGTTATCTCTATATTAAGAGAATAAATCTGTAGATGTTATTTCTATAAAGAGATAGAATAAATCTCTAGATATTATCTCTATATTAATAGAATAGATCTCTAGATATTATCTCTATATTAAGAGAATAAATCTGTAGATGTTATCTCTATATTAAGAGAATAGATCTCTAGATGTTATCTCTATAAAGAGACAGAATAAACCTCTAGATGTTATCTCTATATTAAGAGAATAAATCTGTAGATGTTATCTCTATAAAGAGATAAAATAAATCTCTAGATGTTATCTCTATAAAGAGATAAAATAAACCTCTAGATGTTATCTCTATAAAAAGAAAGAATAAATCTCCAGATGTTATCTCTATATTAAGAGAATAAATCTGTAGATGTTATCTCTATAGAAAGATGAAATATTTTTTTATGTTATCTCTATAAAGAGATAGAATAAATCTCTATATGTTATCTCTATAGAAAGATGGAATTAATCTCAAGATGAATCTCTGTAAAAAGATTTTGTTATTTTTCCTCGCCTTTAGTTACCTTTGCTTTGTGGTTTTTTTCTCGCTCTTTTCCGTGCTTTCTCGTGGGCGAGAAGTCAAGAGTAGATATGGCCGCAGCCGGCTTTCCTACCTAATCCTTTTCGTATATTCGATTAGTCAATATATTTGACTATTATTTTTTGAACAAAATATTGTTTACATAAAAAATTCAATACATGTATTTGCATTAGTCGATTAGAATCGGAATTTGCAAAGTTCACAGAACATATTTACTGGTGAATTAGGTACCCTTTTGGTATTGAATTGTGTTATGGGTTCTTGTCTCGTCAGAATGTGGAGATGAGATTTGAGATTAAGTATTTATAGCATTTCCTCCGATTTTATCATTGATACAGAATCACCTGATTTTTAAATCAACTGTCTGCAGAAAGAGAAGTTCTTTCATGTCGAAGTATATTCCTTATTTAATTTACCATCTTCATTATTCTTTTTGAATGGCTTATTAAATCTAGTTTCTAATTAATAATTTCTTTTGAATTTTATCGTTATTAGAACTTTTATTTTTCTCTAAAAAATATTATTTATTTTCAATTAGTAAAGATATAAATATTTGGTCTCTATTGTAACGTCATTTTTTATGATTCGTAACAATGATTTATGTATTTTTATACTTAATTGTAATCAAACATTATGAGAGATAATTACGCCAAAAATCAATAAATTGTTTTAATTATGAAAGATTACGAAGAATAATGAATGCTTAGTGGCCGTGATAAATAAAGATTGATAAAATACTGAATAATTTAGTAGAGCAAAATAGAGATTTATTGCACAGTTTATGAAGAAATTTTAACTATGATATTGTCTTCAATGAAAGTATAGTTAAGGTAATTTGGAAACTAATAACGTGGTCTTGAATATTACCTGGTAATTTTACCACATCTTAATACCCTGTACACACTATAATTTGAACTTGCTTGTCTCTTACCAGAGCTTTATTTCCACAGCGCAGTCAGATTTGAATTTGCCTTGTCTGATCCCATAGCGCATTTAGGTTTGAATATACCTTGTCTGATCCCACTGCGCAGATAGTTTTGAATTCGCCTTGTCTGATCCTACGGTGCAGTCAGTTTTGAATTCACCTTGTCTGATCCCGCTGCGCAGTCAGTTTTGAATATACATTGTCTGATCCCACTAGCCAGATAGTTTTGAATTTGCCTTGTCTGATTTCACGGCGCAATCAGTATTGAATTTACCTTGTCTGATCCCACTAGCCAGATAGTTTTGAATTTGCCTTAACTGTTCCCATAGCGCAGTCAGTTTTGAATTTACCTTGTCTGATCCCACTGCGCAAACAGTTTTGAATTTACCTTGTCTGATCCCACTACGCAAACAGTTTTGAATTTACCTTGTCTGATCCCACAACGCAAACAGTTTTGAATTTACCTTGTCTGATCCCAAGGCGCAAACAGTTTTGAATTTACCTTGTCTGATCCCAAGGCGCAGACAGTATTGAATTTACCTTGTCTGATCTCACTATGCAAACAGTTTTGAATTTACCTTGTCTTTTCCCAAGGCGCAAACAGTATTGTATTTACCTTGTCTGATCCCAAGGCGCAAACAGTTTTGAATTTACCTTGTCCGATCCCAAGGCGCAGACAGTATTGAATTTACCTTGACTGACCCCATAAGGCAGACAGTTTGGAATTTAACATGTCTGATCTCACGGCACAGATAGTTTTGAATTTACCTTGTCTGATCCCACTACGCAAACAGTTTTGAATTTACCTTGTCTTTTCCCATGGAGCAACCATGTTTGTCTTGTCTGTTCAGTTTTGCAGTTGTGGATACCATGGATATACATGAAATTTTTCTTTCAATCTCATCTGAGCAATGTACCTTCTTCTACCCTTAAGCCTTTTAGTATCTAAAATGTTTACTCTCTTAAATGTTTGGGCCATAGTCAAAAACTCGAATCGAAAAATACCGGTACCTTAATATTACTCCAGTCGGATCAAACGAAAAACTTTTTTAAACATTAATGACAATGTCGATTAAAACAGAACGTGTAGCGGTTCCCTTAGATTCCTATTAAGTAATATTACAGTATGCACACATAAAAAATTGAGAAAATATTCAATCAAATAACCAATCACAATTTCGTAATCATTCAAAAAATAAGACCAAATTTCCTTATTCAGGATTAAGCTTAATTTTGCAATCGGAAGTTACTCAGAAGATAAATAGTTTCTCGTCGCTGATTGGATAATATGATTAATTTGCCCGAATTAAAGGAAGTGTGGTATTTCTCTTTATTTCAATATTCCACTGAATAACAAAAGAGTAGCAGAACATCGATTGCATGTAAATTTTCATGAAGCCTTTTTTACAAAGGTTCTGCTTTTTTCAAATTGTGTTACTACTCCTGTCTTTGTGACAAAATGAGCGCGTTTCATGCTGCGTGTTTAAAGAAGCTTTTGTTTATTTGATGGCCACTGCACGAGGCCCAAACGTAAATATATGGGATTGAATTGGAACAAATTTATTGAAATAACTAGGTAGATTAGCAGACTCGTTTGTTGAAAATTGAAAATTTATTGCTTCATGAATGAAATGAGATAATGGGAGATTCGAAGCAGCGGGCGGATCGGGGTTGAATTCTTCAATAGTTAACAAATCTAACTAAACTCATTTATTATAACCTTTTTCTCATCGTCGTCAATAAGCATCTTGTCATTCTGTTCACATGTAATTTAAAATCATTTGGGAAGACAAAGTGTAATTTTCTACAGTCGTTTCCTGAATTAATCCTTGCAAATAACATCTCATTTGACTGTAACCTTTGCTTTGTCATTCTATGGCATCTAATACTTTAGAGAGGCTAGTTCATCTAAATTTTCTTAAAACCCCCTTGAAAAAACTCTTAGGACCGACCAATTCCAGTACTCCAGCTAAGTACCATACACCATTGCTCCTCAAAATCATCGACGTCTTAGGACTTAGACTCCAGAGTTTAAAGCTTATAGTAAAATATTTGCTGTGAGTTAGCCTGTATACAGTTATGCAATGTGTTAACAATTTTGATATTTTGCGCCTTTTTAAAAGAAAACTTAACCCATTTTCAGAACATCATTAGTATTTCAGTTTCCCCAGACGAAAAATAACGAGTCACTTCAAATATAATTAGACGAAGCGAATAGCATAAGAGAGAAAAACTTAAAAGTTGGTTATCTGCTAATTATGATATTAATAATACACCTGTCTTGAACTAATTTACATCTTAATGGGTATTTTAATTATTCCCAAACCTTGGTTATTAATAACCTGCTGTGGTGTTTCAACACACTTAACATTCAACTCGAAAAAAGACGATCTGCGATAAGCGTTATGAGAATATTATTAAGATATGCTATCAGTGCCACAATAATAATATTTTATAAAATTGACATTTAAATGAAGTTTTTAAAATACAATTTAAAATAAAGATAGTACTGTATCTTTCATGCTAATGTCGTTAAACGTAAGAAATGTTCTTTGCTATTTTTCTTTCAAATGATACTTTTCAAAAACAAATAATATTGTGTTGAGGAGTCTGGTGAATAGAGCTTAAGAAGATTTAACACTACCCCTTTAATTATTTGGAAATCGAAAAAGCGCCGAATTAGCTTCTTCAGAATGTTTTTAATCGCTTTACTTAAATACTGCAGTTAAGAGTGGTATATCTTTTGAGTGATTGGAATTGATCTGAAACTTCCGTTTTCTACAGCCTAAAAACACGTATATTCTCTTCTCCATTCAGACCAAATAATGTTAATTTTTCGTTACGTTGATTAAAGTGAAAGTTGCAAAGTTAGGAGCATTGTGAATTTGAATAGTTTTAGATGATATGAATAGGAGACATGGGTCCTAACTTTGGTCTTTCTGACATGTCGGGCCTACACATTTTACACTTGCCTACGTTTGTAAAAATCCGTTGGGTACAAGGCTTAAGATTCCGTATGTTAATAACATGTTCTAAATTTAGCCAGAACCGGATAGACAATGCACTTCATTTTCTGACCTCACAAACTTTGACTTGTCCAGTGCGAAGTCAAAACTTTGAATGAGAATCAGCTAGAAAAAGCAACAATTCGACCAAACCCTTATTTTAACAACCTTGTGATTTAGGGTCCCCTTTGGATTACCTTTAATGGTAAATTGCAAACTAAACTGTGTATTTGACCCTTGATTTAATGTCAAAGTATATCTACTTTATCAGTTTGTTTGTAAAGGATATGCTTGAAGCAAGACATGCGGTGGCGCCTTGAAGTTCTCTTCTAAAGTATATATTGTTTTTTACCTCGTGTGAAAGCAATTATAAAGCACTGTATATAAAGGACTTGAAACGCCCTGTGACTGATGTGATCCGCCCTAGTCTTTGTCCCTTCATCAATTTGTAAAGACTTCAGACTATTAGCCTATACATTGTGTGTTGATATACATCCAATTTGTTCAATTTTCAACTCATCCATTTACAATACAAGTACTTACCAATGTGAGATTTAATGACATGCAGTCCAAAATAAATTGAAGGGTTCCGGGGATGTTTTGAATTTGCATTAACCTGTAAACTGTTTGAGAATGTCACTTATAGATGTAAGTCTTTTATCGACCTATTGTTTGTGCATAAATATGAAATGAAATATGAAACTTTCACGTTAATAATTAACCAGTTGAAATGATGGCTTGGTGTTCCTTAGCACTGGTATAGTTATTGATGATACTTCTTAATGTTTATGGATTTAAAACTGACTTTGGTTCAGATTATTTAAGACAGTCTTCTTGTGAAGTATATTATTAGCACAGTGGCATCAAACATGATCAATGAAATACTGATCACCAACGGTTACTCTCTTGGTTGTTAGGTATTTCAACATTTTACGTAAGTATGGAAAGAAGTGAAAATTTAAATTCTTTAGTCGATTTGGCACCCATCTAGAAGCCAATTGTACGTAATAGATTTTTCTTGTCAGATACAAAAATACATTCAACATCTACAGCCGTAAACCAATACTTCAATTGTAAAGTTTCATTTGGGACCAAGTCTGGTGCATTGAAATCTGATGCCCATCAATTATTCTATTTGTAAGGTTAAAACTTTAATCCTACATGTTGTAACTGAAACGATTTTCAATGAACCAGATTAAAATGCCAAAAACTGAATAGAGAATAAACTTAGAAATTCAATTTAATCATGGGAGGTAACCCATTAATTTATCAATCAAAATTAATTGCTGATAACAATATCTCGTACAAGATACAATGATATCATTATATAATGTACACAGATCGGCCATTCAAACTTCGTCATTACACCTTCAGTGAAAGTCAGAATACCATATTAATTCATTGATGTGAGGAGATCGATAACGACCGTCACGCCCTCTAGGTCCATAAAAACTATTAAACATATCGTAAAAATGTCTGTCGTTCATATTACAATAATTATATCTTTGTTTTAATGCAGAAAGTGTCAGATAAACATGTATCTGTATTGTAATACCTTGCATCCTTCAGGCTATTGCCTCTACATCATCAAAATCCAATATGGCGGATTTAACGAACGGTTAAGGCTCATAAAACTATTATCTATTATGTCGTTCTTTAACACTTATTGTCAGTGACGTGATCCTTGACCAGATAATTATTTCAACAAAAACTAAGCCATGGGGTGTCTGACGAGTATTTATCTTCCTCATTGCTACCTGCTCATTTCTAATGGCTGGACCTTAGGATACGATACTTAATTTCGTATCGTCTCGCGTCAACTTAGGCTAGAGGCTATTTTTGATAATTTCCGGCAATTACGTTCAGTGAACGACTTTCTCACGATCTTCAGTAAATCAGGATTATAGACATTAACTTTTATAGCGCATTAAATGTTTACACTGACAATTGAAAACAAACAATCAGAAATATCAATTATTTGGTGGAAACTAAAAATTTAATTCTCCTTACGGAATTCAATGCAAGTCAATCGGAAGAAGCGTTGAAGGTGCCAATCACCTGGATGATGGTTCGACCTGGTTGACCAAATATGACATATGAATAGCCAATATCTGTTGATTTATCTCATAGTTAGATTAAACTTTTGATGTCGCAACTGAAACAAAAGGGATCACTGCTGAAAACAGACCAAAGACGTTGTGTTAATCCTTTTCAAAATTAATATATCCCCTGTCGATTAGCAATGCATCCAACGTTGGCCTAGGACACTACTATAGTTATCTGTGCTTGTGATGCAAAAGAAACACGTTAGTCAAGTGTCAATTCTCTAAACTAAAGCAAAAGGCAATACCAGTGTCTTGAACATCTCAACCGATTTTTGAAAAATAAGTGCAAGAACAAGACATTGTTAAGAATGGAACCGATTGCAACATAGATTTTTGAAATTGAGCTTGAAAAAGATAAACTAACTTTGGCTGCACCACGTCTCTTTCAATGTCATGATGGTGCTCATTAATATAGAAGGTTTATAAAAAAGACCGAACAAAATCTGAAATATACATTTAAGTTTACATTCTTGTGTGACGTTTTTCCAGACAAGCGTTCATAGATGATCCATTGGAATGAATCTGAGTTTCACATCCAATTTTAGTGAGACTTTAAACCCATGAAAGAATTTTGGTGCTGTTTCTATGACAGCTCTTCGACCTTCAGGATATAAAGGGAAATGCCGAATTGAAAAAAAAACCTCCGGATAAGCAACGGTCATAATTATGATTGTATCTCACGATGTTGATAAGAGTGGTGACGGGTACTTCTAGTTGAAGGAATACAACTTACTCACGATTTTGCCATACTTTGTATTTTTTGGATTAGTAGACATCCACTACAAATTATATTAAGAACTTTATGTGTGTTTTCAATCTTAAATTACCACATAACCAAAATACAATTAAACTTATAAACCGATTTCGTATTTTTATGCCATCGATCTGGTAAATTGAAAGCTAATGTGTGGAAGCAAACTTTAGAAAGTGATGGCATTCCCCTACAGAAACTATTTACCAATTCTTAATGGCTTAATGATATTTAATCATGTATTTTCGGTTTGATATATTACTTTGTCCTAAAAGCTATGGGTAATATTATTATTTGTAAGCTGTAAAGAGCACATTAGTTCATTTTATTCCGAATTAAAGTGCCATCAGACCTGAAATAAATCATTGATAAATAATAACTTAATATGCCTAATAATACACTCACATTTGATGGATTAAATGTGGAGTGAATTTGAATATCTTGTAAATTGACTGTCCCTATCACAACCAATTCATCAAATTTAATTCGCTAACTTAATGATAATACTTGGACTTTTCTACGACAATTTAATTCATAAAATAAATATAACCGCATTACAAACGATTCTAAACTCCAAGTGAAGGCACAAAATTACTAGTTTATTCGGCGACTGATGGAGAATCGCTAAGACGGTTGCGTGCCAGACTCAATTCTATTATCTATAATGGGCCCCGTTTATCGAGAACAAAACACCCAATGTCGAAGATAGCTTTTAATTGTCATTCTTAAATAATCATTACTATTCGATAAAACCTTAAATTGACCAAATTAAGGAATAAATAGAAGAGCTCACGCAATGCCTTCCAGCGTTCTGTCGTGTCTCATCAGATTATGTAGCGCCGTTGATACATTGCGTGCACAGCTCTTCCAAATAATTGATAGCTTCTAGTTATTTCCCTTGAATTGTACTTTTTGATATGAACATAGACTACTCATTATGAAAAAAGTAAGTTCATTAAATGTTTTAGAACTTTAGAAATAATGCCGGAATTACAAATTGATAATTTATATTAATAAAAATTCTTTGTAGAAAATAGGGGAATATGATTTGAGATAAAGACTAGGAAATAGGGGGAAAATCGATGAAGATAATTGATGTTTAGTGTAATTGAATCGAGTTGTTGGGACAGTTATAATTTAGTAATAAGGTGTATTTAGCGACTGATTAGCGAGGAAAATAACATAATTAAATCACATTAAAACTTGCCGATTTCATTTCATCGTTTTTCTAAGTGGCTTTATTTCCTTCATATTTAAACCTAATAATTTAACGACCGTAGACTATTCATTGAAGGTAATTTTCTCTATTTTATGCTGTTCAATGAAGTCTCAGCGACCACCAATGCAATCTATGGCCAGGTTGCATTTGATGATATAAACGACGATAAGCATCTCTATGGGTTTGATATTACAAGTTACCAATCAAACTAACCGGAAGTAAATAATGCGGTATTATGCCTATTAATTTGGATTGCATATTTTAATGGAGCAGACAGAAATGATTGAATTTGGAAGAATAAGGGCCAGATTAATATTATGCTGAAACCGAAGGCAACGAACAACATATTTACAAATCCAGAATGTTGCTGTCACCAATTGATCGTAAAATTAAATAGTTTCGTTTCGGAGTATTATAAAGTAATGGCCCTAATTAGCATCGAGAATTTAAGCAGTTTGTTACTTCCGGTTGACGGCATGTCATCAAAATTTATAAGTCATGCCAGCCTTATACAACATATATTACAGAATCTCTTTCCTTATAAAATATTATTGTAAGCTTGCATAACGATAACCTACATAATAACGAACTATAACCAGTGTGCGAAACCAAAGATACACATATTTTCACATATAAATACAGCAGTGCAAACTCATCTTGCGAACACGTTTACTTCAAGAATAAGCACGATAACCACAGACAAAATCGGTGCCATCAATTACATTACGATTATGTACATATCCATAGCTTTGCTTCATCATTCTCGGACCCTTTATTTGCATGGAACGTGTAGTTTTCTGCTTTCCAGGATAGAAGGCTTCTCTTTGGTGTGAATTGTGAAGTAACTCCGCAGATTTTCACTGTATCCTGTATTAGGTTCCATCGCTAAGATCTGCTACCTAAAAGTGTGTCTATCTATCGTTTGATATTTAGATTCCAGGATCGATTGAGTGAAACAGTGACTGGCTCTCCGTCTATAAATATTTAGTAAGACTCTAATGTAGTCAAAGAATTCTTCTCAACTTTGAAATTTAAGTGAAATTAGTATCTAGTTAACCGTATTTTAGGTACCTGTAGAGGTTGACACAGTCCAGACGTGAAATTGATAGCAACTCCAATAAAATGACGTCTGCTCGTAAATTTCAACAAGAAACCAGACGATTATATTTAAACTAATTTAATGTCCAGACATGAGAGTGGGAAATTATGTAATTAACTACAACTATTATTTCTAGTATATATATATACCTTTGTCTGTTATACGCTCGTACGCTCTGACCACCTGATTCTCATTCGCACATAGGCGAGATGCAATACAGTGTTTCGAAATTAAGCCAAGAAATCTTCGATATTATCTACAATTGCAATTCGCATACTTACATATTGTTTGCGTTTTGTTTACCATTAGCGGTGATTGTTTGTGTTTTTTAGTTGGACCCCACTAATTGTACAATTGTGGGTGCATTATGAAATAAAGGCGCCTTATAAACGTAAATTTGGCCTGCATTTGAATTATTGTTTATAATGAAATCCTTGTAAACTACCTCAGATATTGAGACTTGAATTTTGCACACCTACTTGAACTGTAAATAAGAATAAATTAAATATTATTAGTTTTAAAAACTTCTATTTGCATTTGAACGACAGGCCTTTCAGTCAGTAATTTACCATTAAAGTAGATAACCGAATTACAAGCTACTTGTAGAAAATCGATTTTTATATTTCAAGGGAGGTAATCCAATATTCTATAGCTTTCTTTAGAAAACCAGAGTAGTCTGGATTCTCTTATTGGTGTCTTTAATCGCGATGCTTTTAATGTGTAAAGGGAGAAGAATCCAGTGGATTCTGTCGATGCTATTGCCTATAATTCACTGAAAAGTCTCTTATTTTTTCATACAAGAAAATATAAAATTGTTTTTTATGTAGTTTTAAGTATCGAATTTTAGTCTGTGATCGTCTTTGTTTAAAAAATAAACATTGCCAGTTTTGAGTTTTATCACAATGGTTACGCTATATTGAGATAAAGATAACAATATTGCAGTAATCAGCATAATATAAACGTTATTAGATTTCAAGAACCTTGGATCACTTAAATAGCTTCCTTTTCATTGTTGATGTCGTAGGTTGATAATCATTTTTAAGTGTCATGCTTGTTTAAACATTTAATAAGCGCTTTATGGCCACTGAGAGAAAAGTACAACTCATTGTCCGCAAACATTGCAAATGCTGCAGATCATTTCGTGTTCATCGATTATGTGAATAAAAATCATACGTGCTCTCTTTATATGAAGGTAACGCAACTATTAGAAAGTTATCGCCCTTTTCCCTTTTTTTTGTTAGGCAATTTAATACTGATATAATTCAGCTTGCGACCCTACTGAAGGTGGACAAGTATAACTTATTCCCATGTTTACGAGACGAGTTCGGAATGTTTGTTTAAAGGCGTGTTCTTGGGGGCATTATTGATCATTTGTGAAGGCTTTAGCTCAGCTATCGATGGACCATTATTATTATTTTTCAGTTAAAGTTGCCAAATGTGCTTTGAGAGTTCGGTAATATTTTCATGTTTGTGATATTTTTGCATATGGTTGTAATATCCTTTTGTAATATGATTTGTTAGATTTTATTTTAATATTTCTATATTGCTCCACAATTGATGTATTGAGCCCTACTTTAACAGTGAAAATATTTTATTATTGTAACATAAGTATATCGTGATGATTGTGGTATTTTTTAGATACATTTGAAAGCTTTGAAAAATGATTACCTCCATTAATCATCAACCATTTATATGAATATATTGCTTATTACATAAAAATGTCTGCCTGGTAAAGTTAGTGTATTTGGCCTTTGACGCCATCGGTTTCTTTATTCTTTCAATTGCTTGTCAACCAAAATAGGATTTCTATTCTTAATAGTGTTTATATTTATGTCTATCAACTGGTATAATAAAATAAAAATATGACTCGTTCCTATTGAAAGTGACACTTCGCTAGCCGTTGATTTCAGTGGAATTTATTTAGTTTTTATAAGTAATTTCTATGAGTCTCTAAGTCTCTATGATGTATGGATTATTTATGATTAGTGCATACAAAATTTGATATGTTTATGTTACCAGGAGTAAACATGGTAGTTCATTGCCATAACAGTTATTAATTACGTGATCTAATATAATTTACAAGATCTTTATTGACTACACGAGCAGTATAATTAAGTTGTGATTTATATGGCAGATTAATTGAAATTTAATTAAAAGAATATGTTAAGAGCATGCTTATCAAAAACGAGTATGATGAAATGAAGAGGGTACAGTGACATTGGATGGATCTCGGATACGGACAATACTAGTGCTGACACGATATGCCGAGGAATCGATGTATAGCGATACGACGTGCCACGATAAGACGATACCTCTAATTCTAGTTGGCGAATGGAATCACAACCTGAATTGATTGAAATTGCTGGAAAGTATTTAATAGACGTTAACCACTCTCATCAACTATAACAAATATCACAGTTATAAAGTTATAAATTAGTGCTAAATTTTATCCCAGTACACCAAATCGCAAAACCTTTCGCATCGTTACCCTTGTATCGGGATACGTATCGTATCGCGGCATAATTGGCAACACGCCGCAATAGAAAATATTCACCATATCCTTCAGGGTCGTTTTACATATAAATGAATTACTGTGAACTTTTTGTTTACAACGCTGTAAAGTTATTAAAATTTTTCTAATGGATTAATTTCATACCACCTCATTGACTTTGTCAGCTTAAGATAGCTACCTTAATGTAGGCTAATGTATCCTCATTATTATAGCTTGACAACTTTTATTAAGATACATTAACTTTTACAATTATCTCCTTATCTTCACTAGTTTTTTGAAAACTGGTGTTATACTTTTCTGCCAGTTTGTTAACGGTCAATATTGGCGAAAACTTTAAACTAATATTAAATACGTGTTTCAGTATCGATTGTTGAAACAGTATTCAGCCAAGTCGGTAATCCTGGACGACCATTCCCGTCTTCAAAACATTCACAGGTTTTACTCGTACTTGGGGATATTTACAAATATTCAGAGGAATTAAAAAAGCGTTTGATGCTTAATCCCCTCCTTCTGTTTTCTCTGAATTGAAAAATTGTTAGTAGTGAACGTTTGCCAAAATACCATGATGTACTAAAAGAAAGGAACGACACAATCATGTTTTTACAAGGATAACAACTTAGGTTACAGAGGCTGTTTTCCTTACGGGTCCTTGATATTTCCTGGATTATCCACAGCTGGGTCGGATGGAATAATAATATCAAAACATCATTTTTTCGATGAAACAAAGCAAACAACGTTTTTCAACATTCTTTCCTCTGAAGAATATTCAAAGCTCTAAATGCCATGATTTGATGTGGATCATCATTGATATATTGACAAATTGGAAATCGAAATAAAAAAAGACTGCAAATAAACATCACTCTTAGAGTACATATCTTCATCAGCTCGCCCAATAAGATACAAAAAAGAGGGTCGATAAATTAGCTAATAGGTTAACAAAAATTGTATTTCAAGGTAAATCAAATGTGACGTCAGGTTTCTATGTCATTGTATTTCTCTTAAACAATGTCAGTTATTATCTTATGATTTTTTGGTATTTCCTTGTCGTCTGATTAACCTCTTTTATGTTAAGAGTTAGAAGCTTTCTTTTCAAAACAATCAGCCAGACTTATCACAATCAACATTCCACATCAATCCTTTATTAATAAAACACAGAATTCGAAGTAGGCGTTAAAATAATAAAATAAAAAATAGAATCATGCGCTATGAATTAAAATTAAATCAAATGTGACTATTGTGGGCACAAAGATGAAGTTAGTACTCCTTTTAAAAGGGCAGTATGTGCCAGGTTCAAATAACCAAGAAATGTTATAACTGTGTCCAATTTGGTACACATATATATTAATTTTTATGAAAGGCGCCATGAATTCGGACTTCGATAATCTTGTCATCATCTGAGGCCTAATTGCAATAATAACAAATGGAAGGAAATTACATTTTTGTCGTGAATAAAGATAAAAAGCGCTTCAAGCCATGTCTAGTAAAATTATCATGTACGGTATTCATTCTTGTAAGGAATTGTGAAGAGCTTTTCTGACCAAAATCACGCCTTTCAATTTGCAACAATTAAAGCTTAAGTATACCAGTACAATATCGACAAATAAAATTCATTACAAATTGGAATACCACAATTAATGCCAATTATGATAAAGTTTAATGCTTCGGGGAAACAGTCTTCTTTATTTGTCCACATCTCCCACGGTCTTATTGAAAGATTCACTCGTATATTATATTCAAAAGATACGGAATTTATAGTACGTATCTTCTCACTCGTGTTTGCCTATGAAGGAAATTCAGATATATACCCATAAACCAAACAAAACTTCTGTAGATAACCTCAGCAGATCCCAAACAAACCAATAAAGAACAATTCTGCCACTTTCGTTTTATTGTAGTAAAGACGGCTGACTTGTGGTTTGAAGAATCTCTGCAATAAAGACTTGATTATAGTCGAGATATGAAATATGTAGTACCCATTGGTTCCACGAAATCCAGGAAAAATGCACCATGAAGTAACGTTTTTAATGACTAGTTAAGCCATCTATGGGTTAAATAAAAGCTTAATTATCATATCCACAATTTCAAAATAGTCACACCAATCGATAGATAGTAACAAAGAATTGAAGAAGTATATAGTTCAAACCGGAATTAATATCGGAAACTCATCTTTTCTTATGCGCATCGATTTAAAGGTATGAATGATGAGTATATGTCTTTGTTCTCGTAGGAAGGCATTCTCCTATTTTCTTATTTGTTGACGTTTCTGCCTGAAATAACATAGCAAAGCAAATACCAGGAATCTTCGGTCGAGTTTGCGAAATGCAAAATCTGGGCGCCACTTGATTGTCATTGTCCGCAACTAGCACAGCTGGGAGCATAAGATCAATCGGTGGATGTAGTAGAAAAATATTACTTTCACCCGATGCTTATGCCTTACTACTTTCGAATACAAATTACATCTTCCAAATGATCGTAGATGGTTGTTAGTAGTCGTTCGATTTCGATGTGAACGTCACCATATAAGATGTTTCAAAAGACTAGTTTAAATGAGTACACCTTTAAGACTGGAAAAATGTTCCACACTTTCAGATGTTACCCGACCCTAGACCAACCATCCATTTTCTCGCAGGTTATAGGTAGTAACCAATTTCGGCCATTGAGATGAGATGAGTTGCTGTGAATCGCCAATAAAATGAGTCCACTTTTATCAATCTTGTGTCACTTAAAAACTTCTAGACATATGATGTGACAATTTGAATTACCCCAAACATCCATACATCTTATTAGTCGACAAATTCAATTTTAGAAACATCTGTAACCAATATAAACCCCATATCTTTACAGCCAGAGAACACAAGCGTTTTACAAATGTTACACATTGGATGCTAAGCTTGCCAACTATCACTCGTTTTGTAGTGAAAATCCCTCAAACACAGAGACAAAAAGAATACATCGGAAATAAATATTGACTTATTCATTAGGAACAAGTGATGATGTATATTTTTTGGTTGTTGGCTCGGTTGTTTGTTGGATGTAACGATACCTTGCGTTCTGATCTGTTTATTTTTACGACATACATTATTGACTTACTATTGACTTCAAACCTTGTTTGGAAAGAAACGGTTTGAGCCAATGTTTGTTCCCCTCTCGACCTGTGTATAAAAGTCAGATTTTGACCTTTTGTTAAGGATTTAAACAATTGAACAAGACCAGTTAGGTGGTAAAGGACTCTTTCAAAGTATTGGATAATATAAACTCTGAATTGAAATGGATGTTCAAATTCTAATATTGTGTTTTATGGTCGGGATGACATACGCAGCAGGACCAACACCTACCAGGTATAATACGTGGGTAGCTGGCACCAACAACTGCTCCTGTTCCAATCAAATTAATACCCTCAAGAAAGATCTACAGGCTGAAACTGCTGCCAGGATGGAACTGAAGTCGACTATGGAGACTTATGTTTCTGAGATGTATGCATTGAGATCAATTGTGCATGCATTACGTAATGATACCAAAGTCAAAGTAAAACGAGGTAGATATACTTTACAAGAAGTTACAAAATTTTCTGAAATAGACATCAATTGTGCGAACATCAAAAGTGTTCATTTTGCGTTCTTTTATTGCTTCTTCCTTTTTGACCATTGGGCAACATTTTCACCCCACTTTTATGAACGACTATACAATGAAAAACATCCAAACTACAAATAACTGTAGTGGCGTGAATAACGATATACTGTTATATATATATATTATATGCCTCAACCCAATCATTAGGTAATGACACGGTCGGTAGAATTAAAGAAAATGCAAGTTTTCTTGGTGTCGTGAAATATAATCTTGTACTGAAGTCTAGACAACATTTTAAAAAAAATATTAGGAACCAAGCCGGAAAAAGATTAGTTTTGCAATTCATATATAACTTATTGGAATTGCGATTTGAAGTATACCCGCACGTGGCCATTCAACTAAAAATAAACCAGATTAGTCTGCGTTTGCTTTTATGCTTACACAAAAGTATTTTCAATGGCTTTGTTTTTTTTTTAAATTAATTGAAGGTGAACAAAAAACATTGACGTGTAATTAAAAAAACATAACTAATATCATCTTTCATCGGTATATCACATTTAAGAACGAGGGCTTGGTCACCTATCTAAATTACATGATGCCACTGTGTGGATGAGTTTAGTTGATAACCTAGTGAATGTTAGACCGCCAACCAAGAAATAGGCACTGCAAGACATGATCACCTGAGGAAACACTTTGACAATTTGCGTTTTGGTTTATTAACTTTTCTACATAGTTAATAATGTTTGTTTGGTATCTTTCAAACTGCCCTGAGGAACATTAGTCGATAAAGACGAGATTGGGAAGAGACTATCTGATTTAATATGTTTCTCAACACCTTAGGCTGATAAAAGATTTTTCAATACAACTTTAAGCAGCTTGCACTAAAATGTAATTTTACAAATTACGCTGTTAACCATTAAGCACTTTTGATAGATTATTGATCATATAGAATCAATATGAAGATATAATATTTTGAATAAATCAACACCTCGATCAATTTACACTTACTTTCTTAGTTTATTTACATGGTAGTTAACTTAGTAGAAATGCACAGGTCGAGGCAGCATCTCCACATTTTTAACCCCGTATCCACCAGGATGATGCAGGTCGGAGATCTTGATAAACGTCCCGTGTTAATTTAAAGTAGTAAAGAGTAGGCTTATTTTCTGACATAACACACAACATTACGTTGCAAGTGCAAATAATTTTTTTAATTCAGTTATTCAAATTTTCAAGCTTGATTCTTATTGTATGTAACAGTATATGAATAGCCTTTTTTGTAAATGCAGACACACTTATTGTTCATAAAAAATATGATTTCGTCGAAACAATTGATTGGAGAGGTTCTTTCGGAAGCTAAAACATGGCGATATGTTGACTAGAACAATACTTCGTTCTTCTTTTAAACATACATTTGAAGTCTTTTCTTAAAAGGGAACATTTCCTACTGTAAATATGTCGTCCTATTCAAGCGTCTGTTAGACTTTATTACAATTCATATATAACGTCAATTTTTAAATTGAAGAGATCACCATACACACTTATTTTTTTTTACCTATTCACAGGTCATGTTCCTATCGTCAATGATAGATGATTCCTTAAACGTCAACTATTACATAAAACTGAATTTAAACTATTGTTAGAAACTGCATACATCGAGAAAATCTGATCAATCACTGGGTATAGTCGTTCATGGTAGTTGCTGCCAATATCATCAATTCTACTTTAAGGGTAAAAGATCACCTCGCAGAACTGATTGGCTGGAATCATCCATTTTTCGAGATGAGATACTAGAGTCCACCTTTCGACTTATTCATATACCCTGCAAAGTTTTTCTTTGTTCTCTTTTCAGTTGCCTCGACACCTTTACAAGCCGATATAACACCACAAGTATCTTTCTCTGCTAAACTGAGTTATAACCGAGAATTACAACCCTTGGATACGGTTATATTTGATACAGTGGTTACCAATAATGGTGATGGTTATAATTCTGAGAATGGTAAATTCACCGTACCAGTAACAGGTACATACTTCCTCTTTTCAACCATACTTTCTGGTTACAACACCAAGGTAGAAACAGCAGTAATAGTTAACGATAAAGAAGTTGGAAGAATGTATTCTGGTGCTCATGATGCACATGGTTCTGGTAGCAATGGTGTGGTCGTCAACCTACAATCTGGGGATAACGTATGGATTCGACTTTTGTACCAAGGTGGCACACATGTTCATGGTTTCTACACAACCTTTTCTGGATTCTTAGTCAACGAACGAAGTGTTTAAATTGGACTTTTAGAAAGGGTTCGTTAATTGCATTTATCTGTACCATACCGTTAGCGGACTTCAAGACATAGATTACCACAAAATGTTCGGAAAAAACAGTGTTCTTTAAAAGCTTGGTCCTCACCTGATTCGAAAAGCAATTGACCTGATACTATAGGGTATAACATTTTAAGTTCAAAACTACTTGGACAGTATTGTTGCTTTTTAAACACTTGGGTGAGAACTGGGTTTTAAAATTTTAAATCACATATTTGCTTTTTGTAAACACGCGCCACATTTGATTTAGACGCATTGTGTGTTCAATTTTGTTTTGTTTAGATATATATTTCCTTTTAAACGTATTTTATTTGTATTAGCATTTAATTACAAGATAATTCTTTCGATGACGAAACTTTGTCGTTTTTCCTGTACTCTTACACAGCTCTATGATATGATAACTACGATATGTTACAAGGATTTCTCAACACTTGCCGTTCGGGGTAGATGGCAGCCACGGAGATCAATTGTACAGATTGTGTTCATTAGTCCACAATTATACTAAATGAGATTCGACTTAGTACGTATGCTTATTGCGATCATCGTTTAGTAATGTGCATACCCATACCACAGTTTACACATTCTAGATTAGATCAGCGTGAACGCAAAGACACGTAACAAAGAGCAAACTTCAAGTACTTTGACCAATGTGTTTTATCTATAAGTAATTATTTTTCCGGGTCACTAGGTATATCAATATGTTAACAAAAAACAGTGCACAAATATCGGTCCGACTAATGGTAATCGAAACTATATATGTTGGAAGATCTCTTTATTTGTGACCTCGGCCATTGCTTTACATACGAGTTTGTACGCACTTTCCCACTCGTATTACTACATTTGAATTTATCACAATTTGTTCATATATTTGAGTTGCTCGACTGAAACAGAGATTGAGAGATTATAAAGTTATTGCCGGGTGCCTGGGGTATGAATTTGTCCATAAATATTACAATACAATGTTTAAAAACCGTGTAATCGCCTACAGAATATTGATTTCATGTCGCTTTAGTGATGTATTATTTGATCTTTATAACATCAACATTTGATTAAATGATCTTACTTTTAACCTTATAAAGAATAGTTTTGACATCAATTAAGTCTCCCCGGAGCGATTGAGCTACATTTAAAAAAAATGTGGAATACCATTATCTACTAGAGCAGTAAACAAATAGCATTTATTAACGACAATAGAGATGTGAAACATAACGTTTCTTTTATGTTTTCCGTTCAATAGCAAAAACAGAGAAATGTTATTCTCTATAAAATATTTTTTTAGTTAAGTAATTGCAAACTCAAAAGTATAAAAAATATTTTTAAATAACAGTGCGCGCAAATTTTCATGGTATTGTTTAATATATATCATAGTGTGTAACAGAATTCTAACAAAATGTTATTGTAAACAATTTCGAAAATCGAAGAATAAATTTGCAAGTTATTGTATATCTATTAAGAACAATAAATTATAATTGAATCAACACTAGAAATTCAGAACCTGCAATATATTTCGCTCAAGAGTTTCACGCTGTGCGATCTCCAGACAACTGATCCATTAAATAAAAAGAATAAAGGTATATCAATATTTCAAATTTCTATCAATAATGTAAACTTTTTATCTCATTAAAGGATTTTCTGGAAACACGTCTACTTTAGATCCTTTATAAGGTCATCGGGTCTTTTTTTTTTAAAAAAAAAAGAAGATCTATATAATGTCAAGGTCCAGATTAAAATGACGTGAAATATACATATTCTAATAGATTAAAGACAGAAAACAAAAGAGAAAACACAAAAACAACCATTCCCATTTAAACAATTTGGTTTAATCCCATGGTCTGTCGCATGGCTTTATGGCTATTAAAAGCAAGGATAGCCTTCAAATTAAACTTCTATTCAGAGAATAACATCGATCAATATTTATCGTACAATTTTTCTTTTGTGCTTAAACAAAGACACATTTAAAATTGAACTCAAAATTAAGCATAAAGAGCTAAACACAGGATAATACATATCGATGCTACCGTAGCCTTGGGAAGACTGAACATCCTCCAAAATTGAATTTGTCGGAGTCTCATAGGGTTTTCATGACTGAAAGAAAAAGGGTCAGCAAGTTCAGACTACATTGTTGTTGAATCTTCTCGATTTCAGATTACCGCATTGTGTTCTTTTGACACAATGGTTATCATGTTACTACTTCCGCATCTGATCTCCAAAACGACCTCTCTGTCAACGCACGTTTTATCCAAATCTCTGGATTATCATTTGAAGTATATATTTCAAGACATGTTCTTAGAAATGACATTTAAAACGACAACAGTTCTGAAGAGATTAATGCATTTGTCATACGTTCGGTAAGCTCGCATTGTAATCAATCATAAAGTACGAAAATGTTGTTTCTATTAACGGTGTGCTTTATCGGAAGGACTGCAGCTATGTGGCCAGCTTTTCCATTTCCGGCGGTACCTGGTGCGTCATTAACTCCTGGATCATCACCAACTAACTATCAACCAAGAGAACCATTACAAGCAGAGTTTGTATCAGAATCTGTGAGGACTTGCTTGTGTCAAAATGAAATTCAGATCCTAAATGCAAAATTACGCTCGGAACATACAACTCTGGAAAAATTCCATACAAAGTTAACTGATCTCAGCAATGTGGTTTATAATTTAAGAACTACAGTAAGAGATAACGATTTTCGGAAAAGAGAACCTGCTGAACAAGCTTTTGGTAAGATGTTTTAATTGCTCATTCTATCTGTCCCTTCCAATGCGTTGCAAGATGATACAGGTCTATTGGAATGACGCGGAAGGTTAAAGGTCAACGGCTAAAATCCCCACATTGCAAATTGCGTGGTGTTCGTTATAACCTTTTTTCATATCATTTCTCAAATCGGTGGTTTCATCGACATTCCTTGAATGACGAAATTGTTCAACTCGCCATTCCATCTCGTTCTCCATATAGCTCATGGTGTTAATTTGATCGATATATTTATTCTAGGTCCTGGATTTGGACAGCATGTAGCATTTGCTGCTCGAACAAGAACCAATAAAGCCTTCTTGGGTCCAACAGAAACTATAGTGTTTGATGAAGTAACTGTGAACAATGGAAATGCTTATGATCCATTGACCGGTATATTTACTGCACCTTTTAATGGTGTTTACCACTTTTCATCGACCATATTGTCTGGTTTTAATGCTACAATAGAGACCATGTTTGTTTTGAATGGTGAAGAGGTTGGTCGGATGTTTTCAGGTGCCTTTCTGAGCCGTGGTTCAGGATCTAATAGTATTTTGTTAAACCTGAAGGAAAGAGATGAAGTAACAGTCAATGTGTTCTATGGTAATGGTCATTATGTACATGGGGGCTGGAGCACATTTATGGGTTACCTCATCAGTACTATTTATTAAATAAAATCTCGAACAACCTTTATGTTTGAAATGCCCAAACCGAATATATAAATGTTTATGTCTATGATACAGTTTGCGGTGCTAAGACCCACGCAAACAGCTATGCAGAACTGTCACTACACTGGCAGATCAAATCGTATGTGTTCAAAGGATACAAACAAAACATGAAATGAGAAATGTCATGTAGATGGGAGTTGGAATGATCGGCGAAAATATAGAAAATTTCCTTATTTATACCAGCATTATCTCTTCCAACCCAATTAAGTTCTGTGCAATAAATTAACAACACACCTTCTATAGCTCTTAAGGTCCTCTCACACCAGAGCGATCACCAGTTGTGAGTTGCGTTAAGATCTCATAACCGCTTTCATTATTCGCAACCATACTCAACTAGTAATCGCTATGTTGTGTAGACACTTTACTGCAAGGATAGCCTTTCGGAACCAAATACTGATTCTTTTGAGAAAAGAAAGGACGATGTAATTTTTCAAACTTATATTTTACAGAGCTTTAAAACCCATTAAACGGTTTTTAAATTATTTTCCTGTTCTTGGTCTGGAAATTAACAAAGAATGATCAATACAACAATAAAAGGCTTACAGATATTTCTGAACAATAGTATTTGGCAAGACGTTCAATAGAATAGTAAATAATACATTCAGAGAACTATCACTAAATACATGAGATTGGTTCGTCTGAAAGCCCAACTTATATTATATTTATATTTATATCTTATATTTAACTTTCTAAATTCAATAGATATATTGAATTCGTCAATTGGGATGGTGCAAATTGATGATATTAGCGTCCCCGATGTACATGAAATATTTAGAATACCTCTTTACAACCCCTTTAAGTACGCAACAGGACCACTGCCAATTCTGTTCAATAACACAAGACAATTAACATACTAGAAATATAGGTATAAGTGCTGTTTATGTTATAATTAATTAATGAATGTCATTAGGAAATTGTGGACCAATAATATCGACTCTACATAAACTCAATAATCTTAACAAAATATATAAATAGGATAAATTGACAAGTCAGTTCAGTTAGTGCAGCAGCCCTTTATCTCCACAGTCCCTGTTATAAGTTTCCAAGGAATTTGCCATATGTAATCTGTTATGGAGACACTTAGTTTCTATTGCACTGTACCAATTTCAAGAAAATTTAAATTAGTAAATTAATTTAGTAAGAATACATTTCCTTAGAGGATTAAAGGGACACATTATTTTCCAACATACATTACACGACCCTTTTGAACAAATTGAGATGCGGTTTCAAAAATATGATTTTATATGTATTATGTGTCATGAAGTGTCTACCTCACAAGTAAAGACATGATGGTTATATTTAAACATGTGATCAATTCTGGATGCAACCCTTCCAATATATTCTACAAATACTTGCAAGATAGGAAAGATAGAGTTTCACCTCCTTTTTTATACATCTTATGAAGATGGAAAACCCCATACAGTGCAATGGGAAAGATTTTGCTAGGAGAGCGGCATTACTCTTATTTGACTTTCATCTGTCGAAGGATCTCACACGCACAACCTGTACTCGGGACCGCACTATTGTCCCATCCGAACGACTAGACGTATTTTCCATGCTAGTCCCTCTTACCTGCATCATTGAGGATTTAAGGAATATAATACAATAAAATACAGTTTCGTACATTAATTACATTAGAAGTCACTCAACATGATCACAGTGGGAGTAAAGGTTTTACAATGTATCTTTTTACTAATGACCTAGGGTGACGTTCGGAGCAAAGGCTACCATAAGGAAATACAACACCATTCTTGAATTGATTGAAACTTAAATTAATTTTAGCTCGTTATTTTCAATCACATTTAAGGCATTAAAATACAATCAGGCGATCAATCTTAAAATTTTAATATTCCAAAACAATACAGGATAAACATATAATAACATACAAGATAATGAGACTTCCTAAAAATAGTTTTTGGCTTTGTGGTTAGAACGGATATGTTGAGAAAGTAAATATTATAATTAAGCTGTTTCATTGTAAACCTGTCTCGACTCGAAAGGCGGAAAAGGAAAATAAACGATTTTTACTTTTCGAGATTTATCTACTGTACTACCTCTCTAGTCTGTAGCCTTTCTTTATACGCCCACGTGAATTGGGGGCGTATATTGTCACCAATGTCCGTCCGCCGGTCCAAAATTGATCGTTAGCACTCTATAATGCACAATTCTTGACTGATTTTGACGAAACTTGGTACGAGTGTTCGTAACCAACAAAGGATGACCCCAATTTAAAATCAGAATAATCGAAAATATTTAGTACGAGTTATTGCCCTTGTTCTTGAAAACGTGTTCAATTTTTAGCTTGTAAAAACTCTAGAAGGCAGATTTAGACAAAACTTGGTGTGAGAGTTTGTTATCACATTAATTAGTAATATTATTCAGTTCAAAAGAAGTGTATGTCTGAAGGTTGAATAGTTCATACAGTTACTGTACTGTCACGAGCCATCAGAACAGAATAAATTCTGCCGATCTGATGGATCGTGTGTGCGCCGGACTTAAATGAGGAGATTTAATGCTACCAATATTTCGTCAATATGTTGTTACTGATTTCATTAGTACTCGGTTAATTTATGCAACTCCTATTCCCCAGATGTATTTTCAGCTTTCACGGATTTGTCACAAAGGTTTCTCGCCCTCACAAATTTAATGATAACATTCAGATCCCCCATACACACCATTAACTTGTTGATAGTGATTTAAACCAGTTCAAATTCTCATCAATATAGAAAGTACATATAAAGCTAATTTGTGATCGGATGAACACCGCAGCTTCTTGTGCTTCTTGTAGATGAATGAACATGGGCGGCCGCAACAAACCTCGATATTTTTTCATGGTTAGAAAACATTATACGAATACCTTGAAATTTCCTTAATGAGATCAGAAACGTTGGACGTAACAATTTATCTTCATTATCTTATCTTTTATTTAGTATTTAATTTATATTGTTCACGGTATCAAGTACGCTTTAATCGACACTTAATATGTCAAGATATTTTTGATCAATACATAATTTGATAGATTGCATCCAGCCGTGTTTAATAGTTAAATGAAATACCTGAGAGGCAACCGGGGTTCAGTTCTGACAATTTATTGGATTGGATGAAAGCATAAATGTTGAAATTATATACCATTTAAATTACTGGAGGTTATTGGCGTAGTTAGGCGAAGCAGTGATCAATATTATTTATGGGTACCACATAGCGTTGTAGATCATTTGGTTTACTTTACTCCCTATTGGCTGTTACCATAATCTAGTTGCTATTACATGATTAAATAAGGATACGATTTTTTAACTTTGTATACCATTCGTCTAGAAAAGTTTCAAACCATGTGTATCACTTGCTGGATTTAAAAAAATTCATGATGGATTATATGTTCTATTTGATTGGAATACTTGTTATATCTTTACAATTTGCGGGTAATTGTTGTATTTTTTATTTTTCATTTTCATATATATTCATCAGTTGAACTTTCCAGCTGCCTGACTAAAGAATAGAATCTCTATATAAGACAATATATCCATTAAACTAAATATTTATTGAAACACTCTTCTAAACATGTTTCAAAATTACTTAGTTTAATGAATTATTACTTAGTGTTATGGATTTATTGTAAAATAGAAGGATTCTGTTGTATAGTTATGACACCAGGTAAGTCAACTGATGAACAAAAACTAATTTTGGTTAAATTTAAAATTTTCAATTTTAAGTCATTTTTGGAGGTAATATACATTTCACATCTTGAGATCGAAATAGCGAGCAAGCGACATTAAGGCTGACGCAGAGTAAATCGTCGGTTTTATGGTACATGGTAGCTATTCCATAGAAAACCTTTTTCGTCCAATAAGATTCGACCATTCAAACTTTTTGACGGAACTGCTAGAGGGCTCAATATTTGATTTTAGAAAATAAACAATGGAGTAAGGTTAAATTCAATATCGTCCTCAAGTCATATTTGGCCAAGTTGTTTTAGACTGATTTGCCACAATCGAGCTATCTGAACCGTGGGACAGAAGAGAAGCTTTTAATCCCATTATAAAATATTATTTCACTTGTCGAATATTTTTTAAATAACAAGCCAAAGCATTTTCCCATCTTCGTGGTTCCAGACCCTTGTGACAAAGATTGTGCATGTGAGATTCCCCGACAGTTGGAAATAAAACAAAAGTAGGTTAATGTCGATGTAAAGGATTTTGTTTTCAATTAACAACGTAAGAAAGAAAGCTATTAGGTCTCAAAGAATAAAAATTCTCGATCAATATTGTCAAGGCCTAGTATTTAATATATCAATGAGGATTATGATAAGTCCTTTATGAGCATTTAATCATATATTTTTCTCGCAGTTATTGATAGTTATAATAAAATAATCTAAAAATGAATCGATATGTTCGTTCAAGTTACCTCCCTTAAATGATAAAAAAAAATGTTTGGGCGCCATGAGTGACAATTTTGTACATTACATTATTTCCCAGGAAAATGTTGCTGCAAAACCCAGCAGATAAAAGATGATGCATGTCGATTTTAACGATGATCGGACAATTTTGCACTGATTGACAACATAAGACTTTGTTTGATTGTGCTTAGATCACTATGTACACCGCTTTGTTAAAATAATACCTTAGACGGAGACCATGTAGTTTTAACTGCGTATCCTTTTTATACGCCCACTTGAAATGGGGGGCGTATATTGTCGTCACCCATATCCGTCCGTTCGTCCGTCCTTCGGTCTGTCGGTCCGTCCACAATTCCTCGTAAACACTCTACAAGACACAATTCTTTGACGAAACTTGGCTTGAGCGTTTGTTATCATCCAAGGATAAAGCCTATCAGAAAAATCGAAAAATAGTATGAGTTATTGCCCTTGTTCTTGAAAACGCGTTCAATATTTAGCTTGTAAACATTCTAGAAGGCTCAATTCATGACAGATTTTGACGAAACTTGGTGAAATTGTTTATTATCACCCATGGATAATCCCTATTGAAACTAAAAAAAAATCTAAATATGTTTCATAGGAGTTATTTACCTCGTTCTTGAAAACGCTTTCAAATTTTAGCTCTTAAACACTAAAAGCCTTGATTCTTGCCGGATTTTGACCAAACTTGGTTTTATTATTCAGTACCGTGCTGAAGATTGAATATTTGCCTTCTAGAGTTTTCACAAGCTAAAAATTGAACATGTTTTCAAGAACAAAGGAAATAACTCATACTTAATATATTATTACTTCTTTTGAATTCTTTAGGGCGATACTTAATATATTATTCAGTATCGCCCTAAAGAATTCAAAAGAAGTGTATGACTGAAAGTTGAATATTTCATACTGGTGATTGTTACTGTACTGCTAAATATTTTTATTCAAAATCAAAGCTGCTAGTGGGCGTATATTACCTTGCCTGGCAAGCTATCTTCTATATTTATAAAATTCTTTTAAATGAAAAAAATAAAAAATATATAAATATCACAGCTTATACAAATTCATTTGAAATAAAAACTTAATATGACCCATCAAAAAATTGTGTCTCTGGAGAATACGGACATTTGCTCGTCATGTGTCATGTTAATGTACTGCCAAATATTTTTTTATTTAAAATCAAAGATGCCAGTAGGCGTACATTACTTTGCCTGACAAGCTATCTTGTAATCTTCCTATACATTAGATCATAGATTTTACTATCGCATTTTGGTGGGTTGGGTGGTTAATCTTTAGAGTCAACAACACTGTGAGCAGAGAAGGTTCAAATATAATAATTGATTTAATTTCATGATTTCAGATTATTCCATGTCTTTGTCTAGGCGAATACTAGTGATGCATAAAATCAAAGCAACATGGAATGAAGCATATGCACAATGTGTTGCTGATGGTGGACAACTTATGAAATACTATTCCATAGAAGATGATAAAGCTCTCGATAAGTGGCTCGGGGGTGGTCCGTAAGTTGGAATAATGTCGCATTATTATTATTATCATTATGTGTATTATTATATAGCAACTGTTTATTATGATTATGTCAAATCACACACTGGTTGTTATTATTATTATTGAGTGACCATTATTATCATCATGACAAGTCATACAATGACGATTAATATTATTATTATTAATATTATAACAAGACACAATATCATATTTCTAAAAATATAATATCAATGAACTCATTTCAGGAGCGAAGATTTTTGGATTGGATTGAACTCAGATAGTACGAGTACGGGCAACGAAAATGACTTTGTGTATGCTGATTGTCAAAGTATATCTACATCATGGACTAAATGGGAGGGTGGTTTCAAAAGCGAAGGGGAAAAGGGCTGTGTTGTAGCAAAGAAGGACACAAGGACATGGTATAGAGAAGTTTGTTCGACTGAAAAATATTTTCTGTGCGAAAAACTAGAGGGTGAGTTTGTATATTTTAGTAACAAAAACAATGAATTGGTTTAAAACGGAATGCCAAGCTGTTAAAAACACGTCAAGCGAATGCGATAAAAAACATAAAAAGCTGTACACATATTGTGTACGCCAAGGGTAATAACTCTTGAACATTCAACATTAAACGAAACGTCCCATGAGAAATTAACATAACAATACAGCATTAGTCGGAGCAACGCCATTTTCAAACGTTCGCTATAGAAATATATTATAAAGAATGATATAAAAAAAAAACAATTGGCATTTGATGAAGATAAAATAATTTCTTCTTTGCAATTCTCAATTAAATTTTCTCTGAATTCTATGCATTATACTCTTTGAACAGGAAGACGAAAAGTAATCTTCTTTCTTTTCAGGTCCATGCACATATGAATCTGTAAACTCAGATTGTGTAAGTTCTGGAGGAGTAACACAACCATTTGTGTCCAATAGTGGCAGTGAATGTCGTGAAAAATGTGACACTGAAATTATGAATAGCAAACACTGTTTTGCATATAGTCTAGATTCAAACTGCGTGCTATATTTTTCAACGAATCCATATTTCTGTGATAATGCATCAGGAAACACAAATACTCATCTACGAAGGTGTTACTCGTGTAAGTTAAAGAAGGAAGCTCTAGTTCAGTAGTATTGCACAGGAATAAGAATATAAAACTTGTAAAGGGATGCATTTAAGCCAACGAAACGAATTAAAAGTTTTGATGTTAGAATGGAAATTGTGTAAAATTTGATAATTTCACAAAAATAGCAATCTTGACATTTACCGATCAGGGCAATTTTTAAAAGGAACCAACTCCCTAGACTTCTACATGAATCAATACACGATTTACCGAGAATAGTACTAAACTGAACATCTGTTGCCTTCGATTATCCTTACACTAACGAAGCTTTATGGGGCCGTCACACCATGACGTTCTGGTCAGCGTTCTATGACGTTTGAGGAAACGTTGGTAGTTCCCGGTCGCTGGGCTAGCGCCAGAAGAGCGTTGTGTGAACGCTAGTGAGAACGCTGGTCAGGAAAAAAAGTTTCGAACATGCACAAAAGTTCTCACTGAGACCAGCGTTCTTCAACGTTTAATTTTAAACGCTGAATAACGTTTAAGAACGTTCGTGGAACCGTTTAACGGTCCCCTGGCGCACGCAGCGTGTGACTAAAATTAACACGCCAGCAAGACGCCATTCTGTCGTTATTCACACGTTGACAAATCGTTCGTCGCGCGCCAGTGGCACGTTAGCACACGCTAATCTTGCTTGGTCGCTGTTTACGCTTCTCGTGCTACGCTAGTCATGCGTTAGGCACACGTTAATCAGACGCCAGATGTTTGAACAATTAGAACGTTCAGAGAACGTTGACCGGAACGCTATGGTGTGAGGGACCCATATGAAATGGACTATACGTACATTTTCTGAATTCATACTACTTTCGGAAAATGGGTACTTGTCTAAGAAATATTGCTAAAATTAAGTCTATTTCTTGGTATTATGTGCTCAATTAGGTTGATTATTTTGTAACTTTTTTGACATCCAATTCTCTTTAGATGAAACGAGTAACCAGAAACCTTTATCTGCGAATACAAAGGCTGGCCCGAATGCACGAACTTGTACGAGTTATGTACCGCCTACCACAACAACAACTACTACTACAACTCAATCGCCAACAACTACGACTCAACCACCAACTACTACAACTGAACAACCAACCACTACGACTACAACTGAACAACCAACCACTACGACTACACCCTCGACCACGACTCAGCCGCCAACCACTACGGCTGAACGTACTACAACAACCACAGTACCAACAACAACAACCACTACTTCACCAAATACTACGGCCACTACCTTACCACCACCTACTAGTCCTACTACCACAAGCTTAACGACAACAACCACCCCATCGCCAACTACAACCACAACATCAGCGAATGCTACGGTTACTACCAGCCCGACTCAGCCACCAATTACAATACCTACAACCAATTCACTATCAAGCACCACAACTAAACCACCATCAACGACAACCACTAATTTACCCCCAACTACTAGCACAAGCTTTGTTGTGGCAACATCCTCGTTTATTCAAAGCACCCAAACATCACAGGTAATCATAATATTTAAATTACAGAAAATGTAGCTTAAGTTTAAAAGATTATTTTTATATTATGTTTTTATAACTTATGTCCCAGTCAGCACTGGCTCTGGGATATTAGGTACTTTTTTTTTATTTGAAGTGACTATATTGCACTTGCTTGAACGTGCTTTTAGATATTGAAATGATACTGGTGGCGATCAGTGCCATACACAATACTTGAGAGGTCATTTGCATGGAAGCAATATGCCGCTTTCTCTTTCTCGCTTTCCGATATCCATTGGGCATGGGTTTATTGTCCCACCTGAATGACCAGAAGGCTTCCATTTCAGCCACCCTTCACTTGACCTGTGTAACTGATGCAGGAAACGAGAGTAAAAGTGCAGTTAAATGTAGTTATCCCGATTAAGTTGAGATCGAACTCCAACCCCGTCTAGATTCGCACGCAAGCCCCTTACAAACCCCTTTTAGATATTCAAAACATGCTCTATACATCAATGTTTCAGGAAACATCGACAGATACAAGGCAATGTATATGTGATATTTGTGGTACAAGAAATCTCACATCAATTCAAGAAGAAATGAAACAAGTAATGAACTATTTAAAAGTGAACAACGCAAAATTATCATCTACCAGACGTAAAAAAGAATCAGCCGCAGACGAGAGACCTTCTGCTCAAAATATAGGGTACATAGGAGTGTTCATGATAGTGGGAATATTTGGAGCTCTTTGTTTTTCAGACATTCATAAGATTTATACCGATATAAGGTGGATTTTTCGATAGCTTCTTGAACACTTTTGCAATATATTAATGTAATCTTCCGAAGTATTCAATGTCAGATGTAAGATGTGCTTGCTTGAAAATGTGAAATCAGTGATGTTTCAAGTCATTAAATCTAACATTGTATTTTACTTGAGGCTTCAGTCATGCTTCGTTTCTGCTTAAAAAATCACTTCTGATTTTACAAAATTCAACTTTCATTAATTCACACCTCTAGAGGATTTTTTTTAATATAAGTTAGTTATTATTTTAAGGAAGATGTTTGATAAGCTTTCGTTACCTTGATTATTTTATAACTACAACATTTTATTAATATATATATATATGCATTTCATACTATACGAATACTGGGAAATGTCCAATGCTTATGGAACTCTACTACAATTTTATGTATACATCCTTGATGTTGACATTCGTCAAAATAACCTTTTGACCTAATCTGATGACATCTACTTTAACTAATCAAATTCCTCCAATCTCCCACAAACGCCAAAGCTGGAGAAGGCGTAAATTTGATTGGTTTAATCACGCTGGGTCAAAAGGTTAATTCGACAAATGTTGAAGAGTACGATCGTCACAAAAAATTAAAAAAAAAAACGAAACGAAAATTGGCATGCTGTTCTTTGTCACAAGCTGAAATTTCTTTTAATACCTACTGAGAAAAAGTTCATTCTCGCTTGGCACTTGAAAAATAAATTCTTCACTGCCGCCTCCATCTCTCGTGGACATTTAAGGATATAAGCAAATATCAGCTATCACATCCGTTTGTAGTTTTGCCATTAATAAGAAGCTAACCAACATTTATCCACTGATTGTAAATTGTATTTTCATGCACGAAACCAATCCATAAACCTTTTACTAAAACCCCTTTTATTTGGCACAAGTACATCCATTTTAACTTTAAGCTGTCGGTTTTGAGTGAATCTTCGAACGCTTTATCACCTTAAATTTATATATATGTAGAAAGGAGCATAATTGAATATTTACATTATATTTATTATATTGTTTTTTTAAGGAGAGAGCACTGTACATAACTGACAAAAGTTTGTTCTTTAATTAACATCTGTAAATAAAGTTTGTTTTTACACAAAAGTAAAGCGTTTGAAAAATATCCGATGAGGAAGAACTTTCCTTAAGATGCAATGATTTTACATTCAATGATATCTGCAAACTGCACACAGACGTAGAAAAGTAGAAGTTTAACAACAAGTGATTCATGGTCGATGTTTAATAATTAATTGCTTACCAACATGATTTTAAGATAAGTAACAGTGCTTCAAACACAATGGTCAGGCGAATCTAATCCTACTCGTTCCTCGAGCGCGATATACGCATGGGATATCAACACAATGGCATAAAATGTTTAGTACAGATTCCAAAAGTTATGCCAAATTTGGCTTTTGTCATGGTGAAAATTCTCCATCCGTATATCACGTCCGAGGAACAGAAAGGGCCACATTTGTTGGGCTATAAACACCACTTTAAATTAACTCGTGAATTGAACAGAAATCTTAGTACCTAGTAGAGTTCTGTGCTTATCAACTTTGCAAGAAAGAAAATTAAAGTGAGTAAAAATAATGTTTGAATTTTACTTCTGCCATGCGAATTCATTGAATCACGATCAAAGGACACAAGTCGCTGTCGTTTCGAAGAAGCGAGGAATCTGACCTGAATAATTGAACGAGGTTTGTTTTTTATATACAAAGACATGGGTCTATTGTTGTTTTTTCTATTTTTCAAACGATTGGATTGAAGAGAATTTTTCTACATTAGTGATTAATTGTTTTCTTTTTTCATGCCATTAAACTCAATCTTGAACTACGTTATTTTCTAAACGAACTTTTAATGTAATCACTTGAAGACAACATTTTTTTAAAGTATGTTACGGATTTGTGCAGCTCCATTGCTTGTATTTTTACTTTTCTTTATGACAGGTAAGACTTTACAGATATTTAACAGTATTTCTAGACTGATTCTACAAATTGGGATTACAGTTGTCAAAACGAATATGACAAAACAAAATCTGATATCAATCGGTCCTAATTTTGAACGCATTGGATATTTAGATGTCAATTTATATCGGACCGATTTTTAAAATATGTGGGATAATATGTTTTGATTCAAAATTATTTCACTCTGGGCTCTATGCAACAATCCCAAAGACACTTTTCGTGACTCGCTTTTGTGTTTTGAAGTTAGTACGCCTTTCCGACATCATGGCATTATCTACAGATACGGTCAGATAAGGAAACTTTTACAGCGATTAATAACCATGAGTATATTTAAGGGAATAACTGAACGATATTAATATTTCATAACAACTGAATTCTAAATATTTCAGGTCTAATATTCTAAGATTTGTAGATCTGTAGACATCTTATACCACATTTACATACTCACCTATGATTGATATACTTCCTCATGTTAAAAGTTCATTAGCTGCTATCAATGTTTCGCCAATATGTTGTTTGCATTTCGGATCGTTAGTTTATTTATGTAACTTCCTAGTAAATAGTTTTGTTTTTATTATTTAATTAATTTGTTGCGATACGTGTGACGCCCTAGCATGTATATTAGCGCCTAAAACCTCTTTTTATCATAATTTGTTTCTTTTGCTCAGATGTATCGTATTGTTTACTTCGAGAATTTGTATTGTATACCCAAAAAACATCATGGAATGATGCTTATGTAAAATGTAAACAGGACGGAGGTCAATTATTAAAACTGTATTCAAAAGAAGAAGATTTAGCGCTGGAGAGATTAATGAACAAAGACCCGTAAGAAATAATTTTTAACTAGCTTCTTACTATCTTATAGCTTCTGTCGTTCAAACTCTCGTTCAACATTTCATATTTTTACAGGAAATAAAGCTCTATTGTCTGAGAAAAGTAAAAAGCTTTGTTTTTTTAATCTTGTCCGTTATTTTTTTTTATGAGAAATTGAATAGCAGTCTTAAAATAGTACTGTTAGTCTTACAGTGTATTTGCTTTGATAAAAATATAAACATGAGCACTTGATTTGACAATATTAAGCCAAAATTTGGAACTTTTATGGGATGAGGAGAGAAAAATGTTTCTCTTAAATGTAAACTTACAAACAATTATCATCTTATCAACGCAAAGACATTCTAAGAACAAAAGTACTATTTGGAGGCTGTTTTTCCAATTCAATTAAAAAAAACCTAAAAAAAAAATTAAACTTTTAACTTTGCTGGCAGTAGAGATATAACTTGTATTTTAAAATTACACTTTTATGAGCCCTAAATCAGGTTTTCCACTGTCCCGCCAATTGTATTGATGAATATCATTGGTTGAGAACTAAATCCTCGACTAATCAAAATATAGTGTTGGTCTGGTGGCGGTAATATATCTTAAGTTGGTGATAATGATATCCTTTATATTTATTGTAGGAATGACGATTTTTGGATAGGTTTAAACACAGACGATCCTAATGCTCGATGGGAGTCCGATTTTAAATTTGCTGATTGTCAACCATTGTCGTGGAGTAATTGGGACAATGGATTCAAACAAGAAAGTCATAAACAATGTATTCTCGTCAAGAAAGACACTCGCCTCTGGTACAGAGAAGACTGTTCCCAGGAAAGTAGTTTCATTTGTGACATACCAAAGGGTTCGTTGTTATTAATTCCCTAAAATATGTTGTTTATTTTTGTTGATTTAACACCATATCAAGAATACGTCACAAGAACTGTGACGTTTTTGCAAAGTTGAGTTTTAAATAAGAACTTACCAATGGGCCAGTCCAAGACCCTGTCCTCAAACAGTTATAACAATAAACCCTATGTCATTATAAATTTTTTACAAATTGTCGTGCAGACCACTTGAAAACACTTTATAATGTAAATGTTTTTTAATGGCAATCAATAATATTCCAACGAATGTAAAATACTCATATGATCGATTGGTAATCAACAATTTTTAGTAATACACTCTTGACGGTAATTAAATGGAAATTTTTACATGCCATAGTTTAAGTTAAATATTATTCTAGAAATATTTTGTTTCAAACTGCTGTATCTTTGCGTAGAAAAATAGTTGTTTTTGTTTTCATTTGCTAGTTAAGAATCAGTGGTGACTCCATTTCGGTGGATGTTGCATCCTTGGAAAATTGTACCCCCACTTCATTTTTAACAAATTTAAAAATATGGTACTGGCATGTTTTTGCAATAAAAAAATTGTCAAAATGCACCAAATCAATTTAATTTTTAGAAAGTTTTCTTGGGAGAACCCTCTAAGACGCTCCTTCAGAGGCTTGTGACTATGACACTTCCGAGGAGTTACCACACTGAGTTGGTTGGTTAATAGATGACAAGTTAACGTTGGCTTCCAGCGGATGCTGATATCGCAAACTATCGAGTCAGTCTGTCCCCTATTTGTAACCTCAAGTCTCGGGAGGCTGGCACTGCCACCAGGTAGAATTGACAAGTGCAGTTCTAGTTGTGATGTATAGATTACTTCAGTTACTATCCATGATCTGAAGATACTTTTATACATCATTATTAAGATCGGGGAAATATTTATTTAAATAAATTAAATATTTCATTTAGGTGATTGTACATATGAAAAAAACATTCGAGACTGTCCGACTGCATATGAAGATAAACAAATAATTGACAAACAAACCAGAGAGAATTGTCAATATTTATGTGAAAAGGAGATAAAAAATGGAAAGAAATGTTACGCCTATCATTTCTCAAAATTGTGTGTCCTGTACCATTCCAGCGACCCATATTTCTGTGAAAAAAGTGGAGGAACAATTAGTGTGCATTTACGAAGATGTTATTCATGTAAGTATAGATTTAAAGTCTTTTATTCATACACACTAACATGATCGATTTTTTTTATTTATGAACTGGCGCTCGATTGGGGGGTTCTGAACAGGTTCCGTCTGTTCCAATACTGGCCTCAATCAAACGGGACGGAAGCGGACATGTCACATTTAAAATGTTCCCATTTATTTCCTTCTCGTACTATTTTCTTGGAACAAGTGGAACCTGTTCTGAAACCCTGTTCAAACGTGCTTTATTGAATCCCAAATGTGCAGAGCTCACTTGCAGCCATCATCTTTGCCGGAAATCAAACAGATCGGCGAAACTAGCTTGCTCTCAAGGTATTCCGAAACGGAAATAAACCAATGCCTATGATTTGTATTAAAGAAGTCTGTTGTCCTGTGCGCCAGTCTGGAGAAGGGATAAAAAGTGGCCCGGATTGGAACAAGGATTGAAATCAATATCATGTTTGATCTAGTAAATATCATATTTCCCTACACTTATCACAGAAAATGACTAGAGATGTATTGGGTAACCATTGCAACTGTTCACAATGATACACAGTTCTAGTCATTTGTTTCCTTCTTCTGAAGGTTACTTCGCAAATTCTTAATTGTGATATGGGCAATGTGAGACAATCCTAACCTGGCACCTTTGAAGGCAATTGTTTTATAGGTTTTAACCCTTTTTCACCAACTGAGTCATCAGATCAAATATGATTTAGAAACGGACTTACAAGGCTCACACCGATTTCTTCCAACTATGCATAAAGTAACACTAAAATATAGTATATAATTATCTCTTGACAGTTCGAGTGTATACGGAGGATGTAACAGTAGCCCAGGTGTTTAGTTCGCCTAAGGTCCGGACTTGCACTATCTACGACCTAAATTCTATAGCCACAACTACCGAATCTACTGAATCCACAACAACTACCCATCCTGCGACTTCAAGTGCAAGAACAACCACCAAACCTGTAACTACAACAACAGCTATACAAACCACGACTTCATCCACCACATCCGAATCTAAGACAACAACGGCTACACAACTTACGACTTCATCCATCACTTTCCAACCTACAACCAAATCAACAACTAGGACTTCTAATACAACTGACCAAGCCACGACTTCGAATACAACCACTCAATATGCTACTGTTCCTAGGAATTCAACCACCACAGCACAACTCTCATCTTCAATCACCCAATCTAGAAATTCAACTACGTCCACAACAAGAGCTACATCACAAACGACTTCAATCGCGCAATCTCTGGCTATAGGAGAGTCATCTAATACTACTTCACCAACTACAACTTTAAACACGGCCACTTCAACTTCGAGCGATGCAACTACAGAACTATCTAGAACTGCGACCACTGCAACCAGATCTCAAACTACAGTATACAACACAACAGAACCTAATCTCGAATCACAATCTCCGAACACCTCACCGTGGTCAATAGGAACGGTAAGAGTGGTTTGTTCTATGTTTATTTTCTTTAGGAGATAAAGCCTCGTAATTGTTCCAACATGAACTTTAGCAACTCTCGTTATTCGCAACAATAACTGGTCATCGTTATGATGTGTGGGCATTTGGACAGATTTAGGCTAACTCGTCGGAAACTCTTAAACGTTTTTTTAAGAAGACATCTCTGTTCCTGAATTGTCTTTACATTTTTTAATTCCAGTCTTTGTGACAATAGAAGCAATGTTGACGTGTTGCATGATGCCATAAAAAGATCAGGGAAATGCCATTTTTATGACATTAATCTATAATTTTTGATTGATCTTTTTCGTCTGCTATAATCAGCATGATTTAGAAAATTGTTAAATTCTATTTCATGCATGATTATTTACTTGAACTGTTCATATTTGTATCTGGATTATGAACGTTTGTCATTTACCACATGGGTACTTCATTAAATGAGTTTCGATCTTTCAATTTACGACCATCCTGTTGATTGCAGCAGCTAGCTTTTTTTTTTATATCAACTCTTCGCCCACGTCGATCTTCAGGGTGTAAGGCAATTGGAATCGGAAAGAATGATCAAAATCTCATAAAGTTTTGTTTAATTTCATATATGGACAAATCAATATTCAATATCCTCATACCAAATGGACTATTTATATCACATAATATTAGCTGTGTTCCAAGAACAAGAGAGGTTAACTTGGATTACCTCCACGATCCACAAACACCCCCTGACCCCTCCGAATATTAGCTGTCCTCGAACAATTAAGTCTGGCTACGGACCGTATACGTAATCAAAGTAAATATAGAATTAATAAACGATTATTGTCTACAACTTGATTGTCATTGTTGGCAGGCCATGAAATACTTATACTCATGTTTTTGTCTTGATTGTTAAAGATAATAAAAAACTAGTTTAATGGGATGCTTTTTGATTATTGTTTAAACTTAACTTCCATGTCGGTCATAGTACATTATTTAGATAATTTTGTCAACACATGTTTGGTAATTAGCTCGGGTATAATAAGCTAACCATCGGTTAAAATTCCCAACGCAACCATTGAAACTAGTGGAATAATAAAATGTAAGAAATAAGAATTGCTAAGTATTGTATGCATCACAGATTTTGATACATTAAAGAAAAATGTGATGGAAAATGGATGACAAATAGACAGATGTCGAAAGATAGAGTTAACTCTTTTAAATGTTCATTTTACACCCTAATCAGTAATTCACCTAACAACTCTATATACTCCTTGGTACTAAGTACTCTAATCTAATATGGACTGATTCATTATACCTGACGACTGACTAACTAATACGAAGTCAAACTAATGGGATATAATCATCAGAAATAAATAAAAAGAAAAGTGAAATACGGAAGACCGATCAAAATCTAAGTTTCTTAATTCCTAATATCTATTTTGTAATTGATGTCCAATATCAATTTATAGATCTCTTCATTGTATGAAAGGTTTTGAACATGTACACCAAAATTGTCATAAGTAAAATTTGAATTAAACTTTTGCTGTTTAAAGTTTAAAATTATTTCTTTATGAGAATATGTACATGTTCATGAAATCTGTGCTTTTTTATTACTTCGTTGGCTGGAAATTTCAACAACATTTATGTTGATTTCAGACAGAAGAGGCGGCAAAATCTGAGTTTTGTGTCTGCGATGCTTGTGGAAAGAGAAACATGACAGCTATTGAAGAAGAAATGAAACAAGTTAGAAAAGATTTAAAAGTGAACAATGCAGAATTATCATCCACAAGACGTAAAAAACAGTCAGCCACCGACAATAGACCATCCGCTCAAAATATAGGGTACATAGGGATTATTTTATTCGTGGCACTTTTTGGATCTATTTTCCTTTCAGATATAACAAAGATATATTCAGATATTAAAACGTTAACATAGTGCTTTTTAATTTATAACGAATATTTTGACGACCATGTGGATACTTTTCTATGTGTTTTTTAGACATTATGTGTGTAATCTGTGCACTGTTCTAAAACTTTATACTTGCAAAATGTCCTCCAGGTTTTTATGCAATATTTGATGTACCTTCGGTTCTAATCTTAAAGGAACATATGCGCCATATGTGTGACCAATCAAACCTCTGTACAGAATTATTTGCTTTTGAAAATTAACAGAAATAAGAAATTCCTAGTTTGAGGTATTTTTGGACGAACTTTGCGACTTTCCTACATTTCTAGTACTTCAGAAGTCTATTTATATATACCCAAGACTCAAATTAACCCTCCAAAATGGCGCATCTGTTTAAAAAGAAACTTATTCTTATCACTATTGCCATTTGTTCTGATTTTTTTAATGATAAGAACATAGTTTTTCTGCTATTCATTGTAATGGGTTTCCGCGTATATAAATTACAAAAATTGTATTTTGACATTCTTAGCATAGAAAAATGCACCCAGCTTGTTAGATTGACACGATGTTTTGTAATCTTATAGAGAATTGATAATATGATAGGTCTTTTTTATGAAACTATACAACGGAGATTGTTCACCCAAAATTATTAGTTATGTGTCGGTAATAACCTGCTTGGTAAAATGATGATGGTCATAACAATTTACTGTTCCGGAATTTTGAATGGTGCATGCTAAAGCAATAAGTCTCATTGATACACATGTCAACTAAAGGCAGTATAACCTCCTTTTGATCACTTTATTTTCAAAGAAGAAAATTAATAGACGTTAAAAATCAAGAATTTGATGTATTTTATTTTTCAAAGAGAAGAAATCCTAATGATATAAATGTCATACAAGAAAAATTCAAGGTATGTCATCTTGACCCTGATGTCAATATATTTCTGTCTGTTAACAATATTTATCATATAAATCATTAAATTTATAAAAGATAATATATTTCTTTATTTTGATAAGAAATAATAACATAATTATGTTTATTTTCTCTATTATTGATAGATGAACTCTCAGCGTTTAGTTTACCGGAAATCAAGTAAAATATAATAAAAGGACACAATGGCATTACAGAAGACATGATAGATATAAGACAAAATTTACCAACAAATATCAGACCTGTAGCTATAGAGGGAAAGGCTGCAATGTATCCCTGAAAAAACAGATCCCCTCGAAAAAATTCAACCGGGCGAAAGCATCCCGGCAACATGACACCACACTATATTGCCCGTCCGGATATATTACTTACTCCTCCGAACAATCAAGTCTGGCTACGGGCCTTACGGATATTACTACCAAATTAATTTCCATTGACGGAAATCTAGTTATCGATATCGCTGAGCAAAAGATATTAATGCTCATGAGAAACGATTCAAAACAGAAACACCAACAGTAGAATACGTTTTCTTAGGCTTATAGAAAACAAGAAACATATGTCTTAATAGTCTTCAAGTGATTCTTTTAGCGATTTACGTAAGCAAAACAAAGTTTTTGAGGAATGCCTCTTGCATGCAAGGTTATACACAGTAAAATTTCACTTCTCTATTGGTATCGGTGGCAACTTTCTATTGCAAGGAGCAATTTCAAAGTGTTTAGATTTATAAGATGGAAACTCTCCTGGTTTAGGCTCAACAACCTTCAGATATGTTCTAGAATCTTCAGAAGCTACTGGAGGAGATATTGGATTTGCTCTATCAATGTTTCCCCTTTCTCTGGGTAAATTAGAAGCTTCAGCTGGGATCCCCTGAATTACCGATCTGTTAGCAATATTTGGTCTTGGAGTTGGTTTGGTATCTATAACGTTCTGTAAACGAATACATGGATCATCAATGTTGGTAGATGGATCATTGACATACGCTGGATTATCTTCAGATTGTATTATCGGTTTGTTCTTAGATACTAAAGGACCTTTATCTTTTGGCTGGTTTTCATACTCTGGTGGATTTGGTGGAATAAAATCTAATTCGCTAGTCCCCTTGAAAGATTTCTGGCTTGCTGGTAGAAGAGCTTTTCTATTTTTCTCCGAAGCACCCGAATTTTCCAGCTGATTTTTAGTAAATATTGGTGTCAGATATCCACCGTCGTGCTTTTTCAAACTTTTACCTGATGACCGATTTGAACTGAAGGATGACTTAGAATTCTTACGCTCAGCTGCCTTTTCGATATTACACTGTTTCACTTTACTTTGATTATTTTTGACATCAATAAAGTCATCTATATAAGGAATGTCACGAGGCTCTGCGTATGGATTTTCTGAAATTAAATATTGATTGAATTCTTCAAATGCATTACCACTATTTATAATATACTTAGTATTTTACAAGGTCTAATAAGTAGAATTTTCAGAAAATACTGACTTATTTCGTTTCTTATTAATTGTTATAAAAAATCTGAGAGTTGTACAGAACCTCGACAAGCATGACTAGCGAAAGGAGTATACTGCATGTCATTTACCTAGGATGTGCAATACTGGTAAGGAAGCATGAGAGGGTGTGTTACTGTAAGGCCGAGGGTTGGGCATTGAACACTAAAGTGTGGTAACCAAATTAAAAAAAAAAGAATTAACAAGAACAAAAGCTTCTTACCATATGTACCAGATGCCGATCTTTGTCTTCCATCAACATCTTTATCACCATCGTCATCATCGTCTTCCATTGTAAACACAGGGTTATGTAGAATACTCATACCAATGGATTCATTATTGAGTACTGGAAGTAACCTGCTAAAAAAGAACATTAAATGGAATATGCGAAGAAATTGTTCGATATGACTACAACATCATTTTAGGGATATTATTGTATAATTTCTAGAACGTCTGGTAAATATTTTCGCGTATAATTACTTGATTTGTAATTTGGTCGGTAATGTCGTTCCTGCCGACATCCTTCACCCAATTTAATTTCAGAACCTTCAAACCTTACTTTATTGCGGTTAATACAAGAAGTACTTGTTAGGCGTCGCTTATCCAGCAACTGAACATACTGCAACTGATATGTCAGTGCGGAATCCCATGTTGAAAGATCACCTATTGATATTTATCATTTGGCACTTCTATTATGCGCTTAGCAATTCCCTAAAGAATTAGTGGTATACCTGTGCTTTGTCGAATATTTTCTTCTTTTTCTGATCAAATAACAGAAGATTATGAAGCAGGTAGCTATTATTATTACTATCAAAATACTTAAACATGAATATATCAGAACTGTCTCTTCTTCTGTTGTCAAGCCACCATCTGATTGAATCAAAAAATATGGAAATATGTTTCACTAGTACTTTTGTCAGCAATTCAACTTTTATGTTCATCTTGAACTTTTTATTGTATGATATTAGTATCGACCAAAAGTTTAAAGACATGATCTGACAAAAGAATCGAATTCTCTTAAATGTGCTTTTCCGTAAAAAAAAAACACTGGTAAAAAAACGCTTGATTTACAATATTTACAAAATAGCCGATGGAGCCAAATTTGGAGATTAGGAAGAAGCAGGAGTAGTAATTCGGATCCACATTCCACATGATGCAGTGACTGCGCCTCGTGATATTTGAACTGGAATATTGTCCTGATGGGCATGCACCCCGAGTGCACTGCGGTGTATCCAACAACTCTTGGCAAATATCGACCGTGTTCGACAGTGTTCAGGGTTCATGGTTAATTCAGTGGTGATAAAATGAGCAAACCTGTCGATGACATAAACAGACTATTTTCACACCATTTGCCCGTATGATCATCATCACACTTACAATATAAATTATCATTATTATGAATACAAATACCATTAAAATAACATGGGTTGCTCTTACACCCAGAAATTAATTTGTTTTCTGAAATGGAACAGAAAATCGCATATCACCAGTGGACAAAAGATTTTAAATGAACCCATTTGGGCCCAAATAATCTTTGTTGTCACTGGTCAGTCCACAAAGGAATCAATATAAATCAAAGTCTATTGATGTTCTTTCACAGTTCACACTCTCATTTTCATGAGACTAAAAAGGTCGTCTAAATAGTGATTTTAAGAACGTCATAAATATACATCACTACGAACTGTTATTAGGTAATGTTAGTACGACGATAGCATTATACAATCTGACATTACTAACTATAAACGAGAATCGCAGATTACCAAGTTTGATAGTTGAATAATTGTAATTATTGGGTTAAGACTTACCTATAACTTGTGCAGTTTCGCAATGAGTTCCTGAAAATCCTCCAACACATTGACAGGTAAAAGAAGCATCGTAATTATCATAGCAAATACCATTATTCAAACAAGGAGAGAACACACAAGGTAATGGTTTGCAGTTTTTATCATATGGTACATTCGATTCCGGACACTCACACCGAAACCCTTCTAAAGATAAGATGTCTGGTATACACGTTGCGTTGGTTAAACAGGGAGATAACTCACAACCAGATTTATAAAGTACATCACAGTTACCTCCCCTCCAATTACGATGACACTTGCATTCATTAGCCTCACAGACACCTAAACAATAATATTTTTTTTAGATAATATAAGAAGGGCGTGCAATTGTTTATGGTCACATGAAACGTTACAATTGCGAATATTGCATTAGATTACTTACGTGTAACACATTAATCATACGATATCAATAGGATGTGTTAGATAACGAGAGATTCATAACTTGCATTCACAAGGAAAATAATTATGGAAACACTTACCGTTAATGCATGTTGAATTACTACAGTTCCAGCTTTCTTTAATTTCACAGAACTTGCCTGAAATAAATCAACATCACACAGCATAAAGAAGATAATAGGTTCTTGGTTCAGCAGATTTGACTTATATCAGAACTTAATGACGTCAAAATTCCAAAGATCCAACCGACTGAGCTGCATTAAAAGCAGTGAAGGGGGGAAGAGGGTTTACATAAAGACTTTCGGTACCTGAAAAGCCTTTAGGACAGACACAGATAGCATCATTTATTCCATAACCATCTTCACAATACCCTCCATTAAGACAGTTCATATGTACACATTCATCTATAGGATCGTGGCAATTCATTCCAGTGAATCCTGAATTACAAACACAATCATATCCACGTGGTCTATCTATACATATCCTGTTGTTTTCAGTACATCGTTTCCATTCCATACATTCATTTATATCTGAAAAAAAAAATTACCTTATACCGGAACTAATGCTCATGTCATTTCTAAAATAATCCCACACAGTATTGACATGAACTTTGAGTTTCAATAAAATGATCACTTGTAAGACATGGTATCCCCCCGCACTCAAAATAAAAATGGTTGCTTATTCTTACTTTCAACAATCAATATGACGATCTTATTTGTAAATAAAAAAAGAGTGGATCCGTTCAACCTCCCTGCGACGAGTTGACAACCTAATATTCATATAGAGAATCTGTAAATAATAATTTGGTTTCAGTGTTTAAGAAAGAGATCAAAATTGTATCAGAATTACCTAAGCATCGAGATTGATTCCGCACGGATACTGCACCACAAATTCCTTTCAACGAATCTGACCAGGCAATCAACCTTCCCAATTCAGCACTGCAACTGCTATTGTTATATATAGTATGTATTTTATCTTCAGGAATGACAGAGTCAAACATATTAAATTGGCTTATTTCACCAGTAAAGGCATTCCAGATATTTCTAGTTCCACCATAATAATCCTCTTTAAATCCTAAATCAATAAAAATAGAATTGTGAATAAAAGTATATTTTCTCAATATAATATATACGACACTGCAACATACTTGGACAATGAGACCAAATGGGAAAGGGTAGTGGTGAACTAATTCTAAGTTAAACAAAAAAAAGCAACAATATGTTGCAATACGAAAAGTAAAAAGAAAGAGCACTACCCATCTCAGATCGACACTGCGACTGGCAGAATCTTGATATAAAAATCACAGCTGTCGCTAGTTACCAAGATTGAACCCTGTCGACCTCAATGGTTAAGAGATCGTTACTCATCCTGGACCACCTCAATGATCTATGGTTTTATATTCCTAGTGAATGTTATGCACCCGTGCCTTAGGAAGAAAAGAAAAGATTGTATTTACCTAATGTTAAAGATCTTCGGACGGGAAGCGACATGCCTTGAGCGAATTTGAAACCATTTCCTGAAATTGTGCCATTGATATAGACATTCCAGATACCATATTTAGAAGACCAATCTAATATAACATGATGCCAATGGCCCCGTGGAAGATCTATTGGTGTGACGACTTTCGAGTCCATCACTGAAAACTGAAATAAGAATGGAATATTTATTTCTTGCCAAAAATTGACACATACTGAATATACTAAATTCTGTTTCTGTGCACCTTGCTATGTAAATCCATTGAGGCAATTTGCAGAATTTTCTCAAACAGCATTAGCGTTGTGACGACCTCCTTTGGATTGTCAATCCTTAACATAGCTTTATCCTAGGCATACTTCAGCTACGAAGTTAAGAAAGTAATTGTTTTATACTAAAAGCACTGAATAGATCATACACTTAACAATTGAAGCTATTGAAAGCTAACCCTCGAACCTATTCACTTATGACAACTTTAATTAATATTTTTATTATCAGATTCAGTTTCGAAAATACAAACCGTTAGAATATTATTCTTCTCTTCCACTGAAATAACATCAACAAAATCTCCAAAATCATCACTATCCGTGTAAGACAATAATACTCCAATATCTTTCTGATATGACCGGAACCAAAGTGATATGGTAAATTCTATAATCTTGGAATCATGAAATGGGTGATAGCGAACATAACCAATACCCAGATTGTTGTCTAACTGAAGATCAAAATTCTGTGGTGCCACTATTATAAATGAAATATACATATATATCACGTATAAAGCACACTGGATACAATTTCTAAAAATATGATTAGCTATGTGACCTCGAATGATAACTTTAGAATTTTAAAATAAGGCAGTCAATTCTTTTTGAACCCTGGTGCTTTAGCGAATAACCTGAAATTAGACCAGACTTTATTTATTATAGAAATTGATTTGCAAATGCTCGATCAAATTGAAAAAAAAAAATCACAATGCTTTTAAACATCCATCCAGGAAACGGAAGAAGTTAAATGTTACATACCTTCTTCACAATGGCGACCACCGAAACCGGGTATACATCTACACATATATTCATCATAGCCATCAACACACGTGGCACTGTTCTTACAGGGTGAAGAGGAACAATCATCAACATTAACCTCACAACGTATACCTACGAGGTAAGAAACATCTATATTTTACAAGGATAACAACTAAGGTTCACAGTTAAGGATCATTTCTGCCAAATCCTTTGGCATTGATCTTTCCCCGATTACCCGTATTCATTTACAGTTGGTTCGACTGGAATTTTAAGTGAAGATGACTTATTCAAGGTCACCGGAGTTGCACACGATAATCAAGATTAGAACCCACAGACAGAACAGTTTCGAGTGTTCAAAAGAAAGGTTCTAATGACTGTAGTAATATTCCAATACGATATGAAATGCCGAAAAGGGATTTGAAAGTATTATTACCAACAAAACAGAAATTATTGCTGAAGTCATCAGATGAGTAGACAATTTCCAATAACACTCATTTTCAAATAATACAAGAGAATTAACACAGTACCTGAATATCCCCGAACACAAGAACAACTTGGTCCCTCTTCGTTCTCAATACATCTACCATTATTTTGACAATCTACATGTCGACAATTATAATTGATTGCTACATCACAATTTCTACCTACAAAATAAAGGATCTTTGTTTTCTTGCCTGGCTGTGTTGATCATCATAACATTATTTCAAAATTGAACTTCAAACGATCCCAGTCTATCAGTAAACTGAAGTGGCTATATTAAAAATGAAAACTAATAAAAAAAATATCGATTAACAGAAACAGAAATACTATTTCAACCATTTAATTAAATGACTGTTAAATTGGGAAGGATGTCTCTAACCATGGGCATCTAAACGCTATCTAAAAAAATAGTCCTAGATAAGGAACATCACCTGCATAACCATGTGCACAATCACACACATAGCCATATTCCTCATTTTTACACATTCCATTAAGGCATGGGTTAGATTCACAATAGTCCAGTTTTATATCACACAATTCTCCAGTAAAATTGTGTAGACAGTAACACTGGAATATACCATATCCTTCATCTAAACATGATCCACCATTAAAGCACGATGTCTTCGCACATGGACTGATATACGTCTCACATTGGTCACCTGGAAGTATTGTTAAAACCTGTTTGTAGCACACAAAATGTATATAAAAAAGGCCCACCATCATATCTCAATTTTTTATCCAACACGATAGCATAAGATGACACCTTGTCTAATGACACAATCGTTCAGTTCTCCCTGTAAGCATTTATTCCTTTACTCATACATTATCATTCTAGTGTAAACGACCCAGAGGAAAACAGGGTTCTTGTTCTTCATACCTAGACTGAATAGAACATGTAAGATATACTTAAAAACAAGAGTAGTAGTATATAGAAACATACCACGGAAATAATCATAACAAGCACAGTTATATCCACCAGCATCTTGGAAACAGGATCCATTGTTAAAGCAAGGATTCGGCTGACAAAGGTCATAAGGTATTTCACATTGCGATCCAGAGTACCCAATTGGACAATTACAGAGTATGTCTTCACCAACTGGAACACACTGTCCACCATTCATACAAACTGAATCATTACAGCTTGGGCAAAAGGATGAGTTGCTGCCTTCAAGGCACGACATCTTCAAAGACGGATCTAACGGAATATTTCAATATATCGTGTTAGGAAAACAAACCACAAAATATGTTTGAGAGCTACTTTCATATCCTGTACAAAGTTATGAGTGTTGAAATGACAGGTGAAATACCGAGAGTAAAGATACCACGGAGGTTTAGTAGTAAAGCCTGAGAGAAACCATTGGATCCTCAAAACCTGATCTGCTTTATCAGAACAACTTAAATGGACGCCAACAAATCTTAATTCCAGAAAAACATTCAAAATACCCAAAAGTTCAAAGGAGCACAATTAAGGGGATTCGGCAGCTTCTTTATTATTGGATATTCTATAGTCTAGAATGTACCAAAAAGAAGAAACATTAATTATATTGTTAAAACAAATACATGTATTGGGAAATCTGTCTTTCCTGCGATGAAAGGAGGAAAACACATACCTACACAATCATCTAATGTCGTAAAACCAACACCAAGAGTTAGGGTATTGTTAGGGCACACTTTACAATGTGTCTGTCCAGTCTCGTCTTGATATGTATTGACATCACATGGATCGCATGGTTTATAACCAGTTGGTGATACATAACCTTGTGGACACGGTACTAAATAAACATGAAAATCACAATGAATATTGCATAGTGGTAATGGCATAAATATTGAACTGGGGACTACATACTTAAAAGGAATTGTAAAAAGGTTTACTAAACTTTTACGTTATCGGGAACACCGATAGCATCGATTTGCATCATTCAAATTTTCAATCAGACGCCTGTGGTTGTTGCAATTCCACTTAAACTATGACGTCACTATCGCAAATATCAAAGGCAGCTTTTGTGATAGTGACGCGATACAAAGCTGACTTTTGGTGTAATTGGACGAGATGCAGACGTCTGACCGAAAATGGGAACAATTCAAATGATTGATATCAGTGTCCCCGATGCACATAAAAAGTTTTTAAAAGCCTGTTTGTAATCTCTATAAAGAACATATGGATAGAAGTAATCACTTAAACAATATATTAAAAGGTAGTTTCATAATTGATTTTTAAGACAAACGTGTTTGTTTTGGGATCATTATCAATATCTAGAAATGTCATAACCAACCTGTACAATTATTGAAACTCACTGCACCATTTTGGATAGTTGTGTGTCCATAAGGACATTTTTTACATTCAATTTGGGCATTTTTATCTTGATAGAACCCGATGGAACATGGTGAACATGATTCATTCAGCAATTTTGTACCTCTTGGACAACCAACTGCAAAATATTGCATAGGGATTAAACACTACAAACAATGATAAATTAGTGTAAATAAACTGAGTTTTGTTTCTTGCTATTTGCACTCGACATTGATTTTGATTGATTTTCTTATTCACTATTTATTTCAGAGAATGTAGATAATACAAAACCAGTTAAAAATCAACATATTTTTCTTCCTTTTTGCACTCGACATTGATTTGGATTGATTTTCTTTTTTTACCTTTAATATCAGAGAATCTAGGTAATCTAAAACAAATTTAAAATGTTTGTTAAGATATTCTCGATATTCGTTGCTATTCAAATTTGCAATGTATATTTCTTGAAAAAAGTGATCCTACCACATTGCTCAACTGTATCCAAAACGGGAATATACCCGACATCACAGTTAACCACTGACGGCTCTTGGAAATCTAGATTCTGTGGAGTAAGAATCATATCCTCCTCCTCAATTTTAATTGAAATATTTGAAAGTTGTATCTCATCAAAAACATTCCACAGCGCATCCAATACTTCTTCAAGATCCATTTGAGTCACATTTGTTCTGTTAGTTTCATTCTCTATGAGAAAACCAATCATCAACGATCCAGTATGTTTATAAGGGTGCTCTGGTGCATCATCTGTAATATTAGGATCCTCAGTATACGCTTCAAGATCTAATGAAGAATGAAATGATTCTGTTACCGATGCTGAAGATGTATCTTCAACCATAAGATGACTATTAGCTTCATCCCTAGAAGTACTATAAACATTCGTTGAAATTATTGACTCTTGTGGGTCTTCTGTTACCGATTTACTTGATTCCAATATATTCTGTTCTGTGTTCATGGGTTCAATTGTGGATGTACGGTCTCTCTCTTCATTAGAAGGTTTTTCGTCTGTTAGATCAGTACTTGTTGACAGAAGACTGTCTGGCGTTGGTGTCAATATAGACATAAGGTTCTCCTCGCCATGGTCTGGTGATTGCCTAATAACTGGAGCTTCTGTAATTATTTGAGTCTCTTCTTCGACTCCAACATCCAGGCTCTTAATTGAAAATATGTCAAATGGGTTAATGTTAGTGTCATCTTTTTCTTCCGTCAAAGGGTCTGGAAGATCTTTAGTCTTATCTGCGTCTCGACGTCTTCTGGACTGAAGACCACACCTCACAGTTACGTTACTAACTGTACATGACGACTCCCCACATATCTTCCACGATAGCTTTTGAACTAAACGTGTGAATTTTTCTTTAATGATTCGCTTTCTCTCTTCACAAATACCATTATAATAGAAAAACTCGGCCAATCCTCTCATCTTGGCTCGTCTTGGGTGGTATTTTCCTGCCAAGTATAAATATAAACAGAAATACATGATCCACTTCATCGAATTATTGTGACCAACAGTTTAGGAATATACAAATTCTGTGAAAAGTAAATCCATGAGCAATAATACTATAGTGTGAAACTAACTGGATTTTTTGTCATTTTTCATTCACAAGCCTGGATGTGGGATTTTTAAGGTTCGTCGAACGCTGAAGCAATGAAACCAAAAACAAAATTTGACTTACTAGAACAATCTGGCCAAAATGTGCCTGGAGTTTTTAAAATCCAATTACCACTCAAGTCACATTTATAATGAGTTTGTGGTGTATAATAAAAGTCATAACCAGAATTACATTTGACGGTACAAATCATGAGAGCATCACTACTACCAGTATTGCAGGATAGACTACCATGGTACGGAGCTGGTGGTATCTCACATTGTTTCCCTGAAATAAACACATGAGTATATGGTACGGAGCAGGTGGTATCTCACATTGTTTACCTGAAATAAACACATGAGTATGCCATTGTGTGGCCCTCTTCATTGTACAGACATCATCTTCACAATGTCCAGCTATTACTTTAAATTGACTGCTATAGTCACATTTCATGCATCATGGAAGTTTGTAAATGAAGGGATTTGATTGGATTGTAAACTACTGAATACAGACAATCAGTGACCTCGACAGGAAATTGACAACGCCATAATGTGTCGAGGGCTCTGGTTGGTTGTATTCGCTGGTGTAAAATCAAATCAAATCGCTGCATTCCATGATACAAGGAATAGTGGATATTGTCAAGATGTCCAGACACAGAATGTGGACGGGGATACTGCTGGATATTGTCATCGGAGTCTTCAAGAACAAGAATTTTGTCGTAAATTCTGTTAATACAATCTCAAGTTTGAATGATGTCAACATTTCCGTGCCAAAATGATGATCTGGCCACGCGTTCATTTTAGCTAAAAACAAATTCGTTAATGCGAACGAAAATAAGTTAAGTGATCAATCATATTATTGAGAGGATCACCTTCCGTTAATAATACGTCTTCATGAGCCCTATCAGGTGCGGAAAAATGGAACAAGATTCCATTCCGGCCTTTAATGGTGTGGATTACTTACGTTCTAATAATATAGAAAAGGTGCAGCTTGGAGCATTGTGAACGGTTTCTGTTGTCAGTATTGTACAATGTATATTATAAGATCCCAGCTGAAATACCGAACCATTGATTCTTGAACATTGATAACCCACATGTTTACCGTTAGTATCTACAAAAACGGGTTTCTGCCAAGATACCCGCATACTACTTCCAGTTACAGAACGGTTTGTAATGTTCCTAGGACAATACACTAGCTTTACCATTCTATCTGAAATGACACCGAATTCTGACTTGGCTAAATACATTCAAATGCAATTATGGCGGTCGTCGTTAGCGACTTTACGGGTATTTTATACTCGCCCTAAATGATTACTCGAAACCTCTTTCGGAAGAAGTATATCAATCATATAGCATAGTGAAAAGTGGTATCAGGTGTCTAATATGAATAATAAAATGGTAAAATATGATAATAACGTACCAACAACGTGTATGTTTCTAGTGCAGCTATCACTATTTCCTACTATATCTTCTACTATATATCTTATAGTATAATATCCAATTGTCAGATTGGCTGGATTGCTCTCTAGACCAGTAATACGCAGTCTAGTCTCTCCAGAATTATCATCTGTTAAAGGCTTCTGGGTGTTCCAATATACAATTGCTATGTTCGACGTTGTCAGTGGAACTGTTAAGTCTTCTGGACAGGTTATTCTTGGTGCCTCCACATCTATACAATGTTGACATCACATTTAATTAGATTAAGACTAATATGAGATTTGTGCCCTGATATCTACTGCAAATAAAGATGGACAACGCTAGACAGTGTGCCATGAGACATCGGCCTACACTTTTCGAACGTGATTAGTGAAGTTACTACTGAATTTCAAATAGGACTGCAAAATCCGAGTAAGTAAAATAATAGTACTTTTTTTATTTGTGAATCGAACCGAATTCAGTATATAACATCATGTTAAGTTGGTCTTGTAAAATTCAGGTGTGGTAGAGCTTACCTGTACACTCCGTTACTGTTACAGACCATGACCCAGTATCATTGCAAACAGTACGGTCTGGTCCAGACATTTGATAACCTCTTTTACATCGATACCGACACACAGTTCCTGGGTATTGAAGGTCAGCAGAGCAGTTTAAGGGAAATAACTCGATACCGTCTGTTAGTCTGAGAGGCTGGCACCGCGACTCTGAAATAAATTATTGCCTTTCACCAATATACACCAATCAAATAGCAGTGTGTAATGTGTGCTCAGACTGGACATTCGAAGCATCAGATCGGATCAGTAGCAGTCGACATAAGCAAAAATGAACGACTGCGAATAAGATGAGTGAAGATTCCAACTTCCAAAGCTATCGTATAGGTCCACTCTTGCTAGAAGGTAACACATTAACAACTTCGATTTGTCAGCGTCAGGTCAACTGAATCCACTGTTTATCAGATTTTCACAGCTGTTGCAGTTGTTGGCAACCATTGTGAGGTTCTATAGAACATACGATTAAAGTGTTGGTTCTTTACATGTGGTTTGCTTACGTTACAAATGGTAGATGTGGATTCCGATCTTGACCTTAAATAAGTCATCTTCACTCGTAATTCAAGTCGACCCAGCTGTAAAGTGGTACGGATAATTCGGAAAAGGACTGGTAGAAAGGATCCTTAATTGCGAACCTAAGTTGTCAAACTTGTAAAATATATTTGTTCTTTAGATTTCTTGTGTTGTGAGGTTTACCTGAGCTCCCTTAAAACATTAGTGAGATAATGTTGACTAGATCATAGAATCTGAGGATCAACAGAAAAACACTAACCAACACATGTTGCCTTGGTGCCTGACCACACACCAAACTTGGTACAAATTCTGGTTGAATCTCCATATAATATCCAACCTTTATTACAGCTGGTGTTGAGTACAGATTGGTAGGTAGTGGTAGTATTTATATACTGTACTGTACCATGTTCCACTATCTCATTGTGGAAGTTTAAATCTCCACAATCAACAACTAAAATATCAGATAATGGCTGTAATGGGATCATTTGATTACGAAGACATGCTCCCGGATACAATGCTACGATACGTAAAATAGACCATCTTTACCGACCCTTCAAAATAACAAAGATCATGCTTCCATTTGGTAAATAGTAGATTTACTCAAATCCTTGTACTGTACTAATGGAAATAATATGCCTATTTCGAACTTTTCGAAAAGAAATCTTAATGATTTGTATGGAAGAACTAGTTTATTGGCTCCATGAAAAACTGGAAATGGGTACTTTGCTATGACATCGCATGTAATAGACATGGCACCACCCGTTTATGACAAGTCATGCAATGTAATCAAAGACATCCTTACTTTCACATTCTGGCACTGATCCCTTCCAGATACTATTGGCTTGACAAATTAGTCCCGGATCTCCAGTCAATCTGTATCCAATATTACACTTATAATGACAAGATGTTCCTGGCGTGTTTAGACAAGCTTTTCCAGTCGGACTGACTTCATCATGTACCATTCCATTCACATTAAACTTGTATCCATTCTCAATTTCTGGCGATTCAGAACAGATTCTGTCTGGAAACAGATATGTCTTGAAATGTGAACACCTTGGGTACGCTAGGTCAACAGCAGAGCTAGTAACTTCGGGGCCATTAAATCAAGATGAAATTTAAAGAAGTACTTGTCTAGCTGTTTCATACCCACCACAAAATGACAATAGTTTGACTTAAACTAAATAGATTGCAGAATGAATATCTGGTCTTTAAGATTGGTCGCCTTCTATTGCAGAAACCAAGCAAATATATTCTGCGTACTTACATGTACAATTATCGCCATCTTTATAAAATCCTTCTTTACAAACACAACTTGATCTATCTGTAGATCCAGTAAACTCTGTTGTCATATTTTCTGGACATGGTTTACATGGGTAAGGTAAGGTTGAATCTTTATAGTACCCTCTACTACAAGCTAAATATATCAATGTACACGAATAGTGTTAGTTTGTTGGGAGTACATGTATTGAAATAAAAGAATGCTAAAACCAGCAACTGTACATTTTTGATAACCTGATATAAGAAATTATGCACAGTCGAAAGATATTGTATAGTGATATCAGATATTCCGGGCTTGACCTGTCTTGCGAGGCACAATATTTACTACAGTGGAAATTTCAAGTTCAATAATGTTTTAGACATGGAGTGAAGAGATCAAAGCTAATAATTGAGAAACCCGTGTGGTATGTTAGCATTAAATGCCATTTAAGGAAACGATCCCCCCTCCGCCCATACGACCAGTTGGGATTTAGTCGAATTACTTACGTTTACAATCATCACCGGTGCCCTGATACCCCGGTGAACAAACACAGAGATACTGTCCTGACTGACTACCGCACATACAAACAGCATCATCATGACAAGTTGCAGTACATTCAGCTTTATCCATTACATCCCAACTTTCTTCTTGCTCATCTACAAACATAGAATACCAATACATGTATATCTATTGAACATTTATTTCTCGATTTCCTCTGTTCACCCTTATGAAAGCATCGTTCCGTTGTTCCATTGGTGGATTACAATGATAAAAATCCGTACAAGCATGACAAATTTCGTTAATGATAGCTTTCCATTAAACAGTGAATGTACCCATTACAGCTGAATATTGAAGGAAGAACTTTGTATACGCACTAACATTGTTTTTCTGTTTCAGCAGCAATAAGAAGGGTACTCACCGTTATGTAACGACCTGGCGATATCATAAAACTGTGAAAAACTGTCAATATGAAAAGTGTGATTTGGTAATGGAGAACTTATGGATTTTAGCTCCAATAAATCCGTTTGATGGACGCCAAAACTGAACATTTCCAGCTGAGGTCCGTCTTTGTTTTCATTCCACTGAGACCATTTCAATGACCTCATCTCTACTGATGCTCTGATGGGAGGTGGACCAAGATTCGACCGTCCATCAGTAACTACAATTACAACCTTCTTTGCTGATGATCTGGAATCAGCGAGGATGATTTGGCGAGCTTTGATCAGTGCATGATAAGTAGCTGTATATCCGTAAGGTACTTTTATCCTCAGATATTTTTTGAACTTATATATAACAGAACACTTGTTTTCGTTTCCCGATTTCAGATCGTTCATTTCGATAGTAGCATTGGTACCAAAGCTTATGACGGCTATTCGTGTGTTATCGCTATTCACTGTAAAATGTTCCAGAAATGAATGAAGGAAAATAAGTACATTTTGCCAGCCTGAAGTTGTTATAGATTTAGATCTATCGAGAACGAACACTAAATCTAACTGTTTATTAGAGAATTTCCTTGTTTCTTTCAGCAGAACTTTACCATCCTGGACAGCTTGCTTATCACTCAAAACTGATGTTACCGCATCTGAAAAACCAACGCTCAACAGATAAAGAACATTGACAACGATATTAAATTTCATCTTTAATATGTCACTCTAGATCCAATTCATTATTCCAAATCCTTATGTAAATTCCAAATGTTCGCTGTGCATTTGAACATCCTTATACTTCAATTTAACTTATGTTGAACATTGGAATGTGGGTTTGTCTCAATTTGTCGTTTGTCGTCTAAACTGAACTATTACACAGATAAGAAAGGTGAAAGATGGGGACCTTGTATTGTTGTAATATGGTACGAGGAAGACGTCATGACAAATGAAAGAGAAATAAAATTTATTGTCATTGTGATCTGGTTATTTAAAGACGGTAGTTTAAGTGTTTTCTTTCCATGACTTTCGTGACTGTGTCGGTTTTCCGAGACTACAAACACGGGGCAGACTAACTTAATAGGGGGGACAACTGTAGAGGAAGATATTCAAAATGTGACCATTCTGTGGAAACGCCTCCAGCTGAGCATCTGAAAGAGTTTCCCACAATATTTCAAAAAAGAATTAATTTGGTGCCTTCTGACACATAATTGGTCCAAATAGTATTAAAATAACTTTTCTAAATTTGTGAAATGGTGTGAGGGTGCAACTACATTCGTATTACGATATACATGTATATAACATTTGAGTGGAATATGCGCAAAATTGAGTAAATGACTAATTAAAATCTACAATTTTGTTGGTTTGTTCTTTGTTTGCGGAAGTAATATGCTCCTTTGTAATTAGTCGTGATATATCGCCCTACTCGGTATTATTTACACATGAATTTATTAAAACATTTTTTAACGTTTCTATTTTTTCTATCCGAGCAATGCTAACTCGCCTACGTAACGTGAGCATAGGGAAAACGGTGTCCAGATTATTTGGGTGGCGGATACGAATAACTTTTTATTCTCCGAAACGTTAGCTATGTTATCTAACAATTATATATACAGGATAAAGTGCAGCCAAGGGTTTTTTTGATATTTAAAATCCCGCATTCCGAGGGTAAAAGTTGTGTGAAAAAATAATACTGTAATAATAAAATAAGGGGTGTAACTCTTGTCTACAATACTCGGTCAGTTCAGATGACCAGTGAGCTAGACTTTCTTAAGATATTTTAAAACTTTGATACAAATCATCATTGTAATTTGAGGAAACTTTTCGAAAGCGAGAGATTTCCGCAGTGATGATCAATGTTAATCAATGTCGTTAAAATGGAATATACATGTGCCGAATACAACAACCAGTCTTTAACAATGTCTTAATTCTTTGCGAGAGGCTTCTACCGTGAAAGGGATGCAACTCGTGCCTACAACCATGGTTAATATAGCCTGCGACCAGTGAGCTAGGTTTTCGATTTTGCTATATGGTGTAACGCTGTCTTGTCGGAGATATTTCCGTGGGATTATATCTGAAGGGTTTTCCTTCTTTTTCGAGTAAATTTTTCGGCTTTTACTTAAGATATCCGTTGGTATTAAAGAAAGAAAAAAGTGAGATATAAAATCCCACCAGAACAATAGAATGATGTCGCTAGATGGATATTTGTATATTTGAACGTATCCCACCGTCTACCTACCGTAATCTATATTCTATTGCAGCCCGCGCTAGTTATAACACTTTATCAATTCATTGCTAATCCCACATATAGAAAACATTACGAAATTTCCTTCAATTAACCGCAAAAGAAACCGGGTGCTAGACATTTAAACCTACAGTGTTACTTTGAATTAATTCCATTCAAATTTTACCAAACGCATGAATAAAACAGGTCAATAGATTTCTATATTAGTAATTCTATATCAGATGTCGATAACATATAAAATGTTCATCAATAAGTTCCTCCAGTGCCTATCTATAACATGTATTGAGTTAGTTAAGTGTGGACCGTTTATCATTCATTCTTTATACTTTACTACTTGGCGCCAACTAGCACGTGCGGTTCAGTCAATATCATAGGGACGTCAGGCAGGCATAACGGTAATCAATAACATTAGACTGCATTAGAAAACTTGTATAAAAGATACAAATCGATATTCTCATACGTTTTAAACCTGCTTTAAATTTTTAAGTCAACACATGTTCTGCTGTTCTTTTGTTGAAACTTTTCATTCATAATCTATGCTTCCCTTCTTCACTGATTCCACACAATGGACTAATCCTTATTTTTACTATACGGCTGTAGGCAAGGTTTGACAGATGGTTGATAACACCGACTTGCCGAGTTATATTGAAGCTTTTCAACAGATAACGGTGAAAAAAGATCGTTAAAAATTGAGGATATATGTTAGAAATATAGTATAAATTTTTAACTTCGTGCCAATGGAAAATGGTGTTAGTTGGATTAAGGTTCAATGTAAAAAGTAAATGATCAAATACAAAGGCATTGTGTTGAATGTGAGTTCCAACCATAATGGATAGTAATAGCAGGAATCGGTTCCTGCAAGCAATATTTGGATTACTCGTTTATTGTTGTCTAACAGTTGCTCAGCTGTCTACTTTTGGAGGTAATTATCACTCTTTTATTATTCTCGTAAAAAAATATTTTTATTTTTAGCTCATAATCTGGTTTTTACGATTTGGATACTTTTTTAAGATGAAAGTAAAATAACGTTAAGTTTAATAGGCACTTAAAAAAGAGTGGTTCCGGTTTTATTGGTTTTTTTTACTAGAAAGGGGTTTTAAATTTAATTGGTCAAAATCTTTAATGTGTAATACCCCTTTTCTTTGGTCAGATTAGGAAATAACAGAGCCGGTTTAATAATGTGAAGAACCAAGCCGAGCAGCTATGGTGACTCAGTATGTAAGGTGCTTACTCACTAGCTGAGAGGTCCGAGACTCCATGCTGCTGTATTAGTTGTGAAAGGTTGTAGTTGTAATCAGACTTTCACACAGTGATTTTAAAGGGATTGTTTTTCTAAAAATGTTATTTAACAAGGACACTGATAGCATCAATTTACACCATTCTCATATTCAATCAGACGTCTGTTGTTCCTGCAATTCCACTCAAACTAAGTCTTTTATGATGTCTTCGGAATCCAGAAAAATGTATAGGACTTTTCATTAAAAGACCTTTTGAAAATAGGACCTACATAAGGGTTGGTAATGGAAGCGGCAATTTTCCTTTGCAAATGAACATGCGTCAACTAAACTGACCAAATTGTAAAATAATTCTAAAAATTAAAAGATGATCACAACTTTTCTTTCTATTTTCTTTAATGCTACTGGTATATATCTGTGGCACCTTTAAATTAATGTATTTATTTAGCAAAAATTGTCTGTAGTATACATCAATTTGATTAAAAATGCTATCAATATTTCCAAATATACCAGTAGACATTTATGAATGTGAAGATCAAATGATTATTTTTCATGATGAAACAAACTTTAGTCCATGAATTTCAATTAATTTTGATCCACTTTAGATAAGAGTTGAATCAAACATATCACACTTTGGCATCAAGTTACGATTGTTTCTCTACAACATGGTTCCATGTTAATTAACATGCTTGGTAAACTGGCAGAATATTGATTGGAACCAGTCTGGGAATCAGGAATTGAAGTGCAATATTCTGGTACTAATCCATCTTGTACAATGACATTTACAACTCAGAAATTTCTAGATCTTAAGTTAAATCTCCCAGTTTGATTGATAAAATTCACATTAACAACTTCAATCTACTTCAAACTAGTAATGGTAATTCTTCAAATCAACTTTAATTCTTCATTCAATCAATGTTCAAACATAACAATTACAGACTAAATTGACTGAAGAACCAAGATTTAAGTATAAGAAACAGTTTTTAAAGGGGAACTGTCTGCAACCCAACCCAAAACGTTAGAGGATCTTACCTTATCAGTGGATCTTAGACAAAAAAACACACCCAGAACAAGTTTGGCTTTTTTGTCACCACAAATGTAAGAATTTTGACCAAAAGTAGATATTTGATTGTACGATTAGGTAACAGGAAGTGGTAAAGTTTTAACAACTTGGGCTCATCGTGGATTCTATTGGTAATTATTTTCATCTGCTCGAAAGATATCGAAAAATTACACACACAAATGTTGGTTTTATAATGTCCTGGCATGGAAAATAAAGAGTGTTATAAGGAAATGTATTTTAGAAATCAGAAAAGCAGAACCATTAAGACAAATAAAATAGACATATTTCTAATAAACTGTAGGTTTAAACCTTGAAACAGACCAGTTTAACATTTCGATTTAATTCTTTGAAAATATTGATTATATGTAGTAAACATGTAAATTCAAACTTGTATATAAGATAAGAGTGTATTTTCATACAACTACAATTTATCCTAACAGGAAGTTCACATTATAAAAATGTCAAACCAAATTACTCCAGATTACAATTATTATGCAGTGAGTGCTGAGTAGTTCACAGATAAAATCATACATTTAAAATTTGGAACATTCATATTGTGGATAGCAAGATAATATTACATCTGCTTTGAATAAAATTTTATAACCTTTCCGAAACTAAAAACTTTTCTTGAAACATACATGATCATTCTCTTAACAAGATCTGAAAAATTGTCCTTTCCTTCGTATATACGATTTTGGGACAGTTGCAGCTTTAATTTGCTTTATACTAATGTTTCATCTTATATCAGTGTATCCTGTAATTCCAGAAAACATAACCAATTTTACTATTGTTAAAACATTTGTCCTATTTTTTTGCAAGTTCATAATCTGTTCATAATAAATGCTCAAATGATATTATATAAAGGTTAGAATCTTCATTGTATAGCTAGTCTATAGATAGGAGGTGGTCAGTATGCCAAATAACTAAGCCAGAAAATTAGCACCAGCCATGAATACCACTTTTTGGTCTTGTGACTACCTTTACAGTCACTTTGACTGGCAATGTACCTGGCAACAAGTAGCCCATGTTTATTCTGATTGGCACATCTCAAACCTAATTCTCATCCAACTGAATACTGTTTGAATAACATCTTCTTTGGGCAAATTGATTTTATAAGGAGCAGGAAATTTTTAAAATTTAGCTGATTTTTCAAATGTAATTTTGTTGAATAAGCTGGAAAATAAGATCTGACATTCTCAGCCTCCATGTTTCAATTCATAAATATATTAAGATTCACAAGATAATCAATTAAAGGATTAATGGTACTAATTGATGTGTGATGATTAAATAGAGATTAATAATTAATTAGCACAAAGTAATCTGTAGGGAATATTTTCTCATTTAAAATGTGTCCCATTGATTTGAAATTATAGTTTTGTAGTTTGTCTTCCTGTAATAATATTTCTGAAACATCAGACTTTGACATTAATTGGGATGAAATTTTAATGGAATTGTCAAACCTAAATCTTGGTTGTATTCCTTTGGGTGATTCTTTGTTGTACTATTCTGTATTAGGGTGTTACAAGTTTCATAAGCAGATGCTGCATTTGTCTTTGTTCTAAAAAAAGGTTGTAGATGTAAAAATAAAAATGAGAACTCAAATTTTCCATCTAACTAAATGCAGATCTGTTGATTATTACTCTCATTCATGATCTGACAAATTCTTCTTTAAATCGTGTTCATCCCGATTTTGATCCTTGAGCCACAAAATATTCATAATTTATGCGAACTTATCAATTCATCTTGTCTTTTAGCTATCTGTTCATGCAATTTATTTTCTTATTGAACATAGCATTTGATTGGTTGAATATTATATAGACCTAGAACATGTGCAGCATAACAATTCCTGCAGATCAAGGATGGCAAGTAGAGTGACTAAGAAAAACATGAAACACATGTACCAGTACTTCTTTAATGTTTGGCATTTCAACTATCCTTTTCTTATAAACTTTTCAATTTAAGATTTATGAATGCAGGAACACCCAAATAGTAATTCTAGAGTAGGCCTACTTTTTATGCTGTCAAAGTTTTCTTGAGAATACTGACTGTTTTTGTGATAGGAAGTTACCATTTGATATCAAGTTGGAATTTTTCCAACAACCTGACAAGTCAAGTGAACCATTTACAAAGGCATCAATTTTATTTGATAAAAAGACAAGTAAAGACCTTTACTTTCAACTATTGAAAGGTTTGGTTGTGAAAACAAATTTTGAAATATTAAACATGTTATATGTAAGAACTATGGAAGGAATTGAAGAGCCTTTCAGGCATTCCATGAAAATAAAACTGTTTTCATTTGTAAAATGCCACTGACATTTTATGTTTCTCTTCTGCTGTATATGACTTTCTCTATCAGTCAGTACAACTTTAAACTGAGCCATTTTCTAATGTTAAAAGTCAAAATCAAGTATTAGAATAAAAATCTGTACAAGCAGAAAGTTAGACAAGATGAATTTTTCGAGTAAGTGAAACTAAATTTTCGTCTTGTCTAACTTTCTAACATATTTGAGGAAAAAAAAAGAAAAATCTATTCTACTTTCACTGCGTTAAATGCATTCTCCGCCTTCCTAGATTAGGAAATGTTTCCGCCGCCCCCCCGCCCTCTAAATTCCAAAAGGGGAGTTGCGCTGCACAGATGGCCCCTTCATCAAGGAACTCCTGGCTCTGCCTCTCTATTTAATGCAAAGAATCTACAGTAATCGCCCATTCATAAATTATTTATTTTGTTAATTATCTAAGGCAATGAATGATAAACTCATAAACAATATTGCCTTTGATATCCAATCATGACCCAAAAGTTAACTAGTTGATTGATAATGTGCTTTCAAGTATTAAAATTGAAGTTATATTTACTAATATTGATATAAGAATAAATAATAAATACTGTTTATTATAAGATAAGATAAAGTATAAACACACTCACTCTTCAATACTATTAAATATTTATATTATAATCAGTTGATATAAACTTATATAGACAGATAGAAAATACTGTTCCTTATCGACATGTGTTTATTTATATTCAATGTGAGTTAATGTAAAAAAATATTTTTGATGAATTTTGAAATGCTGGATGAACACAAAGCAAATTTTTAGGTTGCTAAATCCTGGATATTGAAGGAGGTTGTTCAACTTAATTTTCATCTTAAACAAGACAAGCAACCATTTAAATTTCATTGGTAGAGCAGTAATTAGTATAATCATAAGCATCTACAATTTTGGATGGGACAATAAACTGTGCTACAGACTGTGCAAAAAAAAAAGATCCCTCAAAAATAGAAATTGCAAAAAAGAAATTAATGCTGCTGGAAAGAAACTGTCTTACTTTACATTATCTTCACAATGTCAAACAATTACGAACATCATCTTACACCCTGACTGCAATAACCAACTTTCTTATATCACAAAAGTTTGTAAATGCAGCTATTTTATTGGATTGTACGTTAGCAAATACAGTCAGTTTAGAATCCTTGATAGTAAGTCCATGAATAATAAGTCATAATGTTAACAGTCTGTCAAGGGCTTTTATTGGTTGTATGCTCTAAGGTACAATTCATTCAAATGACACATGATACAAGAATAGTGGCTATTGCAGTCAAGGTATAAGACAGGGTTCATAATAGCATGGCATTGTAAAGATGACTCCAAATTGCATGTCCAAATTGCATGACCTATCTTCATGAGCCAAATCAGGGGCAGAAGAGTTACAGAACTCCATTGTGATTCATGTCAGTCCAGGTTAGTGAGCTACCACCTGATTCACCCAACCACTGCTGCCTCATTTCCTCTATTAACAATGTCAGATAATTAGTAGAACTGAGATACTAGCGTACCAGTGTTATTTGATCAATATTGATAGACCGGAATATTTGAAATCATTGAAGAGTTTTTATCACAACTTTGCCACAGGCTAGATTATGACTCATAGTGGCTTTACAACACTGTAGGTTCAGTAAGAAAATGTGAAGACTTAAAAAACTTCTGGAGGGCAAAAAGTAACCTTGTAGAATCTCCAGTTTAATAGCTTACTTAAAGGGGAAGTATGTGTCAGATTTATAAAAAAAACACTGAAATGTAATGAAAAGGTGTTAAAGGTTATGCTTTTCTACACCTGACTTCATAAAAATAGAAAGTGTGACATGTAACCAAGTCATTTCTCCCAGTGAACAACACTTTATAAGTTTTTATTGATGTTATGATGTCAATTTTGGTGTTACTATTAATGGCTGTAAAGGGAGTAATTTTTGTTTAATGATTTATGGGCAAAAATTGATTTTTTGAACGTTTATTAAGCTTTATTCCCTATTATGAATATTCCAGAATATACTCTGTAGATTGGTACAGACTCTTACTTTAATTGATTATAGTTAACATAGTAACTTACTACAGCTTCTTATGTTTCAATGGAAAGGATCAAATTTGGTCTGAGTTATGTTTGAAGATCAGATACTAACTACTCATTTCCTAACCAATTATGGTTGTATGTCAAATATAGTTGACTTATTCCACTTCTGTGTTCCCTTCATCAATACTGTATAATTACGTAGTATAATGACCAGGGCTGAGTTATAACCATGTTCAGAAACTTTGATATAGCCAGCCTGAGGGAAGTTGATCCTGTCTTTTGCCTTTAAAGGTTCTCCATCATTGTACATCATCCAAATGATATACTGACTTTTATTTCACGTTGATGAATTATTAGATTGGTTATATGGATTAGTCTCCTGTTACAGCAATCAGTACAATATAAAGACAGACATTCAGTACCTGAAAGCAACTGGATTTTAAATGACTGCTAGCAACTGGAATCATCTAGAGGAATCTGATTTATCACCAAATTTTGTTGATTAGAGGGAAAAAAGACAAATGCCTGTAGTTGCCATCAGTCTCTGAAAAATATATTGAAACCGCTAGTAGACCTGAATGGTTAATATCTGCAACCCTTCAGTTGCAGCAGTCACAGTTGCTAGTAGTCGGATATGAACCAACACAAAAGAATCTATGCATGCTTTGAATTTCTACATGAGCATCTTGCTTTAAATTTTTGTTGTCTACCATGTTTCACTTCAAGCTGAATTCGTAAAAGTTTTCTGTCATACATTGGTCCTTGTCAGTCACATGGTTAAGCATTGCCTAAGGGCAAACATAAAGCTAATAGAATTCTAGATTGAATACTTTCTTTAATGAATTTAGTTAACACTATAGTTCCTGATACTTTTTACACCACACATGTTAACACTAATGTTAAAAATATTCAAGAAACTTGGCTTGTATTAGAAATAAGATGAAGACCACATTTCCTTCAACACAATGTTACATCAAATTGGAGGATGGAGAATTATTTCAATGTAACATTTAAGTAAAAAATGATGATACATCAGATCTTGGACTGAAGCCGAAACTTCTGAAAAGCAAACAAATCTACTACTTTTCCAATAAACTGCTCTGGTTTTTAATGGAAAACCAAAAAGTAATCTCTTCGCACTCATTCACTCAAAGATAAGTGTCTGAAACGTCTTCTAAAATGACCAACAATATGACAAGGCTTTTCAGACGTCAATACAGTTTAGACATAGTCACAACTATCAGTTAGACTTAGTTATTAACTGATTAATCGAAACCTGAATCTCCAGTAATAATGTCTCTCAGTACTCTAGCCACATCAGAAATATATTGCTTAATTTTCGAGTAAGTTTTTAAGGTAAAGTAGATGATGTCATGGGTTAAACCTGTTAACTACTTGTTTATTTATAAGCTAATATGACAGAAGTATCACTAATAGTAATGTGAAGCTGAAAGGTGCAAATAGATAATTTACAATGTCTGGTGTGCTGATTGGTACAGGATTCATGCTATGTTTACTCCATCTATAAACCCAATCCGTATACTGCACTAGCCTCTGTGCTATCTCTTTAAGCACCTTGATTCTGCTGTTAAAAGCTTTAGCATCACAAAGTTTATACATGTGAGAGACAGAAAACTCTATAGCTAATTGTGTTGAAAACTTAACCTATTTGTTACATGCAAGTATTTCTACTTACAATATGCATGTCAAATTTGTTTTTAATTCATATGGTAAGATTGTATTAAATTTTCATATCTTATATTTATGTTTTAAAATTGAATAATTCAAAACCTAATTTATATACAGTATTTAATGTAAATTTTGTAGATAATGTATATTGTAAATTTCGTAGATAATGTATATTATATAATATGGATATTTTGTTGATAATGGATTATATATTTTTATATTATATATTATTATATCAATATATATTTTGTAGATAATAGATTATATGTAAGTAATGGAAGTCATATGTTATATATAATGTATATTTTGTAGATAATGGATTATATGTGAGTAATGGAAGTCATATATTGTGTATTGATAGAGATAATGTATATTATTTTATATATTGTATATTTTGTAGATAATAGATTATATGTGAGTAATGGAAGTCATATATTGTGTGTTGAAAGATATAATGTATATTATTTTATATATTGTATATTTTGTAGATAATGGATTATATGTGAGTAATGGAAGTCATATATTATGTATTGATAGAGAAAATGTATATTATTATATATATTGTATATTTTGTAGATAATAGATTATATGTAAGTAATGGAAGTCATATATTATATATGTTGTATATTTTGTAGATAATGGATTATATGTGAGTAATGGAAGTCATATATTATGTATTGATAAAGATAATGTATATTATTATATATAATGTATATTTTGTAGATAATAGATTATATGTGAGTAATGGAAGTCATATATTATGTATTGATAGAGATAATGTATATTATTATATATGATGTATATTTTGTAGATAATGGATTATATGTGAGTAATGGAAGTCATATATTATGTATTGATAGAGATAATGTATATTATTATATATGATGTATATTTTGTAGATAATGGATTATATGTGAGTAATGGAAGTCATATATTATGTATTGATAGAGATAATGTATATTATTATATATATTGTATATTTTGTAGATAATGGATTATATGTGAGTAATGGAAGTCATATATTATGTACTGATAGAGATAATGTATATTATTATATATATTGTATATTTTGTAGATAATGGATTATATGTGAGTAATGGAATCATATATTATGTACTGATAGAGATAATGTATATTATTATATATAAATGTGAGTAATGGAAGTCATATATTATGTATTGATAGAGATAATGTATATTATTATATATATTGTATATTTTGTAGATAATAGATTATATGTGAGTAATGGAAGTCATATATTGTGTGTTGATAGAGATAATGTATATTATTATATATATTGTATATTTTGTAGATAATGGATTATATGTGAGTAATGGAAGTCATATATTACGTATTGATAGAGATACAGGAGGTATACATTCCATATATACACAGGTATGTCTTTTACTTTAATACTTAAATAGGCACAAGTAACTTAGTGCTTGAGGAATATATATTCCAAACTAAATGGAAATACATTGCATTAGAATCTGATTTATTTTCAAAGCTGACAGTTTATCTTGCATTGATTCTGATCGTGAGGGCTGACATAGAAAAGCATCTTGTTGTTCAAATCGAACAATTAACAGAAGCCCTATATACTACAAGATGTGTATGCTACAGATCTCCTGACAGTTGGAAATAGAAAAAAAGTAAGGTTACACTACTGTTTTGGCAAATTTTCCTTATTGCACACTGTATTGCATTACAAGACTTCATTAGTCAGATCAGGTGTAGAAAAGTTGGACGTAAAACTCCATTTATCTCTTACCATGATGGTTATAATTATTATCCCTTGCCACCAAAACCTCTATGGTAATTTGGTAACATTAAGTTTTAGGTCATTGAGTATAATACTATGATGTACATGTGAAAATGTCAGAATGGAGGTCAATGAAATGTTATTTTAAAGATTAATGTCTGATGATGATATCTGTTAAAGGTCAAAATAAATTGTTTAAAATTGGAATAACCTTGCCTTATTGTGATAGTTTCCAAAATGTTTAATTTTGCATGTCCTAAGTTCCTAACTGTGTATCTGAGAAAGGGTTCATTATCACAACCTCCAGGAATCAATCCTGATTTATGTCAAATCATAGCCTTGAGAATTTCTATTCTGTATCCCCTGTCAGTGATGCAGATTGGAAACGCTCTCATGAAAAAAGTATCGAAACTTTTGGATGGGAAAATGTCTGCCATAGACTTTGAACACTATTAAAGACCATTGGAAAATCAGAAATCAATAGAAAGAACCTAATTAATTCAGAATTTCTATAAGAAAAAACCAATGCAGGTCACTGGTAGTTGTAATAAATTCAATATTGAAACTTTCTACAGATGTTGTGTAATCAGGTAGAAACTGTAATCTTAATCTATATGATGTGAGCAGACGGGCTGGATACTGGAAGCTATTTTCAGCAGAACTCAGACCATGTATCAAGTGGTTTATAAAGATAAATATGGCACCTGTCCAAAATAATGATGAGATTGCCTGATTCCCTTTTGATTATTTCTTTAAGTTTACAAACGTGATGTTACATTACTCCGTGTGGTAGAGTCAAATGAATATACAGCTTCATGCTGAAATAGAAAATAAATTACAGTTTGTTTTCCTTCATTTTACTTCAAACAAAATGAACACAGTTGAATGTTTTGACGAAATCTTCAGGAATTTTATTGAATTCTTTTAGGCATCATTAGAGTAATCAATTTATTTTATAGCTTTATGCCAAGAATTAAATTTGAAATTGTGTTTTTGAGCAGGTTTATAATTCAATTTCATTTGCTGAATGATCAATACTAAATTTTATGGCGAAATGGAAGTTATTAAATTTCTTGGTTAAAAAATTATCTTGAAAAGGATGTAGCTTTCTAAATATTGATTGAAAGGTCTACGTTAACTGAAGGTTTCAGCTAACATTATCCCTTTTAAAACATTACATCTGGTTGTCTTCAATTAAGTTAAAACTGACTGTTATAAAATCATTGAATGATGTTGAGGCCTATATGAGACAAATAACGAAATTTTGGTTGCAAAGGCGGCCAAAGACGATTGTAGGGGTGCACATGATTAACATTATTTCAAGCTTATTACAGGAGTTCTGATTTCATATTGGCATCAACATCTTTTACTTTGTTATCTTGTGTAGTGGGGTGTAGAAAGTAGAAATATGTTGGAAAAGGTTAGAATTTGTCTGTTTATGAAAAGAATGGCTAAAATCCAGGCTTCCTGCTAGTTAAGACAATTTGCTCACATTTTGTTGCTGCACGGTTGGATAAAGAAAAACAACATATGACTGTGTGTGTTCCTAACACCATACCACTGTTCAAACAATAAATGAGCCATGCATAAAACCTGCAGGCATATTTTCTTCTGTAAACTTGTCTTGTTTCCTCATATTTTATTGCTGTCTGCTAATGCTGACAGCTGAGGAAATTAACAAAAAACAATGAGTTTGCTTCTGCCTTTAAAATTGTATAATAATTTCAAACAACAAATGGGTGGTCATGTGCTCTAATCATGGTGAGAGTCTGGTGACCTTGAATAATCATCCTTCCTCATTATTCCATTTGACCCAACTGTAAATAGGTAAGGATAATCGTGTAAAAATCAGAGCCTTGAGGTTTGGCCTCGACCACTCGACAATAAATATAGTAAGACGAAGTTGAAGTCTAGAAGTTGATGATTATTGTCTGATATCAATCTTTGGTTATCTGGACCATGAACTGAATCCTATTAAAATCCCTTTTTAAGGAGATTTTAGGCATTAAACCTGATCAATAAAAATAGTTTAGTGGCTTCATATGTGACATTTATTGTGTTAAGAGATAAATTTAGTTTAATACCTCAAAACTTTGAAAGTGCTATTGAAATCACATTTCAAAATAACATTTTGACATCTGGATCCCCTGCAATTAAAACAAATGTACATGATAGTACAGGTACAGTTTAATGCTTTTAAGTAATGAGGTGTTATTCGTATCACATTCAAAATAACATTTTGACATCTGGCTCCCATACAATTAAACTTAAAGTATCATAGAATCTTTAACTGATCTTCCTCACAAATTAAGGTTATATCCTTTTTGACTAATAATTAAATGGTATGTTTTTTATTGTACAACACTAAGAAATGATTTCCCAATGGAGATACATGGCAGACAAGGTGTCTTCAGAAATATAGTTTAAAAACTTAACTTGGAAATATCTAGACATTTTGAATCTTCAATTGATTGTGTTTGAAGATTTGTCAATGTGACATTTCAAAGTATGTTTCTGATTAAAAAGTCTTTATGATGGAAATTGAAATATAGATGAATCTTTTGTTATCTTTCTTTGATTTCTTTATGTTGAATCAAATATCCCTGAAATACTCTTTTAGTGGAAGCAGCCATTTTGTTTGAGACATGTAATATCAAATAATACAAAAGTACCAATTGATCAAATGTGTAGATTAATCAAGTTATTTCAAGACAAAAAGGCACATCACACCTTTCGTCAACATACAGAGATCACAAAGAATTGCCTAATATTTTTAGATAAAGCAGAAAGGTTTCAAGAAAAAAATTTGATTTGATTCACAGATCTTTGTGAAAAATTTTACTTTTGGCATACTGTAGTGAAAATGGAACTCAGAAGGGGTCGTTTTTGATTAGCAAAATTGTGATATGAGATCCCAAAAAATTCAACGCAGATCAGGATTAACACTTCAAAAACAAAGCTTCTTTTTGATGTGAAAGTGACTGACATTATAGAGGAAAATATTTAATCATACTGTGTTGAATTATTTCCAAACCACCAAGGAACCATTTAGCAAAGCTGAATAATGGCTATGTAAAACTGAAGCCAAAATGAATCCTAGATGGATTGAAAAGTGATAATGGTGGCTTGTTCTATTCAATTATATTTATGGTAATCATGTATCAGAGGAGAGGAGGAAACCATTAAACTGACAAATTACTGCTTACAAAATAAGAATTTCAGATCTAATGTATTGGTAATTTAATTTTCTTCGCTATATAGTGGAAGAAATGCCAGGAGTAATAGAAGTAAGATAGTAATAGTCCACCATTTTCATCCTCAATTGACTTTACTAATAATATTTGCTGTTATAGATACGTTAGACCAAATAGATTTAATGTCATGGAATAAGTTTTAGTTTTCTGCAATCTGACTGGCCTACATCTGTGAAATAATCATGTAAGACCAAATATATTTACACACTGGCTGTTTGCAGTCACGGCATATTTTGTCTTTGGATGCTAAAAATGGTATGAAATTAGATAGAAACAATGGGCGCTCTAGTTTTTTTTCTTTGAAACTCGAAGACATTTTGATTATCAAGAATGCAATGAGGGTTAGGTAGGGGTGGCTATATGATGTTTAATGCATATTTTTTTATACTTATACAGTGCAAATAGCCACGACCATAGATTTAATGAAAAGGTGTAAGTTTAAGCTTTCTGCTCACTCTTTTGAGACCAAATATTTCTAATAGCATTGATCAAGTAGTTCTATCTTTTACTGGTCTATGACTGGAATAACAGTCAACATCAATATCCATTAAAAGGAGTTGTAGACTACTGTAGTCTCCTTTGAAAGGTCATTAGCTGGAGTTACATGTTTCAAAATAACTATAGGGCCTATCAAAGATTAAAATTCTGGTAATCCTTCGATGTTCAATTCTTAAATATGAAGCTGACAGTTTTAGCTATAAAAGTTATTGAATGTCTCTGGACCAATTTACCTTTGCTGAAATTTTAAGCTAAATGTGTTTCAGACTTTCAACTGTCTTATGTCATAATCAAGTCATCCTTTGGTTAACTCTGAGTGAAGATGAAGAATCTATTTTAGGAAAGTCAAAGTGGTTCAGGTGGTAAAGAAATTCTAATCAAGTCTTAAGATTTAACTGAGATTATTTTAATAAGTTCTGAGAAGAATTGGTTCTGAATCTCAATGGTATTAATGAGTTCTTTGATTAATGATGACTTGATATCATTGTTCACTTGAGTGTTTCAGATTTGAATAGATTCGTGTTAATTTGAAAGAAAGATGGATGCACAATGTTTGATAAGTTAAAGTGACGGTTCCTAGTTTAATGTATTTTTAAAGGAATTATGCGATTTTCGTACATTTCTAGTACTTCAGAAGACTATTTACATATATTCAAGACTCAAATCAACCACCTTAGATACACCTGAGATAAAAGTGCTCTGTTCAATGATACATGTTAAACATAGTTTACCCATCTTATTACTAACAATTTTAATTTGATGTCAATAGTATTACAACCATGATTAGTTGATCATAATGTCAATGATCACCTGAGATTGCATCTTCTGTTCGATGTTAAGCATAGCTTAACCATGTTAAGTCTTAATCAACTTTTGTGAGTGTTCCTAGTAATTGTGCTCATAATGCCTTTACCTAAAGCATGATCAGCTCTAATGACTTTTCAGATCTGGTTTTGAGGCTTTTAAGCATTGAAAACTCTGCATCAGCCAATGTGATCCATTAGTAGATTTACTGCTGATCAGTTGGAAAACTAATAAGTAAAGTCTTATTAATGGCTGACTTTGTCTCATTAGTACTGACAGTCAGTAGCTAGGTTTAGATAATACCAAGATTAGGACATGACATTATGTCACTGTGTAGACTAGAATAGTTTTCAGAGATAATTAGAATTTAGACTTGACATGATGTCACTGTGATAATTAAGACTATTGATTAAATTCATGATAAGAGTCTCTCAATGTCTTTGAATATTCAGGAGAGATTCTTTTGAGTGTTCAGAGTTCACAGTGGATTGATGTTACCATAAAACATTGGAGTATTTGAAAAAAAAAAAACGTTTGAGTCTGAGGTGTTCTCTGGTATCAATTGGATTGGGTATTCTTATGGTCATTGTGACTAAATAACTAATTGCACCCCAATAGACCTTTTTTGAAAATTCTCAAGTTAGGTCCATGGTAATGTTTAACGCTTTGTGTGGTCTGTCACTATACTAGTACGGTTCTTAAAGCAAGAAATGATTTTTGTCTTTGCACCAATTAGTTTAACTGCAGGTAGACATCAAAAAAGGAAAAAAATGATGTACACATAAAAAGAATTCACTATAAATAAAGTTTATTGGAAGTATCTTTGTCAATAATCCTTGAGGTACATTTGAGTTTTTCATGCACATTTCAGAGTAGAAATATTGATAAAAACAAGTAAAAACACTTATCACATAGAAGAAAAGATAAATCAATGTTTGTTTTCGATCCTTTTAATGAATATACTAATTGAACATCAATATCTATGTGAACTCTCTGAAAGGGGTGAGGAAATGGTTAACCTAGCTGTAGAGGGTACTCTGCATTGTGATTTAATGATCTCAGTCAGCAGTTTTGATTCAATAAATGGTTGTACCAATAAGGTACTGTGTTTGTTATACCAATAAGGTACTGAGTTTGTTATACCAATAAGGTACTGAGTTTGTTATACCAATAAGGTACTGAGTTTGTTATACCAATAAGGTACTGAGTTTGTTATACCAATAAGGTACTTAGTTTGTTATACCAATAAGGTACTGAGTTTGTTATACCAATAAGGTACTAAATAGCAGGATGTAAAACTCTATTTCTTTTCATTTCAGAGAGAAGGACATATAGTTGGATTAGCAGTAGATATAGATGATAAATATTTATTTTGGTCGGATATTAGCTCTAATCAAAGAGCTATTTTTAGATCACGACTAGATGGTACAGGTGTCAAGGTTATATTATTAGGTAAGAAATCTTAATTATTCCCACATTTCAATTTTTACAGACATCTTTAAGAACCTGTTGAATATACAACCATGGATATAGATATACAAGTAATGATTCCTTTTAGCCAAGATTCATTTTTCATTTTCACCAAGTAGAAGATTCATTTTCACCAAGTTGAATATTCAATTTTCATTTTCACCAAGTTGAAGATTCATTTTCACCAAGTTGAAGATTCATTTTCACCAAGTTGAAGATTCATTTTCACCAAGTTGAAGATTCAATTTTCATTTTCACCAAGTTGAAGATTCATTTTTCATTTTCAACAAGTTGAAGATTCATTTTCACCAAGTTGAAGATTCATTTTCACCTGGTTGAAGATTCATTTTCACCAAGTTAAAGATTCATTTTCACCAATTTGAAGATTCATTTTCACCAAGTTGAAGATTCATTGAGAGAATTGATAATAGCTCAAAAGTACATCTACAGTCATCAATAAGTAGCAACCACAAAACATTACTCAAATTCATAATGCCCCTTGCATCCTGTTCCCAGGTCTTCTAAAACCACAGCTCTTCATTGAGTACCATTGTTACGACAGATAACTGAAAACTCAGCAGAAACTCATTCCAAAGCTATAATAATCTGTAAGAATTAGTTATTGCATCTGTCATTAAAATTAATGTCAATATGAAGTCTGCCATTTTGTTCCTTCTTTAACACATAAATTTTCACATTGAAATGTACCACTGGTTGTTCATGCAAAAGTATTGATAATTGTTTTGCACCAATATGTTGATAAAGAGCATGTAGATCAGGGCAAATGATAAACATTTTCTTAATAGACAGATAAGATCTAGATCCCCCACCTTACAACTTACAGATGATATATAGATAAGTCTAGTTGTTGATATATTTCATCTCTTTTATCCACCAACTTGTAAGACTCTTGCACTTGCTCTGTACCAAAACCATTGAAGTTAGTTCAAAACTGGGTTTTACAAATATAAACTTACAGTTGACTCTCTATGATGCGGCCAAACTAACATCCAAAAAGGAACATCTGCAAGATAAAATTTGGGAATCTAGAAGAACCTATCTTGGCCAAACCTCTTTGCGATGATCTTTCCTGATTTATTTTCTTCCCATTTACAGCTAAGTCAACTGAAATATTGAGGAAAGATGACTTATTCGCTAGACTTCCATACACCACTAGATAACCTTTGAGGTCATAGGATTGAGTAACTAAGCAGATTACTAACTGTTAAAATGTTGTTGCTTATGTGTTTAGTCTCCATTTCTAGATCAAACCTCAAGACTATGCGATACAGTACAGCTCTGTACATAAGTAAGCAGAATATTTTGTATTTGCAATGTACAACAGCATACAAACAACACCTATGAAAATTTGTAATCAGAAAAGAAAGAAAACATACTAACAGAAATAGATGTACCAGCAGTAAATCATGGCTTGTTTTGGGAAACCAATTAAAAAAAATAAATGATAAAAGCAGAGCAGACGTGTTTATGATAGCCTATCTCTCATTACCACAGATATTTTCTCTTTCTTGGTTCAATTCATTACAAATTATTTGTAATTTATGTAATGTTTTAAGATGTTTGAATGATATTCTGAACAGAATTGTTTGATAATGATTTGTTATGGATGAATTTGGTTACAGTGTCAAAAAATCAGCCTACCCTCTTGTAGCTACCATGATTATTAAAGTAACATAATATTGACCAACTCCTGAAATCTCTTCTAGTGACACACAGGTTCTTTTTGCTTCGAGGCAGTTTTGGAACCTCATGCCCGTTGTACTTTGTAACCTTACAGACAACAATTCAATTTTAATTTTAAACAGGTTTGGACTAACTGATCATGTTAACTCTAGGTTACAGTAATCTTCATAATGTCAAGCTATTACAAACTTCGTATTTATACCTTGACTTCAGTAGTCACCTTTCTTGTATCAAAGAGGGGTAACAGCATGAATTTGGCAATCTTTATACAATTTGCATGAAATTAATAAAATTTTGATCCAAGATGGTAAATTTAGATTGAAGTCCTGAGAAAAAAGGCCTGAAACTGCTGGTGTAAACAGTAGAGCAGACTATTGGTATGACCCTGTACATTCACCTGTATTGGGTTGTAAATCTGAGGTTGTTAATTTGATTAATTTATCAGACCTAGCAGACGACCTCTCCTCTACTCATCATGTATGTTATTTATTATCACTAAGTATACGATTAATATTAATATCAGATTTTACTTAAGTATCCTGTCATGCTTCAATAATTAACCTGTAGCTAATATATTTCGCTTTTGATTGTGGTCTGTCCTGGAGATGCCATGCACTGAACTGCAATTGCTTCATCTTACCATCTTCAATGATCCTAGACTTCTGTTTCCAGATTATGTTGGCTTCTGTATTTTGTGGCCATTGTAGTTATGGTAGAGACTGCTCAATTTTGTGGAACACTTGACACCACTCTGTGACAGGGTTTGTCAACTCTGCATCCCTTCTAAAGGGTCCACAAGGGCTTTTTCTTACCATAATAAATGATCCAGGATATCTAATTGGCACAAGATGTTGTCAGTTCTTTCATCTCCATCCCTTTCAAGAGGTCTACATTACTAATATCTTTCATTTAGTATGTTTATTAAAACAGTTTTCTAGAGTTGCAATAATGTTAATGTATGATATGAAATAGTTTGGAGTAATTCCACCATATCTGTGAACAAGATAAGAAACCACAATAATGCCAAAACATTTTTTTAGGCCTAATGATAATTTTATAACACAGGTTGTCTTAATAATTAATAACTTTTACCTTTAAACTACTTCCAATTGAATATTTCATACCTAAAAGATTTCTAAAAATTATGTTAGTTCTAATTCTTAAAAATTATAATTAGTTCAGATTAAATTAGTTCAGATTCTTCAAATTATAATTAGTTCAGATTCTTCAAATTATAATTAGTTCAAATTCTTCAAATTATAATTAGTTCAGATTCTTCAAATTATAATTAGTTTAGATTCTTCAAATTATAATTAGTTCAGATTTTTGAAATTCTAATTAGTTAAGACAAATTTTCTAGAAGTAAACATAATAGGGAAGAAATCTAAACAAATATGCAGTTAAATTTTTTAACCATTAGCATGATAAAAGATTTCTTTAAGATGATGATGAGAAATTTCCCTTATTGTTACTGTCTTTTCTTCAGAACATTTGAAAACTGCATTCAGACATGATCTTTAGGATACAACTTTATTTCCACTTCATCTTAAGTAGCTTAATTACTCGCATATTTTTTAAAAAATTTGTTTGAGTGATCTATTTTAGCACCAGAATATCCTGATGAAAACCAGATCTCTCACTTTGAGTTGATCTAAGGTTGTGAATGAAAGAAGGGGAAGAGTGCCAAATTGAAAGGAACCCCTGTCAAGATGGCTGTTAAATGCCAGAGTATTTTATTTTTATAACAACTTTTAACCTTTCTATATCTTTAATCTATTCAGAATTTCAAAGACAGAGTTTTATGTAAATATTTTAGTTTGTTATCTTTCAAGATAATCCTATGTATGCAAAAAGCATTGCAGGTGAGAACACAATGCTAACAAAACCAAATCTGTGCTATACTTCTTAACCTAAAAGCGAAACCCAGAATCCAAAACAATTTTTGATGCTTTTAAATAAGGATTTTCTTGGGAATAATAAAACTTCTCCTTTTTACAAAATTTTGAACATTAATCTTAAAGATGACATCTTAGTTGAAACCTTAAGCTATTGTTCTTGCATTGCTTTGATTTGGAGTCATTCCAAATTTTCTGTGTGGTCATTGCAACATCTTCAAGTTTGAAGGTTGTCCATTGCATCATTTCAATCATAACTTTGTGGTACATTGTAGGAACCATATATAAGTTGTGAATTTGGCCTTTAAGATTCAAAACTTTCTAATAGAAATACAAATGCACTAAATGTTCACTCCAGCTGGTCAAGAGTTTGACCAGATACATAAATATGTCCACATTCTTCCTTGGTGGTATTCTGGTCAGACATGTATTTTAATTAACTGAACAGTACTGGACAGTTTGTTTAGTACCTGTTGTTTGATATCTGACCTATGTCCACTCAGCAACTCCAGGCTGTCTGCCTCATTTCATCTAATGTTCTGATGGAAGTACAAGGTTAAAAGGTCATGTCAAAGGTTATTGATAGAATGGATTGGTGCTTATCAGATGCCATTCATTTGTAGTGTTATAGATTGTATTTTGTGAACTGGGAAAATTAATGAACACAGTGGAATTTCAAATTAAAGCTTAAAAAATGATTTGTGTCTTCTCAAAAATTCAAAGTCAAAGGAGGTTTTGTTAGTGAGATTGAAAGTTACTTGTTTTGGTAGCAAAAATGTTATGTTTTTCGAAATGATCTTTCATTGGTAAATTTTTGAAGTCTTTCCTTAATGATAAGGAGATATTTTAAGATACAGTAAAGATACAGTGATCTATTTATTTTGGGTTCTGAAAAAAATACTGGTAAATTATTATATTTGACTAATCCCAAAAACATTCATTGGTCGAGTCAACCACGCACCTTTCTTCTACACCATGTGCTGTCTTCAAAAGCCTTAACTGCTAAAAATGGGGAACTAGGATGTAGAATTTCATATAATATCTACACCTGGCCCTGTATTCTTGTAATGATCTTTGCACTAGGTTGTCCTGGAGTCTCATCTTCAAACACTGTTTGTAGGATATCCCATCTCTTAAGATTAGTTAGAAAATATGAAGCCTTCTTCTTTGAGAGTAATCCTACCAAGCTTCAAAAAGGAAAGAAAATGTCCATAAGGTCATGTCTAATGGCTGGCCAGGGATACAGTTTATAAATGGAAATTATGTACAGAATGTTGTTAGAAATAATAAGAAGCAGAAGACAGAATTCCTACAGGAAAAATAAATAAAGATAATATTAGAATGATGGCAAGCTGTAATGTCTTGTTGAAATACCAGCATGTAGAATCATAATAAGACATGTGTTAAGGTGTTCACAGGTCAGCTATCAGGGGTCAGATTACAAGGGTCAGGGGTCAAATTTCATCTATTGACCATTGATTCTATTCACTCTTTGTTTATTCTAAAAACAGAATACTTCCTTCTTCCTGTCCTGTCAACAAGACACTATCAGAGATTATACTTTCTCCCAGTTTATTAGGTTTCTTTAAGGTTATGTGAAATTTTATATTAGGTTCTATTCTTGAAATCCTAACTTAAGATGATTTTAGTGTTTTGGTCATTTGATTTAATTTTATCAATCAATGAACAATGAAATTTTGTGAAACATTGATATTGTAATGAATTTAGTAAAATAATGACAGTAACAGTAATGGTATTGTAATGAAATATGTAAAATAAATACAGAAACTATATAGATATTGTAATGTAAAAACAGTACCTGTAATAAGTGGAATGAGTAACAGTAATGATATTGTAGTGAAATAAGAACTAATAACAGTAAGGCTAGGGTTACGGTAATGAAATGAATAGAATAATAATAGTAATGATATTGTAGTGAAATTAGTGAAATAATGATAGTAATAGTAATACTAATAAAAGTAATAGTAATACTATTGCAGTGAAATTATAACTAATAAAAGTAATAGTAATACTATTGTAGTAAAGTTAGAACTAATAAAAGTAATAGTAATACTATTGTAGTAAAGTTAGAACTAATAAAAGTAATAGTAATACTATTGTAGTAAAGTTAGAACTAATAAAAGTAAAAGTAATACTAATGTAATAAAATTAGAACTAATAAAAGTAATAGTAATACTGTTGTAGTAAAATTAGAACTAATAAAAGTAATAGTAATACTATTGTAGTAAAATTAGAACTAATAATAGTAATAGTAATACTATTGTAGTAAAATTATAACTAATAAAAGTAATAGTAATACTAATGTAATAAAATTAGAACTAATAAAAGTAATAGTAATACTATTGCAGTAAAATTATAACTAATAAAAGTAATAGTAATACTATTGTAGTAAAATTATAACTAATAAAAGTAATAGTAATACTATTGTAGTAAAATTAGAACTAATAAAAGTAATAGTTATACTAATGTAATAAAATTAGAACTAATAAAAGTAATACTAATACTATTGCAGTAAAATTATAACTAATAAAAGTAATAGTAATACTATTGCAGTAAAATTAGAACTAATAAAAGTAATAGCAATACTATTGCAGTAAAATTATAACTAATAAAAGTAATAGTAATACTATTGTAGTAAAATTAGAACTATTAAAAGTAATAGTAATACTATTGTAATAAAATTAGAACTAATAAAAGTAATAGCAATACTATTGCAGTAAAATTATAACTAATAAAAGTAATAGTAATACTATTGTGGTAAAATTAGAACTAATAATAGTAATAGTAATAGTAATACTATTGTAGTAAAGTTAGAACTGATAAAAGTAATAGTAATACTATTGTAGTAAAATAAGAACTAATGTAATAAGACTCACTATATAACATGTAATTTGATCTATTCCTTTATTTATTGATTTATTTGCCAAGATGTAGGAAGAAAAAAATCAATTCTGTCTAACTTTTACTGCCAGTTTTATCTGTATTTACATTTTATGGTTTCCATGTACCATTTTTACTTGATCCATACCAAATATCAAATGTGAACCACTTAAAGTGGATACCACTTGCTTGGTTGAAATTAGCTTCAACAAATTTCCAAATGGGCACATTGCTAGGCCAAATGAATATGAACTTAAAGTGATACGAAGTGACATTAGGTCCTATGGAAGATTCAGCTTGTCACACCTTGCTAGCAACACCTGTCACAGATCTCAATTGGTATATCATTGAACACTTTTTAAACTTTTCTGAAATTTATGCTTAAATCAAATTCTTTTTGATTTTCTGGTGATAAAAAAATTTTGTGGCTTGCCTCTCTCATCCAGTTATATTCACTGGTAAGCAAACAAAGTCATTGAATTGACCTTTACTGCTTGATGAATTAAAACTATAGCCTGATAAGATAGTAACATTTCCGTTGATTGCAATAGTTCATTAGAATACATCATTTATCATTTATAATTAATTGTTTGCATGTTGTTGATAACATTACCTTATCATTAAAACATCTAGACTTAATGTCTATCAGGAATGTTGATTCAGTTGCATTTACCAGACATGTATGCATTCCACTTGAAACCTTTCATTTTAAATGAGCTGTTCGAGTTATTGCGGATTTGTGATATTTTCAACAAATTAATAGTTATAACTAAACTAATGGCCTGTTTTTGTTGAATTGTAAGTGTAAGGGATGTCAGATGTTAATTTTGAAAAGTGTTACAGATGCCAAAATTCTGATGAATATATCCCGTATAGCAAAAAGGCAGAATGATTTCTAAAATGTATTGTGACTTTTGTGTTTTTGACAACATATAATATATCATGATAAAGAACACACATTATGCCATTCGTTGGTCTATCAATCAAAAAAAATTGGCCTAAAAAAATGGGTTGGAATAAATGGATTTTCACTTGTAAAACATTTTCTATTTTATAGGTTTTTTAGAAATGAAATAAATGATATATCACATAATTGTAACTTTTTATATTTTTTATGTTAATATTTCATGTTGAAAAGCCATAAAGATTATAATCCCCTATCTCCATTGACCTTATTTAAATACATTATGGTATTGTTATTATGCATTGTTTTCTATTGATTATATGCATTAGATGCACAAAGACAAAGCGTAGAAAGATACCCTAGGGATCTGTACTGTCATCAGTTTGATGTCCTGAATTATAATCAATAGCATTGTCACTTTGTCACATATTAGATGACAGTCTTAATACAGTTGAATTCAATACCTTACAGTGTCATATTAAAGACTTAATAGACTCTTTGATGACTCATAAACTTGAAGATTTTTTTTATTACGTTTGTTCAGTGATGTTGATTTTAATATCTTTATCAGTCATGTCTGACAAATACTTGGGCTGTCCAGCTTTCATTATTATATTTAGCAAATGTCATGTGGAAAGTGGAAAGTAGTTCACAGTGGAAAAAACAATATAAAAAGTCCAATATCTGTATGTTTTCTTGTCAACCTCAAGGAGATGGTGTCAAAACTGTTCTTAAAACAACTTTGATAGATTGGTAAGCAGCAAACACTTTGAGAACAGGTTACTTCCATACCTTGAAACTGACCTTCTCATTTTCTTTCAGAATTTGGTCTAGTTGACAACAAGGACTAGTACTTCCTACTTCTTTAAGAAGAGTTGTACAGTTTTGATTTACACTATAGGAAACAAACCTTTCATGTAAACAGGTACTTTAAATCAGACCTGGTTGTAAGAGAAACTCAATTTCTGCTGCAATTTATATTCCGCAGTAAAAGACATTGAACATTTTTAAGAGCAATAAAAAGATACTATAATGTGTTTTATTATAAAAATAAATATTTCACTGCCAGTAACAAACAGACTGTAAAATGACATTTTTTTGTAGAAAAACTGGGATCGATTTTGTCTGAAAATGTCAATGCTCTTTTTTTAGAAATCACTATGATAATCTGTTGAGATGGAAGTCTTTATGTCTAGAATAGTAAGATGATTATCATAGTCCTGTAAGTTGAAGAACTGGTGAAGAAATCCAGAGCTGAGCTCAGCTCTAGTGTGATGTCCCTTCAAATGTAAAACTTGTTCTTGCTTTTAGGTGTCCTTTTGTTCTAATGAGAAAAAAACATCCTATATCAACAAGATTATCAAGGATCCTGTCCACCAGCTGATCCTTAGCCAATCCCCTTGGATTTGGTCACTATTAAAAAAAATGTACAAGCTAGAAAATTCTGTTAATCAAAATCTTGTCCAAAGTATGGCAAAATCAAGAGTAAAAGTTGTGTAGCAGTGGACTCCACCAAAATAAATATTGTAAAACAGAAAACAGTTTATGAATATAGAACAATGTAAATATTGTAAAACAGTTTATGAATATAGAACAATGTAAATATTGTAAAACAGTTTATGAATATAGAACAATGTAAATATTGAAAAACAGTTTATGAATATAGAACAATGTAAATATTGTAAAACAGTTTATGAATATAGAACAATGTAAAATTGAAAAACCGAAAACAGTTTAAGAATATAGAACAATGTAAATATTGTAAAACAGTTTATGAAATCTAGAACAATGTAAATATTGTAAAACAGTTTATGAAATCTAGAACAATGTTAATATTGTAAAACAATTTATGAATATAGAACAATGTAGATATTGTAAAACAGTTTATGAATATAGCACAATGTAAATATTGTAAAACAGTTTATGAATATAGAACAATGTAAATATTGTAAAACAGTTTATGAATATAGAACAATGTAAATATTGTAAAACAGTTTATGAAATCTAGAACAATGTAAATATTGTAAAACAGTTTATGAAATCTAGAACAATGTAAATATTGTAAAACAGTTTATGAATATAGAACAATGTAAATATTGTAAAACAGTTTATGAATATAGAACAATGTAAATATTGTAAAACAGTTTATGAATATAGAACAATGTAAATATTGTAAAACAGTTTATGAAATCTAGAAATATGTAAATATTGTAAAACAGTTTATGAAATTTAGAAAAAATGTAAATATTGTAAAACAGTTTATGAAATCTAGAACAATGTAAATATTGTAAAACAATTTCAATCTAGAACAATGTAAATATTGTAAAACAGTTTATGAAATCTAGAAGTCTGATGTGGAGCATTAAACTTCATTTCATTTGCCTCAAAATGTCATTAGACAAAATTTTAATAAATTCTTTAGAATATTTCTACATTTATTCTAATTCAAATTACCAGACAACTGTATTTTATAGAAAAACAGTTTATGAAAACTAGTAGTCTGAAAGATATATTATAGGATAATAAGAGTATCTGAAGATCAATCCAAGGGGATAGTCTGTAAGGCTATCATTCAATGATCATGTCCAATTTTCATTGCTATACTGGCAATTGAGGCAATGGAATTATGGCAGTGGCCAGACTTATAGAAATATCAGGCTATATACATGGAATAATTGTATAAACATCAGTCAGGAGAGATGTAATGTTCCTGATAGTCTATTATTAATATTGATGGAATTCCTGTTATTATAACCATTTCTAATATTTCATAAAAACATTCAGATTCATTTTGATCAATAGTCAGCCTGGTTCCTGTAGTTCCTGCTAGTCCTGCCAGTATATGATGAATCATGCATTTAGATTAATTGCAGTGATCATTTAGAAAAACTGTTGAGGAAACATGAGAGATCAAGTTGGTATTATTAAGAAGTCAAATGGCTATGATTGTCAATGTTTTGAATAAAAATCAGGTCAATCATGCCACAAATCACTGTTTAATTTGATGAAAACATTAACATGTTAAGCTAATGATGAGATTCAGATTTTGATTATTTTTAATGATGATGAGGTGATTTTTGTTAATGAAACACTTGTTTTGTGTTCATAAGTATAGCTCTAACATAGAATATTTTGACAGGCTTCAGAAGGACTGACATGGAAAGCACCCGCAATCATCTGGTTTGGAACAAGACATCAACGCATGATAGATATTTTTTTGAATGCATTGATTTTGTAATTTTAATAATGCATCATAATTTGTTTGTTTAGAATGATCATAGTCTAATTGTGGATTGTTGGCCCTCATTTCTTCCAAAAAAAGTAAGTCCTGGTGAGGATTGTTTTTCGAAACTATGTCAGCAGCATAAGAAGGAATATTCGACTGACAAGAGCTTATCTTATATTGTTGCCAAATGTGCTTTAAAACTCTCATCAGGACAGATTGTTTGCAAAAAAGTCCACCTTTCAATATCAGGACATCAGACATCTTGAACAAAGTAATATCAACTCGCTGAATATGATATGATGGTCTTATTGATGTAACAAGTCTGTATCAGTACAAAAAAAAATTCTGATAATTCTATTCCCTAGACAATGTAATCATGTTTTGACAGTAAACCGTGGCTATGTTCTGGTTAGTGATTAGTTATAGACCAGTAGAGATGTACATGAGTCACTATAGCGCAGGGTAATCACCTAATATGTGCCGAACCTAATCAAATTGTCAGATTAGTCAGCTTCTTGGTAAAAACTTAGTACTTTGATGTGACAAAAGTAGCCATTTTACTAGAAATTTAGTATTTTCAAACCTTTGAGCCATTTCTTAAGATTAGAACTTTTTGCAGCATTTTAAGAAATAGAGATTCCATTTCAGATGAAATTGTTAATTAATTGCGGGAATCGAGCTTTGTACACATGTGTTTTCTTTACTTTAAATACAGTTTTAATGGAAGACCAATGGGAGACTCTAAACAACATGGAAATTTTACAAATGACATGACATGAGAGAAAATGATCTGTGTTTCAACTAAGTTGTTATCTATTTTCATTTTGAATTATGAAACATAAGATTTCAATATACATTCACAAATACTTGATAACAAAATCATAATCTGAAAATGAGATCAAATCAAGATAAATTACAGACCACATAATTATAACAGACAGCATAAAATTATAATTACCACAGATAGCATAATTATAACAGACAGCATAAAAGTATAATTACCACAGATAGCATAATTATAACAGACAGCATAAAAGTATAATTACCACAGATAGCATAATTATAACGGACAGCATAAAAGTATAATTACCACAGATAGCATAATTATTACAGAAAACATAAAAAGTATAATTACCACAGATAGCATAATTATTACAGAAAACATAAAAAGTATAATTACCACAGATAGCATATTTATAACAGAAAACATAAAAGTATAATTACCACAGATAGCATAATTATTACAGAAAACATAAAAAGTATAATTACCACAGATAGCATATTTATAACAGAAAACATAAAAGTATAATTACCACAGATAGCATAATTATAACAGACAGCATAAAAGTATAATTACCACAGATAGCATAATTATAACGGACAGCATAAAAGTATAATTACCACAGATAGCATAATTATTACAGAAAACATAAAAAGTATAATTACCACAGATAGCATAATTATTACAGAAAACATAAAAAGTATAATTACCACAGATAGCATATTTATAACAGAAAACATAAAAGTATAATTACCACAGATAGCATAATTATTACAGAAAACATAAAAAGTATAATTACCACAGATAGCATATTTATAACAGAAAACATAAAAGTATAATTACCACAGATAGCATAATTATAACAGACAGCATAAAAGTATAATCACCACAGATAGCATAATTATTACAGAAAACATAAAAGTATGATTACCACAGATAGCATAATTATTACAGAAAACATAAAAAGTATAATTACCACAGATAGCATAATTATTACAGAAAACATAAAAGTATAATTACCACAGATAGCATAATTATTACAGAAAACATTTATTTCAAAAAGCATTATTATTACAATTTTGAAAATAATCTGTAAAATTGTAATGTTAATTTATATATTTTCAGGAGTAATAGAGTGTTATGGATTATCTGTAGACTGGATATCAAACCATGTTTATTGGACAGATTCTGGTAAAAGGACAGTAGAAATAGCTAATTATGATGGTTCAGGAAGAAGATTATTGGTCAGTAGTGGACTAGAAAAACCGAGAGGAATAGTGGTTGATCCTATTTTCAAGTAAGTTTCTTCACTTGCAATCCAAAATCCCTACTATTCAGTATTTACCTTAGTGGTCGATAACACATAATGAAAACCACAGAAATTCATACTTCTGATAAAGTCCTACAATACATAACTAAAATTAACCTTAATGATTGGATGATACAAAAGCAAAACATGGTTCAGATTCTTCTTTACAGTGAAATAGCATGTTTTAAAAAATCACCTCAAACACCTTATTCCACGATATAGCCTCATAGATTCGTTCTGATTCATTCAAATTGTGTATATCTCAAAACAAGGAATAATACCTGGAATATTTCCTGATAACCATTACAAGCTACATTATCTGTATATACATCAAAAAGCAGTATATTGTACCTAATTTGTCATGTAGCAAATAGTCCATTAGACTAATCAGCATGGTGGATAATAGCTGCTAGTTTGTTTTTATGTCCTGTAATGGTCATTTAACTGCTTTCACCATCTCATTCCATGTCTTGAAAAAATGTCATTTGGCACTGTTTCAGTGTAGTTCATAATCTTCTTAATGAGACATATCTAATGAAAGAATAATTCTGTGTGATACATATGAAATAGGTTCACATGATACATATAGCATAAAAGTCTGATTCTTTATGATACATTTATGACTCTTGATACATACGAAATGAAGCTCAAAATGATAATCTATATGACACAAGTGATATTGAAATCCTTATTCATTACGAAATCTTTAATATAAGTCATATTTATGGTGCATTTGAAATTAAATTTGTATTAAAAAGTCCGTACAAGCAAGACAATTGCGTTAATCAAAATCGCATCCAAAGTATGGCAAAATCGAGATTAAAAGTTGTGTGGTAGTGGACTCCAAAGAGAAGTACTATCAGGTGTTTCGAAAAGAGTAAGCTTCTTGCTCGACACCCTCCACTACCACAATGGTAAAATACATGAGATACAACCAGATCAATTCAGGCCTGACCTTTGATGTGTATTTGATACACTTCAAAGGTTTTATTTAGATATGATATCTTTATGAAAGTATGCATTTAATGTTGTGATACATATCAAATTAGGTATGTTTGATACACATGAAATCATTTCATAAAGGCATATTTGATACACATGAAATATTTGATATACATGAGATATCTTATAAAGATGATTTATATGTTATTTGTTATGATAAATATTAAATTGAAACATATGTCTGACTCGTGCAACTCAAGTACACAGCATAATGAAAACATAACCAAAATTCAAATATTCTAGCTGTGCACCTTAAGAGACCACCATTATGAAAGATAATCAAATAAGATTACACAGAACATTAGAAAACAGAATAAATTTTAGTTCCATTTCAAGCTCATTTTATTTCCATGGCGATGAGAATTATTATTCTACCATTTGATAGCAACATGAAAATAGTATAATCATTTCCTGTGGGATTAATTTCAGGCAGGCCCAGAACAGTTGTTGATTTTATAACCTGTTCAACTAGCCAATGCTTCATTGACTCTCTCTATCAATGCACATGTGTTACCATGGTGACTAGATAACATGCAGATATTGAAGTTTAATTAATTGGAAAGTGTGCACTTGTTATTAATTTGATAAGGCCTGATTTTTGTCGCTTTCTGATCTTCGATTGAATGTAATGGAATGATCGAATCTGTTGGTTTGATAATCACCATTAAACATTGAAGATTATTGGACCACCATTGATTATATAAATAGATGTGTCATCTTCTTAATTTGAGATTATTCACACAATCCTGTTGGTTTTTGATTGGATTCATAGCATATGATCGAATGGTGTTGTTTGGTACAAAAACATTCATTTGACTAAATGAAATTATGACATGGTTTTCTAGCTGATAAAATTCAAATGTGAAGCAGATTTAATCAAGCCTTGAGTTACATAGACAACATACTAGCAATACAGAGAACATCTTCATAATGGTTGAGGTATTAAGAACTTTGTTTTATACCTTGACTATCTTAGACACTGTTCTTGTATCACTGAAGTTTATAGGGAGTGATTTGATTTGATTGTACGCCAGGGAATACTGCAAAGAACAGTGGCTATTGGTATTCAAGGTATAATACAAAGTTTGTAATACCTTGGCCATTGTGAAGATGTTTTTTGTATTGCTAGTATGTTGTATATGTAATATGAAACACAAATGCTTCAAAATATTGTTTCCTAAAAAAAAATGTTTCCACTCCATTTCATTGTACAATGATCCAATAGGTGTGGCTTTGCATAGCTGGAGCTTACATGCATAGCCAAGGATCTGGCAATGTATTTTCTTGTTACATCAAAAAATGGTGGTCATGGTTTCTAATCTCAATCAGAATACAGATATATGGTAATCTTCAATAAGTCATCTTCCTGCCCTTCCTAATCAGGGTTAGTCATAAATATTTACGTCTATTGGTATTGACTATTAATGAGAGATTAACACATCCCACTCCATGTCTATATTTTAGACATCCTATGACATCTGTAATGGTACTATCAGCAGGAGTTAAGACGTTATGACATTTAGCCTAAAACAGAAGATGTTATTGTTTGAGATCTATTTATATACCAAGTATTTAATAACAGATTATTCCACTGGTATGAAAACAATTAAACTTAAAGTTGGAGAGATCTCATTAAATTTGAACCAGTTCATAGCGTATTTCTTACTTCATTGAGCTTTGAATTGAATTTTTTCTCATTTCATGGATATTCAAAATAACATTTTCAGTTGTATGCCAGTTGTCTTAGAATGTCTTCTGGGTCTATAGAAATATAAGGCTCACTGATTTAACAATTGAAATAGACACACTTCTCTTCCAGAAAATTCACGTGAAAATGACACTTCTTTTCAGACTGAAAATTCCGCTTTGTAAAATCATATTTACAAATAATAACCTTTCCAATGGATGATATTTTCATCAACCCATAGACAATCCAAGACTCTCACTAGTGAAAATGATTGCCAAAATTTAATTCAGAAAACAGTGTAGGTTTATTATATATAATATATTTCTACTTTTATTTTATAGAAATGAAATGCATAACTCTGGAACTGACAATAGTTAAATTTCTGACCTCCTTCTCCTGTTCAGTGAGTTTTCTGTCATGTGTCATATGCCTAAACTTCAAAAGTACGAAATTAACCTCAATTTTGAAAACTACTTTTACTCTCTGACATATGTTAAAACTGTAGATTAATTAGATTTGCAAATGTATTTTTTTATCAAAATATATTAGGTGTCATTGAATTGATTATTAAACTACTGTTTATATTATTATATAACCTTTATATAACTTTTATTATTACTGGTAATGATGAGGATAAATATAAAAAATTTCACCAACATCATAAAATAAAATTTGAGTAGGGAAATTACCTCCTGCATAAATACAGATTTATATAATGGCCAATTGACAGGTTTTATTTCTTCAATGAATTCTGTATTTTTATTGGAAGGGTTGAAAACATTATGAATTGGCTAGAGCAAGTACGAGTCTCGAATTTAACAAAATTTTAGTCTTTTTTTAAACTTTAATAGCATTTTTTATTCCATTGGTTAGAAAGTTAGAAATCATAATTTTGTTATTTATCCCTTTTGTTCATCCCTTTTGTTCATAAATTATGTTAATTTTGGGAACATGATTGTCCATATCTCATCTTATTCTGTTGACAAAAGTTGCAGATAAAAAATATCATCAGCACAGATAGTTTGGAATTGTGGCCAGATTGAAATTTGCAACAAATTTGTCCCCATAGAAATATGGTTTGCTTTATTTTTAATAAACTTGAAAAATATGATTTTTATATGCTTTTGCTCTTAAATATGTGTCAGAATGCATCAAATCAATTCAATTTTTCAAAAAAATTTCTTGAGAGAACCCTTTTCGACACTCCATGAGAGGCTAGAAGCTCAACAGAGCTGCATTGTGAATTCAGACATATGTGCCCCCATTGAGTAAGTTTTCCCCCTATTTGTTCTAACAATCTAGAGATGCTGAGACTGCCACTGATAGGTATAACTGTTATTGTTTTACTTGAATGCTTTAAAAAAAATAAACAATTTCCACCGACAACCCACAAGTCTTATGTTTGTAATTTGTCTAGCTTGAATGTTAAATAATTAAAATATTTAAAGTTCAAATGAAAGTGAAGTAGAACATCAGTGTAGGTGTACCATCAAGTGTGTTGTTTTTTTATTCATTTATTTATACCAGTAACTTTCTGTAAATAACTTTTCACAGTTGTTAGCAAGCAGGATAATTTGTTCAAAATAGATCCTGTAGATTATACAGATATGCCATTTTAAATTACAACCCCAACTGCTAGTTTGTGTTTGATTCTTCAATTTTCAATTCCTACTTCAAAAATGTTTTGTGCTGCGAAATTCCTTTTGAGTGTTTACATTAGGATGCTACAAAATGTTCCTTTTTTTGGTCTAGATCAGGACCAGGAATAACCATTGACACAACTAAATAACGAACGTTGTGAGAACAGTTCTATAATAATAGTATAAATGATCCGTTCTCACTAATACCAATTGCCTTGGTTGTCTCGAATCAAATTGCTTAATGGTCAACAATATTAATTTTCAACTGTTTCATTCTCGGATGGACAGATAATATTTGTAATTTAAAGATATTGATGCTTTTGGCGATAACTGAATGCAGAACAGTTTACCATAGTACACCAAGAAAAAAAACACTTTTGGTGTCCAGGAATTTCTACTTCACATTGTTGGTACTGGTAGGTCATTCTGGAACCAATGTGAGATAAGACTAAGACTGAAGTGCACTAGGGTTTTGGGAGTGCTTTTTTTAAAACAATTTCTGCATAAAGATTGAGAAGATCAAGAATACATTTGGAACTAAAACTATTTTATTTTGTGTGAAGATATACAATTTAGCTAAGTGTTACCTTAAATAGACCTCAAAAGTTGAGATAATGTTCATGAAATATACATTAATTCTTCTTTTATTAAAAAAAAGAAGAATTTTGTCAGTTTAAACTGGCTAATGGTTGTCAATTGATGGTAATAAAAGTGTTAACGACTCCACACTTCTCCACTAAAAACTGATAATGTTGACTTTGCTGAAAGATTTAAATACATTTTGTTGAAAGATGTTTAGTCACACTGTTCAAGTATAGTTTACATTTCTCAAGAAATGTGATATTGTTGCTGACTACAGAAGCAGTAACCTTCAGTCAAATTGTTACTGACCTGACATGGAAATGTATATCTTCAGTGGCGGAGCTAGTTTTCCGTCTGAAGGGGGCAAAATATCTGAGATTTCCTGAATTTCTAACCTAGTTATAAGATTATTGCCCGAAAAACTTGTTTAAAACCCTGTGAGGGAGGGTCCCTGCCCCCTCTGCCCCCCCCTTTTGCTCTGCCTCCAATAAACCAATACTATCAGTGTTGCAACCCCCAAAAAGTGGTGGTGCCAGATGAGGTGCAAAATTTCTTTAGGAGAGACCCATCTTAGACTAGACAATTCAAGGGAGACTTGCACCTAAGCTCTACCACAAACCTTTTGCATTGTGAATCTCAACGTCAACAGTTGTCCCCCATTAAGTCAGTCTGCCCCTATTTGCCTCCCAGTCTTCTGAGGCTGGTGCCGCCACTGTCCTTAAAGGGTTGTTTAGCACTTAAACCCTGTTGCAGAATGATATATGTGTACAAGAAGAAGATGTCCAGTCTACCTAGACACACCTACCAATTTGATTAGTGAGAAATTAGAAGTAAAATATTTCAAGATTTTTTGGCAAAGATCTGACACCTTTTGCATCACCATATGTCAATTCTCGGCATCTCATGAATTAGTGTCAACAGAAGACATTGACTGGTAGACTTTGATAACATGTACAAATCAACAGAGAAAGAAAGAGTAAATCTGTTGTTTTTATCAAATAACCTGTAGTGTCTCTGTTGTTAACGGTAATTATCATTAAGATAATTGGTGTTAGAAACAATATAATGATAACATTATCAATATAATAACCATCCATTTAAATACTATTGTTCTAATTGGTCTAGGAACTGAAATATTGGCTGATGTTGAGCTTGATTCTCTTACAATAAAACAGATGTACTTGTAGGAGGTGACAAAAATACCTCAAAATATGATAGAAATTTTTCATCTGTTCAACGAGTTTGCTAACTTAGCTCATAAGCCTGTATTGCTACATTAAAAAGTTTAACTTATTTGCAAACAGTAGCTCAGGCCAGATGATTTTTTTTTATCAGAAGTCAAATTACAATAAACAGTAAAATTCCTTGCTTCTTTCCAGCAATATTTCTGTGCTCATATCATAAATTCTGATATTGAAAAATTAACCTCAATTTAGCTTTACTGATGAAAAGATTTTGACATAACATGTCCATTTCTGCTATTATCTTAAATGTTGTAATCAGAAGACAAAGTTTGAACAAGATTGTCATTATTAAACATGTTACTTCAAATGTTTCATGTTGTTATCACTATGATATATATTGAGTTGCATCCAGATGTTTCTATAATTTTACCAAAAAAAAAAAGTGTTATATGAAAATATTACCTGCTACCTTTATATCGCCAAACTGATATTTTGGAATTCGGTTCTATCATTAGTACTTGGGGTTTTTATATTTTCAGATAGACTTAAGTTCAATATGTTGTAATCTTAGACTAAGGCTTTTATTAAATTGTTGATCTTGAATTGAGTGAAAACAGATTACCTGTAATATGCCATAAATTAATTATGAATTAAGTGGAAAATTCAAATTTCAATTAATAAGAATTTAGTTCTTAAAGTTAACATAACATGTCAAATTTGTGGAATAAATTGAAAGCCAACACCAGGCTAAGTTGCGAAAGTACTGTTCCAGAATTTTTGGTAGCTAGGAGCTGATTTTAACAAACAACACCTAATCATTGACTGAGCTATTCTAAAAAGACATAGACATTTTTATGGTGCTAAAAATGGTTTTCATTAAAATTTCAATTCAAGAACTGTTTTTAGACCACTGTAATGTATGTAAAAGGAAGCATTTTATCAGCAAGAATGAAATGCTTTATAGCAGATTGGTGTAAAAGGGGCTATTGGATATTGTCATTGTATACTGCTTCCTCAAGATGGTCAATAATTCACCTATTTTGACAAAATATGGTACAAGTTATGTGTTAATATATTCCTTTGTTATTTTGAAGATTGGGAATGATTCAGATTTAATACAAGACAGTTATAGATAGTCATAGAAAAAATTCCATTGGGAACAGATACTACATCTGCCTTAAACTCAATCTGTTTGTGATATGATATTGTATTTGGCAATCTGCTTGTGATGTGATATTATATCAGGGTTGAGAGAGAGGTAGATTGTAATCTGTTGAAATAATAGGTTATTGATAGGGTTGTATTATATAATTCTACTCTTTGGATGGAGAAGGTGTGGACAAAATATGTTTTGGGCGTGATGCATTCATTTCATTCAATTCATTTCAAAAATTGCAAAATGTGATGCCTTTCTTGGAGTCTAAGTACTTTTTGATTGCAATTCATTTAAAAAAATTGCAAAATGTCATTCCTAAGTACTTTTTAATTGCAACTGACATAAAATATTGCAAAATATTATACAAAAACACTGTTTTGAATTGAATTTTCTATTCAAGTGGATCGTTGTAAAAAAATATATCTTATAAAAATATCATCTGCGACAAAGGAAGAAAAAAGTAAAGAGAGAAGAAGACTTAACAATGGTTTTAATAGTCTTTTATCTTTCTTTATACCAAGTCTCTTGATATTCTCCTGAATCTTCTAATATTGTATATTAGCTGTCATTACCTTTTTTTACCTTCTTACAGTAAATCTTCAGTAATAATCAGCTGCTTGTCATTCTTACATGATTTCTGAGTTTGACATTTTTACATTTCTTTATCTGTCATTAATTCTTACAAGAGGAATCGTGTATTTTGTCTGATCTTCATTTTCATCTTATGAAAAGACCAGCTTTATTTTTTGTTTTGGACTGAAAAAATGTGACAATAGTGCACGGTTGTACACAACAGCAGGGGAAGATTTGAGCAAATTAGTTGCAATGTGATTCTATATTTATTCCCCAAAGTTGACTGCAGAAATATCAAGTACATTTTGAAACTGTTCTGTTAATCGATTAGTTTTGTGGACAGCCAATACAGAAGTAACGGTTAAATTTGAATATCTGGCTTTTAGTTCTCAAAAAATTGCACTTAGGTATTTTGAGTGAAACGTGCAAACTTGATGAACAGTGGGGTATAATTGTGTGCCTTTCTTATACTTTCTGAAACTTAATAGCTAGCTCTGCACTTGGTATCCACATGTACAGATTATCAACTATGGTTAACAGATGAGGTTTATTAAAAGGGTTTAAAATGTCAGCAATATTTGTATAAAAAAAACTGGTACATATGTAGCATTGTTTAAATTACATTAAATGGTTTACAGTTCAAATATCACATGTCTGTTACTGATATCATATGGACAATATTCATTTATAGTGGCATATTGACCATGTGCTGAACTCAGTTTAATACATGTTCTTTGATACATGTACCATAGAAATGACTTTCAAAAATGTGGTTTAAATTCAAGTTTTAATTAGCTTAAAGATGGGTTTCCTTATTTTCTAGTATCAAATTAAGCAAACTAGTTGATTAATTAGTGTTTCTAATTAATTATCATTTATTCCCTAGTCATATCATTATGATTTTTTTGCATATAATTAAGAGTTTTAACCAATCATAAATGTCCATGTATGTACAGTCTGGATAAACAAAATACGACTTTTGACCTTTCTTGATTGGTCATTCATTGGAATTCTGTTGGTAATTCTCTTTTAATTTAGCTAATTATGAATTAATTACAGACATGTGATACAAACTGGTATTTTTCCAAGTCATTAGAACACCTCTTCTTTCTATTCACATAAGTAATAGCATTTTCATTTTCATAAATGAAAATAAGGGAACCCATCTTTTAAGCAATTTTTTTTTTTAGCTAAGTAGAAACACAGTTAATAAGAAGAAATCTTAATTAAAGATAAAATAATAATATTATAATTATAATAGATATTAAAGAAATAGTTTTCATTCTCTACTCATGTGCAACCTGTTTATAAATATATAAAATGTTTGATGTTTTCACCTGTGTTTGATGTCAATGCTTGAAAATAAATAAATCGTTCAATGTCAATTCAGTGTTTATTTATCATCAGTTTTATATATACACTGGTTGTCAGAACATTTCACTTTCTGTCAAATTTAAAATGAAGCTATCAATATCAGCTAGGATATCAACTCAAAAACTGTATATTAACAGTTGAATATTATCAGTCAAGCTCTATCAAAAGTTTTTTGCACTATTGCTCCATTATAAGCAAGAGAGGGGTTGAAACCAAGTTTAACAGCTTCAAAAACTAAATCTGAAAGAAAGTAACTAAGCAGCCTTAGTCTACAAAAAAACTAGGGTTTTGAAACCTAGACTACAGAATAAATGGCATTGAAAACCAATGCAATAAAAATGTAGGTTACAAAGCCAAAAAGCATTGCAACCTGAGCTAGCCTTATGGCTTAAAACTAGGTTTGACTGTAACCTAGATTAAAAAGCATATATAAAAACCTTAGTAAGAAATTTAAATTGTAAGATAAATAAATAATGCTACAAGTATCCCACAAAAATGCTTCAATAAATACAAGGTAACATTGAAAGCTTGTCTTTAATATTAAGGTGGTCATATTGCAATTCTTCAGAATATTAATCTGGAAAGTAGTAGTGTACCTGGTTATATACCATATTTTCAGGTGGATTTTCAGTATATTGGTTTAAGTCAGTTTTCTTCTAATGGTAGACTATGTACAGCTGTTTTCTTCTATCTTTCAGTCATTCAAACTTTTATCTGGTACTCTACAAAAACTTTCAGATCTTCAAGATAACATCACATTCTTATACTTTTTACCTTGTCTTCAGCTTCTCCTATTTACTAATACCGTTTGTTAGTTTTGAAAATGAACTTCAATGTCATTAGTATTAGTCAATTAGTACTGTTTTTTTCTTCAGTATAATATAAACATCTTCAATCTCTTCAAATTTGCTCAATAGACTTGGATTTTGTATCCAAACCTGGATCTCTCGTATGAGTTCAAAAACAGACAGGATATATTATTGAAAGAACTGAAGAATGTGTGTTTTCTAACCGTTTCTAGTCTTCTAATGACCACCTAGCATATGATTTTGGTCAAAACAATGAAAAATGGAATGGACAAGGCTGGATACTTTGGTCATGATGATACCGATTACTGAAGACCTGTGAAATTTCAAAGTTATTTTGTATGATACTTTTCTACTATGATTGTAGAGCCTACTAATAAAATAAGTCAGATGAATATTGACTGCTATGAATACCAATGGTTCCACATTGTCTGCAAGTTCAATTGATTATATAGAATATTATGATGTCATAATTCATTTTAACAGAATAATAATTCTATAATATTCAGGAATGTTGAGTTGTAGGTTTAGTTAATAGTCTAGAATATAGGAAACATTGGAAAAATGAAATAGCTCAATCTTTAGCTGAATAGTAATAGGCAACTCCATGTAGTTTGTAATGGGGGAAATTTGGCAAGAACAGAGGCATTAATATAATCTTTCTATTTTCAACCATAAAGCGTTGATTAACAGCCAGTTGCACACAGGACCATGGTTTATTGTTCCATCTGAATGACTGGATTCTTTTTCCATGTCAGTCCCTAAGACCTGCGTCCCTGACTGTTGGAGACAGAATTGAAAAATTTGAAGATATCATCTTGTCTGATTTTGAGACCCAATCCCAAACATCTAGGTTAGAATTCAAGCATCCAACCCTCAAGCTACCATAGAGAACGAGCATCTAACCCTCTAAGCCACCCTAGAGAGCAAGCATTTAACCCGCTAAGCCACACTAGAGAGAAAGCATCTAATCTGCTTAACCACCCAAGAGAATTCTAAGAGAAAATATAAGACTATTAATATGAAGACAATACTATTGAAACCGGGTTGTTGTGAAGATAAAAAACAATAGTGATTATCAGTAATTATGGTAGACAATACATATTATACATCAGTTATTGTTGACATTATCAGCTTATCATAAACCTTACACAATATTTATACCTCTCACTGTATCATATTTACATTCTTATACCTTTCTATTGTTTCTTAGACAATAATCTTTTGTTCTAGTAGACAGTGTAAATAATAACCAACTTTCTTGATTATGAAAGGGAGCCGTGGTGGCTCAGTGAGTTAGACGCTTGCTCACTGACTTGAATGTCCAGGGTTCAATTCCAGTATAGGTCGAGATAGTGCCTTTGGATTTTTCCCCTTGTCAATGTTTTAGGTAAGAGGGGCTGTCATGGAAAAAGCATCTAGTTGTGTGGATCGGAAAAAAACTGAGTCCCCTATATGCTACAGGCTGTGTTAAAGATCCGTTAACAAATGGATATCGAAAGGAGCTAACTCTAACCCGCGGCTGTCCCGGCAAAATTTACGTCATGGCACCATGCATGGTGCAAAGTAGGACTTAAATCTTCATTCCTTTCTTGACTATGAAAATGATCAAAACTCTGCTTCTTAAACAAACCAAAAAACATCGAAAATGGAGTACAGCTTAGATTCTCAAATTTAATATTTTCCCTCATCAAAACAGTGGGTGATAAAGCATTGGATTTAAATATTTATTGTCAGAAATTTCTCTTACATGGCAGAAATTCTCAAGTTTAAAAACTTATTTGTCAATATCATTAATGTCAAAAGATGGCTCATCTTCAAAATGTCAAGCTATTACGAAGTGTGATGATACCTTGACTACAATAGCCAACTTTCCTGTATCACAGAAGTTTGTAAACACAGGGATTTTATTGGATTGTATGCTAGCATATATAGCCAATCAGGGCCCTCAACTAAAAGAGCTCTGAGCTCTGTACCATCCAATCAAATCACTGCATTTCTTGAAACAAGAAAGGTGGCTATTTCTGTCAAGGTATGAGGACAAAGTTTGACATTATTAAGATGAAGGGAGCTGTGGTCCGCAGTCTGGCAACTGGGGTAGTTATTTAAAAATTCTCTTGTATACTTTCAGATATGTATTTTGGGCTGATCAAGGTACAAGAAAAATAGAAAGATCAGCACTAGATGGTACTGAAAGACGAGTTTTAGTACCTGATGGTTTACAATGGACCAATCAACTAGCAATAAGCTATGCTACCAGGTAAGAAAATCTTTCTGGATTTGAAAGCATAAACGTAACAATTTTTAACGCTGTTGAAACTACAGCATTCCATTGAAGAAGGTTATTTTGTCATGTTTTCTCTTACAGAAGGTTATTTTGTTATATTTTCTATAACAGAACGTTTTTTTATTATATTTTTTTCATTTAAACAAGATTATATTGTTATATTTTCTATTATAGTAGGTAATATTGTTATATTGTCTATAACAGAAGGTAATATTGTTATATTGTCTATAACAGAAGGTAATATTGTTATATTTTCTATAACAGAAGGTTATTTTGTTATATTATTTATTACAGGAGGTTATACTGGGTAGATGAGAGAAAGGAAGAGATTTTATCAACTGATTTAGATAATAACAATGTTATAATAGAAAGGGATATTTCTAAAGTTAGTAATGGTGATTCAGTATATGGTTTAGTAGTAATTGGTAATACAGCAATATTTGGTATCTCTCGGTCATCTTCCATTCAGTCAACCTATGTACAAACACAAGTACCATCATGGGAAGAGGTAGCTATGTTATCTACTGGACAAAAGTTATACAGTTTGGTGGCCATAATGCCTTCTTTACAAACTATCAGTGAGTAACTTTTACCTCTTATAAGGTTGACACTTCCCTGTGCCACCTCATGTGCACGTCAAATATTATCTCAGTTAATGTGGCTGTTCTGGATAGGTTAAACTTTGTAAACACAACAATATGACTTGGAATTAGGGATAATCATAAGAAATACAGGCCAGAAATGCCATTTCATATCAATCTCCTTAACAGAACTTTCTATTGGAAAATTGGGGTAGAGATTTATTATGAAGAATTACTAACTCCCATCATAGCATGCATGTGAAGCAATCATTTCACAAATTGAAAGACTCAGAAATGATATTGGGATATCTATTAACTAAAAAGATGTATTATGCAGACACAATTGCACTTGTGTTTCCAAAACATAAGATTTAGTAGGAAAACATTATGTAAAATTTTTTTAGATTTTTCTGTATCTGTTTTTTTTCCAGGTAAACACACATGTGGAGATGAAAATAAAGGTGGATGTTCCCATTTATG
>NW_008707266.1:148103-173628 GCF_000327385.1 Lottia gigantea | reverse complement strand
TTCAGTACCTAGCGAGTTGTTATTCTTCACATTAAAAGATTCTGGTAATGTTGGTTTATTTCACTGACTGGAGCTCAATCACCCTATCTTACTCTAGTTGGTAGAAGTCCACAACCCAGTGCTGTAGCTTATGATCCAATTAAACAGGTATAGCGGCTTTTTGTCAGCTATTTTTTTATGTTGTATTCTAAGATCTTGTAATCCTATCAAACATACTCTTTTTTGGATATTAGTGATTCTTGGTCTTTCGCTCAATGCTTAAGAAACCTCCAGTGATTTAGATATAATGTAAAACTTACCATTATTATTGCAGACTAGGCTTAGACTATACAGAGCCCTTTCATTTTGCTATGTAATATGTCACCTAACATTTCTTGTTTACTCAATACATTTCCAGATAACTGGAATTCTTATGCTTAGTGCTATGCTTAGGAGTATGTGCCATGTTCTTTGCATTCAATTGAGTGAATATATATGTATATATAAAAGCTGGTAATATTTATTTTGTAGATGATATATTGGAGTGATGTCAAACAAAATGTAATATACACTGTTAGTTTAGATGGTACCGAAAAGAACGTATTTCTAGATAGTAGTCAAGGCATTGGTACTGTTGATGGTATGTTTTTACTTACCATTAAGTAATTTTCCAGAATGAAATTGTAGAAAAATAGGTAGAATCATCCAAGGCATTTTGTAGCTTATTGTCAAGTTGAAGTTGAGAATCTTGTTCTTTGCCTATCAAAACTGTAAAAGGGCTATCAGTGCTAGCTAGGAAACCATGGCCAAAGATGGCACAATACCACTTCTAAAGTTGTGATTTGTTATTATTCTTTATGCAGGTTTGGCCATAGATTTTGTTGCTAGGCAACTATATTTTACTAACATGGGTCAGTCTGCACCAGGACAAGATGGAGCTGTATATTCTTGGCATCGTATTGAAATGATAAGTTTGGACCATGACAAACGTAAAACTGTGGTTACAGATATTGAAAGACCTCGTGGCTTGGATCTTGACATCAGAAATGGGTAAGAGCCAAGGTCATATGATTTCAGCATGAAATGAACCTTAATCAAACTGGCATTGGTGTAAGAAAATTTTCCTTCTATGGGGTAGAATGATAATCTCAACAACAATTTCCAGATAGCAAGACAATGGCAAGCCAACCACTTTTTCTCAAATATCTTGATCTTATATCTCTCAGAATAAAAACAAAAGATGCAAAAGGTGATGTAAGAAACATTGAAAATGACAACCTAGTTTCAAAATTGATACCTTCTCTCAATAAGATCAAACATACATTTTTGTTCCTTTCAGGTTTTTGTTCTATGGTGATTGGGGAGATAAACCTATGATAGTTCAATCTTATTTGGATGGATCTAATCCTAAAGTTATCCTGGATAAAGGATTAAGTAATCCCAATGGATTAACATTTTATAATGGGAGATTATATGTAGCTGATAGTAATTATAACAATAGAACCTCCTCACCACATCTCATGGTCTATGATGTGTCCAAAAGTTCCTGGCAACAGCTAAAACTTAGTGCCAATGTTTCTGTAAGTTTGTTAAATTGTTCTGGATATGGTCAAACTTGATAGTACTATTGCCTTCTGGGTATTGCTATCAAGAAGAGGATTGTTCAATGTCCCATAACAGCTTATTACACTCTGCAACTGGGATTCTCAACTCTGCAGAGAGTTTATAAGTTATAATCTTTTCTGATATATTTTCGGTTTTTGGAAATCATTTGACAACCAAGCTATGCCCTGATCATCTGTACCATTGTATATTTCAGTTACCTATGGGCCTAGCTGTAAGAGGTGATACACTATATTATACAGACTGGGCATCAATGGATACTAGTAATGGCTATTTGAAGTCCTATGATTTAAGATTTGGTGTTGATAATAATGTAATGTTAACTGGTGCTAGACCTACAGGTTTACACTATTCACCATTGGCTAGAAGAAGACAAGGTATATTGTATGCTCTTTGCAGTAATCCTACCATCTACCCATCTATCAGCAACTACCTGGTCTGTGATATCAGCTTCTGCTGGAAATGGTTGTGAATTTGTCATCTACATGTACTTACCAACTAGTAATTCTTGAAATTCAGGACTACTCAATTTGAAAGATGTTCGTCAAAATGAGGAGTCTTTCCTTGGATTTGCTACAACAATACAAAACCAAGCTAATTTTTTTCTGGATTTTTTGCTCCAAATTGTGCAAAATAGTAAGTTTATGATTCAGCAGCAAAATGTCTGAATTAGTAAAAATCTGGATGCTTTAATGCACCAGCTTTGATAACCTTGTATTTGTCAACATGTCTTCTGTTCCTTTGTTTCAGATGCTCATGATATAACATGTGATCGTGATGTTTGTAGTCATCAATGTATTCGTGTACCATCATCTACCACTAAACCATTTAAATGTCAGTGTCCAGATGGTTCATCTAAAATATTGTCTAGTAATCAGGCTACATGCGAAAGTAAGTGTCTTTTGCCATCTCTTAAAATATTCTTAAGGGATTGGATGGCTATTTGACTACCTCAGTGATTTTGATGGCTTGTGGAGCTTGGCAGAATGTTTGCAATTTGGATAGGTATACATAGGTTTCTCCATTGGATCGCTTTATAATTATCAAGCGTAAAGTTTCAAAACATTTTGTGAATTGAACGAAATTTGAACCATGATTATTAGATAATTTATTTGTACTTTTCCAGGACCTGCTAATTTTATGTTATTTGCTGATTTAAATTCATTAAAAATGGTTAGTTTGGATCCTGAGTCAGAATCAGGAGTTCATACCCTACATTATGGTCATATTACCAGTAATTATGTTGCTGTAGCCTATGATAAATCAACAGATACTATCTACTGGAGTGATATAACACAGTAAGTAGTATTTCTGTTAACTTGGAGGTTAAAAAAAATAGCATTTTGATTTTTCCACCAGTGTTGTCTGTTGGTGATGTCAGTTAAGGGAACATGGAAAAAGAGTTAGAGAAAAAACAGAGTATCACATGCAGCTATTTCAGCCTTTGTATCTTATTACTTTCAGAAAGTCTATATTTTCTTCACCATTCAATGGAATAGAACCAACTTTAATCTATCGAAGTAGCCAATACATAGAGGGCATAACAGTTGACTCTGATAGACAACGATTATTCTGGACTGGTTACCATAGCAACGGAACTGGTGTCATAGCAAGAATGAATCTTCAACGTGGGCCAGCATCTTATCATGAAGTTAAAATTGGTCTCAATAAACCCAAAGCTATTGTATTTTATGCTAAGAAGAAGTAAGTTAAAGAATTCCAGGGCAATATTTTCATTTCCGGAAGTATGTTGTTGGTGTTGGAAGCTGTTTTAGAATTGTTAGAATAGACTCACTCATTGCTGATGTATGCAGTTAAGAATTGATTTTGATGGTTGTCCCTATTTCAACAGGCTTATGTCTGAATGGATTGTTGAGTTATGTTTCAAAGGGCACACATCAAGGTGATCCATCCAAGTAAATGGAGAACTCAACCATTGTTTTGTCAAATTTAGGGACAATGATATCCAGGTTTTTGATAATGATAGCAAGTACACAATATGAACTACTCATACTCAATTGCAGAGCAGAATTACAGGGTAACATTTATACAAACATATTGTATCATTTTTCAGGTTGTTATTTTGGACTGATTTTGGAGGTAATAATTACCCAGCTAGTGTTCACAAGTCAAGAGCTAATGGTAAACATCACCAAGTTATTATGTCTGATGGTTTATTCTGGCCTAATGCTCTAGCTCTTCAAGATACACATCTCTTTGTTGGTGATGGTTCAGGCAAGGTCTTCATGATGGATTTTAGAGGTATGTAAATTATAAATATTTGGTGTTTTTGCAGTAGAGCTGTAGATTTGATAAATTAAAAAAATGGAATGTTGGTTGCCAAAGACTTTTTACAAATTCAAATTTGACCACAGCATAATTTGCATAACTCCTGAACATGTTTTGTTTTGTTCTGATCTAGGTAGTAACAGAAGAGAACTTACCTATTTAAGTGGATCAGATGTGTTTGGTATGGCGGTGTTTGATCAAGTTTTATTCTACTCTGATTGGTATACTAACAGTGTTTATATGGTAGATATGATCACTGGAGATCAGGAAACTATAGCTTCACATCTCTCTAGACCTACCAGTATAGTTATATACCATCCTACAGATCTCAAAAGTAAGTTTTCTATCCAAATGTGGTTGAAGATGATCCTCTGAACAGATGAGTTAAAATAGATCTGACCAGGATGTGTTTGGATTAGTCTCAACTCAGATGAAGCATGGATTGACCTTCTAGTGTTGTTGGGTAGATTTATCTATCTGAGAGATGATCTTATCAGTAAGATGGGACTGAGTTGGTAGATCTATTGACCTGGTAAAGTGGAAATTGAGCTTCTGTGCTGGTTAGGAAGGGTTTGATCTTGAGATTGAATTGATCTCCAGATTAGGTAGCACTGTTGAGGTATGGATGGATAAGTTGGTAATGTTGGATTGTTCTTTGGCTTGCTAATTTGGGAACAGATTTTCTTCCCATGAAGTTTTCCATCTTCAAAAAAGGATTGTCTGTTGATTTGGAAGATAAAGATTGGGTGTAAAAGACTGACACATTACATTTTAATTTCAGAAGATAATTTATGTGCTGAAGATACCTGTAGTGATGTTTGTGTACCAGTACCTAGATCTTACCATTGTACTTGTCATCCTGGATCTAAACTAGCAGCTGATGGGAAAAACTGTATTTTAAGTGAGTAACACTAACAGATGATTTATATATCCATATAGTTTCTGTCAAAAAAAGATTTTGGACAAAGGGCAGTATAACAGCGACAACAAAAAGTTGTGAGTTTTCCTCTGACAGTTACATCATGGTGTTCAGGGTTTCTGCCTCTATTCCAGTGTCCAGTCCATGGGTGCGTACAGAAGAGAGACGGTGTAGGGAGAGATGTGGTAATGATTTTATCTGTGCTCAGCGTGTACCTTTATTAGAGTACATGTGTGTCTGCCAAGCTGGATATTATTTATTTGATGGAGATTGTATAGGTAAGAAAATTGAAGGGGTATTTGATTTAAAAGGACATGTTCAGCATCCATTTGACCAATGGTCTTCGTTCATCAGGAGTAGACTGTCTCTTTAACTATTATGGGCTGCTCTTGTGAGAGATCTTTTAAGGTGCACTGTATGTCTTTGTTAGGACCTGAAATTCATTTTCAGATATTTTTTATTTCATTAAACTTCAGTGTGTTTCAATGTAAACTGTATCTTTGTTCTATTTTACATTTTGGCAGCGTGTGGTGAGAATATGTACAAATCATCATTGGGTTACGAACCATGTGAAGCCTGTCCATTTGGAACCAGTACTAAAGGTTCGACAGCCTCCAGTCAGTGTTTTTGTGATAAACCAAATACCATGTTTATAAACAATACATGTACAGGTAAATACATGTTGTATTTTTATGAGATTTTGTATCAGCTGTAAACAAATACAACTAATAGGTAACTTTATGAGCTGAGATATATTCCCAGTGGTAACAGTAATAGATAAACAAGACATCAGATATTCATTATTCAAGGTGAAACGCATTTTAGTTCTGGTTTTTGTTACAGTTAATACTTTCTTAGGATTTTATAAGTTTATTTTAATTAATTTTCCAGACATGCCTACAACATTTGTTGAAAGAACAACAGAGGTTACCATGACAACAGTTGCTGATATTGTGGTTACTAATGAAGTTACTGGTGAATGGTTTCAAGAAGCAGAAACAACTGTTCGAGCTGTTACTAATGTTCCTGTTATTACAATGGAGGTTACTCATTCTGATGTTACCACAGTTGAAGCCACAACACAAAAACTATATGAACAAACCCATGTTCCTACTAGAGAAACCACAGAAGAAGAAGAAGAAGATCTTGAAGAAATCGTGGATGTTTCTATGGTTACCAAAGATCCAAATACTAAATTTATGCAAGGTATACCCAACGCTGTCACTTGTATTTTACCACTAGGTTAATTAAATGTATTTCAAATAAATGTTGATTAACAGCAAAGAACTATTATCATCAGTGGAATGAAGATGTTTCAAATCACTTCGACCCTATGGGGGGTTTAGTCATGGAAAGAATGTGATTTGGGATAGCTAGTTGACAAAGAAGCAACTTTTATTTTTCAGGAGGTTACCCATTTTTTGAAAATTGTCCTCATGATTCAGTTATCACAGTAACCTTACCATCTGACAGTAACCGGTACCTATACCCAGTAACCTGGTCAGCCTATGATTCATTCAAAAACAAGTTACCAATGACCTCAATCTACCAGGTTGTGGACAAGGCTATCAGTTTAAAATGGAAAGGTAAAGGTCCAGAAGGTATTCATACTGTTGTATTTCAAGCAGAAGACAATTGGAAACAGAAGAAAACTTGCCAATTTGAAGTGCAAGTTGAGGGTAAGTAGAAAGAATTGATTGTTCCTTGATCTTCAAAAACGCCTTTGGATCACGTGCACTTATACATGTTGTTGATTGAAGCCTTGTTTCTGCCATAGTTTCCCTACTCAAATAATAAATGCACATTGCATCCTTAGGCTTTCTTATTATAAGAAACAATTGCCATGGTTGTATGCCTTAAGTGTCCAAAGAAGCTGATCATTTCTTAGTGTAATGGTTTATTTTGCTCTGTTTACTTACAGATGTTACATCACCAGTATTTTCCTATTGTCCTAGAGACCTACTGATACGTAGTAATCAACCAACGCAGAGAGTGGTCTGGCAGAGACCACAAGCTATAGATAATGTTGATGTACTAGATATTACTAGCTCACATGATTCCAATATCAACTTCCCACAAGGACAAACATTAGTGGTATATACAGCCTCTGATAAAGCAGGAAATACAGCAACTTGTAATTTTACAGTAACTATTGTTAAAGGTAAGGAAATACAGCAACTTGTTATTTTACAGTCACTATTGTTAATGGTAAGGAAATACAGCAACTTGTTATTTTACAGTCACTAATGTTAAAGGTAAGGAAATACAGCAACTTGTTATTTTACAGTCACTATTGTTAATGGTAAGGAAATACAGCAACTTGTTATTTTACAGTCACTATTGTTAAAGGTAAGGAAATACAGCAACTTGTTATTTTACAGTCACTATTGTTAATGGTAAGGAAATACAGCAACTTGTTATTTTACAGTCACTATTGTTAAAGGTAAGGAAATACAGCAACTTGTTATTTTACAGTCACTATTGTTAATGGTAAGGAAATACAGCAACTTGTTATTTTACAGTCACTATTGTTAAAGGTAAGGAGATACAGCAACTTGTAATTTTACAGTCACTATTGTTAAAGGTAAGTAAATACAGAAACTTGTTATTTTACAGTCACTATTGTTAATGGTAAGGAGATACAGCAACTTGTTATTTTACAGTCACTATTGTTAAAGGTAAGGAAATACAGCAACTTGTTATTTTACAGTCACTATTGTTAATGGTAAGGAAATACAGCAACTTGTTATTTTACAGTCACTATTGTTAAAGGTAAGGAGATACAGCAACTTGTTATTTTACAGTCACTATTGTTAAAGGTAAGTAAATACAGAAACTTGTTATTTTACAGTCACTATTGTTAATGGTAAGTAAATACAGAAACTTGTTATTTTACAGTCACTATTGTTAATGGTAAGTAAATACAGAAACTTGTTATTTTACAGTCACTATTGTTAAAGGTAAGTAAATACAGAAACTTGTTATTTTACAGTCACTATTGTTAATGGTAAGGAAATACAGCAACTTGTTATTTTACAGTGACTATTGTTAAAGGTAAGTAAATACAGCAACTTGTTATTTTACAGTGACTATTGTTAAAGGTAAGTAAATACAGAAACTTGTTATTTTACAGTTACAAAAATACAGCCTTATGTTTTTCTGTGGTCAGAATATATGAAATCTAGAGCAATTCATGCAATGACTTTATTCCAAATTATTTTATTTTGTTGCAGAACAAGAATGTAATCTTCCAGGATTTAAGTATGGGGCCTTTATTTGTGGACAGACTAAACTTCGCGAGAACATTTGTAATGTTGTTTGTGAGAGTGCACATGTTGTTAATCCAGTGGGATTATATGATAGAGCATTTAATTGTCAGAAAGAAGAAGATATAGATGAATTGAATAGAAGAATGAAACTACAAGCACCATGTTTAGGTATGTTCTTCAGTAGCTTCATCAGCATCTTTGGTAGCAAAAGAACACTGTTGCTAAATTAAGATTGCTACAGAGTGATATCTGGTATTTTGGAATAGAATGCTTAGTTTGCAGAGCTGTTGAAAACATATTTGATTAAGATCTGTGTAAAAGCTTCATTAATCATCCTTTAGTCATGTCCTAATATATTTATCAATGTGGAAAATTCATATGATCTTTTATTCAAATTTCAGCCAAAAAAAAACCACTAAAAGTTCGTCAAGAGTTCAGTTTAACTTTTAATGGACCATGTAATGCTAATGATACACTTTTAATATCTGAACTATCGACAGCCATATTGGAATATCTTCATGAATGTGATAAATGTCCTTTTGTTGATTGTCAATTTAGCAACATGTCTATTCAGTGTGGTCCTATTGTCAAGAAGAGACGATATGTTCAAGATAAATTTCAAGTGAAATGGAATATCACAATACAAAGAATGTAAGTAGAAATAGAAATTTTCTCTCTAACATGCATAATTTGTCTTGAATATAAACATCTTGTTGATTACGTAACGTCTCTTGGTGATGTTAGATCTTTTCCCATGCTTACCTCAGAAATTTTGTTAAGCACATGTACAACCATGTTCATCTTATAAAAGATGCCTAAAAATTTGTAATAGTCAAAAATAGATAATATGTTCCATTTTAGAAAGAAATAGTAATATTTTCTGTTAAGGATGTAAAATATGAATATATTCTATTTCTTTTTCAGGAAAGGATTTTCTACAGGCCAGGTTGAAGCTATACTCAATGATATTAAGATAGAACTGATGAAGTTGATCTCCGCGTTGACTGTATTGGTACAAGGTCATCAATATACTGCTGAACCTGGTAGTGTTCGTACCAATCCTAGTCAATTGGTCTGTAATACTGGAGAGATGGTTTATAAAGATGGATGTGGTGAGTAACATTTATTGGTTTCTGATTTTTATCAGGATGATCGCTACCCTGTGACGTGCCTTGATATTTATCAAGGCTGGTAAAAGTAATAGAGCCAGAAATTGATTAAGCTCACCTCTGCCAAAGGATCTCTTTGTTTCTAAGTCTATAATAGAGAATTTTATTCAGCTTCCAAGATTATTTTTTTAAAGTGAATTCTCATGCTGACTCTTGCTTATTTGCTCTTTTCAGTCATCTGTCCATCAGGAACATTTCACAACACTAGTAATGGTAAATGTGAACTGTGTGCTAGAGGATGGTACCAACCACAAGATAGTCAAACAGAATGTATTAGATGTCCTGATGGTTATTCTAAAGAAGAAGGTTCTACCAGTGATACACAGTGTAAGTAACTTTTGTGTACTTTTTTTACGGGGCTACTGTCTTGAGCACTTACATTCAACTGACAAACGGGACCCTTAGGTTTAACTGTTACACATTTGAAAATTCACTAAATGGCAGAACACAAGATTTCCTCTATGACTTTTTTGTTTCTCTTTCAGGCGTCAGTCTACCACTTATAGATGAAATGAGCAAATTCTTAATCATAACAGCCTGTACCTTTGGTTTTGTCTTCCTGTGTATGGTCATCTTTATGTATCTACAATATCAGAGGCAACAGAAGCAAGCCAGAAAGAGTTTGACATTAGCTAATTCTAATCGTTATTTGATGCCTAATATATATGTAGCGCCACCTCCAGTGCCAAAACCTAAATACCTAGAATCCAGAGATTATATTGGTTGCCATGACTACGAAGATATCGATGGTGCTCAAACTGCTAAAGCCAATTTTGCGGCCATGTATAAGATTCCCATAAATGGAGAAAGAAGAGACTCATCAAGTTCTTTTAAACCCAACGGTGATGTGGCTATGTTCATTCCCACTACTTCACCATCTTTATCAGCTAGGGAGTCAACTACTGGAGTCCAATCTTTCCGGACCTCTGATGATACACTAGTACCTTCCTCTCCACTAGATTCAAATAAATCTTTCAAATTATCCCAAGATGGTTCCTTAAAATCACCAGTATCAGCAAGAAACTCTACAACTTGTTCCTTTAGATCATCACCAGAATCCCCTTACAGGAGTCCACAGTTTGGACGTGAAAGTTCCAGCTCTTATAGGACAACCCCTGAATCTCCTAGTAAGAGTCCACCATATCTGTATGGTGCTAGTGCCTCAGGTATGTCATTCAAAACAGAATCACCATATCGCAGTCCAAGAGTCGTCCGTGAAGCAAACTCTTCTTTCAAAACATCACCAGAGTCACCTTACAGAACAACAACATTTATTAAAGATCTTCAGCCGAAGCAAGCAGTTATGGAGTTACCACCAAGAAGTCAAACCTATAGACCTCCTGCTGAAAATCCTTATAGGAGTATAAATCATGCAACCCATTTCAAACCGTTGGCAGATGTGGAATCTCCCTACAGGACAGTGAATGGTAGTTCTTTTAGACCAGTAGGAGAATCTTTGTACAGGAGACCACCATCTCCTTTGTCAGCAACAAACTCTCGAGTTTCAAATGACTCTTTATATAAAGCTTCCTTGACACCTAAAGCTAGTCCTAATGCTTCTCGAGCTCGTTTGGAAGCCATGTTTAATACCCCACCTCCCGCGAGATCTATGAAATCATTTGCACAACATAGATGCTACGAATATGATTGAGGAACTTGTAATCAAATGAAGCATTATGGCGCTATATATGTTGTGAGCTGAATGTGCTAGACTTTAGGTCATATTAGTTCCACCAAGTGACTTCTAACATGATTGTGCCATGGACCAAGTTATCACCAGCTACATTGTGTTTCCATTGTTAAATTCAGTATATATTTGTTGTGTTAATGAACAAGAAGAGTTTGAGAATAGATGTATAATGAATCTCTGCTAAATACCGATGTGTTGGTATTGTAATATTTTTGCTTCATTTGACAGAGCAGAAAGTGTTAATATTCTTCAATTAAGACAGTGATTTGCTTACATTACATCTGTTAAGACCTTATCACACGATCTTTGAATATCTCTTAAGCTGATCAGTAAAGATAGTCAGGATATCATGAACATATTCCAATTTAGGGGTGAAATAAGTGAACCAACTAAACAGGAAGGTTTTAGTCCTCAGGAGCTACACATGCTATCAATTCAGCAATTTTATGAGAATCAGTTGACGGACTACACGAAAGGTAACAACATAGAATAATTCAGGAGTTTCTTCCACCATTATTTATAAGAGCAATGTAAGAGGAGGAAATGGATCTCAGTGTTTTTTAGTGCAATGAAGAATTATAAACAGAAAATATAATTATTGAAACATTGACTTTGTATTGCTAAAGTCTGTCACTTATGTTACTTAGTCTCTGATAGCTATTTTTAACTGGTGTCGTTTTGACAATTGTTAAGATTTTAAGCAATATCCTTCCCAATCTCTCAAACATTTAAATATTTCTTAAGAAAGATAACTTTAAATTCATTCATTCTGACCCCACCCAGACAAGGGCAGACACGGTGACTCAGTGAGTTAGACGCTTGCTCGCTAACCTGAATATCCAGGGTTCAATACTGCCATAGGTTGACATAATACCTTTGGATTTCTGAACCCGTTTCCCCCCTGTCTGTGATGCAGGTAAGAGGGGCTGATATGGAAAAAGCTTCTAATAGTTCAGATGGGACAATATACTGAGGCCCGATGTGCTACAGGCTGTGCACGTTATAGATCCGGCTAATGCCGCTGCCCCGGCAACATTTCCATCATTGCACCATGCATGGCATTGCCCGTCTTCATTAGCCCACATGGTGCAGTAAAGTAGGATGTAAAACTCCATTCATTTCATATCATTTTCCATCAAGACAAAATTATGTTCAAATTTTCCCGCTCTTATTAAACAACATCTGTCTAAAGATAGCAATCAGATTCTCAGAAAGTTTCAGACGTATACAGATTGTAATTGTTGTATATTGTGAAACAGGGTGTGTATATTATAATTCTGTGTATATTGTTGGTATATATTGTATATTTATGTGTGAGTATAATTTATACAATGGAGTATATCAAAGTATTAGTAGTTAGTTAGTTGTTTGTTAGTAACTAGATGGTATTACTTAGTATATTGTTAGTTAAGCAAATTCATCTTCTTAGCATCATAATAGGGGCCAAAACTACCATTTTTGTTCAGAGAGAAATTCAAAATTTTGCGTATGTGTAAGAACAAGAAAGTATGCCATGGAAGTCTACATTAGCCCTGTACGTTTTTATTGAATTGTAGGAAAACTAGAAGTAGATTCAAAATCTAAGAAAAAAAACTGATTTGTAATAAATCTAAAAATGTTTAAAAAGTCCGTTTTTTTTAGAATTATAAAAACATGTTTTGCTGTAAGTATTAAAATAGTTCTCTTGTGATAATGTGATATTCTAGTCTTATATAGCTTTATATATTGTGTAGTTTCATCATCTTTAAATATTATATCATAAAACTACCATTTTCACCAATATGACAAAGTGTACGTATGATGTAGCTAAATCCACATTCAGTGTTTGATTTTGCTCCTGCAAAATTGGTCACAATATTTGATCTTTACCAGTATTGGTCACAATGTGTAATTAAAACAGGTATTGGTCACAGTGCAATATCTAATTATTACTGATATTGGTCACAATATTTGTTCTTTCACCAGTATTGATCCCAATATTTGATCTATACCAGTATTGGTCACAGTGCAATATTTAATTGGTACTGGTATTGGTTACAATATTTGATTGATCTGTACTAGTAGTGGTCACAATATTTCATTCATACCAGTATTGGTCACAATGTTTAATTGATACAAGCATATTTCTAGAATTGGTCACAATATTTGATTGGTCTTTACTAGTATTGGCCACAATCTGTGATTGATAACAGTATTGGTCACAATATTTGATTGATTCCAGTATTGGTTAGAATACTAGATTGATTTCAGATTTCATTCATAAGAATTAACAATATGAAATAAGAATTGAAAGTAGAACTCATTTTCTGTTAGATCTATAGTACTAAAGTAATTCATTGTAAAAATTATCATTTTTAACATTATCATTTTGTAATCAAGTCAATCCATTTAATTGCCTTATTTTTCATATTTACTCTTTTGTATCCTGTATTCCACGTTTGCTATGCAAATAACAACACTGCTGAAAGGCTCGGATATTGGAATTTTGTACTTGAATTTTCTCAACGTTTGTTTAAAGTAACAAGCCCAGATAGTCAGTCAGTAAGATTTAAATTTATTGCAAAAAGTCCAGTTGTATTATTGTAAACAATGTATAAAATAGTTAGCAATGAGTAGAAAGGTCATTCTCGAGGAGGGTATCATGGGTTCTAGATGCAAATCGATATATCAAAAATATACCATGGATTTCACAATAAAAATAAAAATATGTTAAATTTTGATACACCGATTTGTATTAAAGCTTTATTGAAGGCTTCCGAATATCAATTATTGGGGATCTGTTCACTGTTGTCCCCTTTGTAATCGAGATCGTGATTTGTAGGTATTACAGTGCATCCTTACGATTGTCATCAAAATCTGTCAATTGACTTTTTTCTATCTGGAAAGTATCCTTATAAGTACATGTATTTTGAAAACATGTTTGTTTATTTGTTGGTGAAAGGAAGATTTTTTTATACAGTCAGTGATCAGTTTCAGATTTTTTTTATACAGTCAGTGATCAGTTTCAGATTTTTTTTTATACAGTCAGTGTTCAGTTTCAGATTTTTTTTATACAGTCAGTGATCAGTTTCAGATTTTTTTTTATACAGTCAGTGTTCAGTTTCAGAATTTATAACCTTGTTTTGTATTGTTCAGCTGCGTTCATGATACAAATCCGTGTACGTAGATATCAAAATCACTTGAAATAAAACGATATCTGAAATTGTATAGCTATATTGTATTTTTCTAGCCGTCTCCATTAGTGATATGGTCCTGTCAGAAAAAAACTAGATCTGTATGAAAATGGTACAGGAACTATCTACATACCACTACTTACATGCTCTAGAAATACTGTTGCTTGTCAACACAATGTTATTGCATTTCCTCTATTTGCAAATGTCTTTAAATAGAACGTTTATCTTGGGATAGAACCATTGGCGTTGGAGAACACTACTTTATCTGGTACTCTATACTTTATCTTTTTCCCGATGAACGCATGTAGTCCAGAAGTTTGGAACCCCTAGTGATGTCATTTCATGTTACTATTCGCACAGAGTTCTGGAAATTTTCTACAAGAGAGTTGTTTCCCATCAATGATATTTCCTCTTACTATCAAATACATACGTGCTCCAGTAACTGTAACGTACTATGTGGAAGCTTTACAGTGTTTATTACAATAGCCGTTTCCAAATTTGAATTTGAATTCAAATTTCAGTTTGGTGTCTCTCTCAATGAATAAATATCATACCAACTACAGTTCTTAAATGATTGAATTGACACACTTTACTGTAAATAAGAAACATTATTATGGTTTTATTCTACATTTACTTTGGTTGTTTAATATGGTCGAAGTGTACTGGAAGATATTGGGTAAATCTAATTACAACTATCAATTTTCAATTATGAAGTCTAATTGTGTTACATGCTTGACTTTACTCGATGGCGTTTCAATGTACTATTTAATGTAGGGCAGAGCCAAGTAGAGGCCACAGACAGCACAAGGCATTTAAAGATGGATTTTCTTTTTTAAGTGTCAGTTAAGCGAACTATTTGATTAATTGGTGTTTCTAATGAATTATTAATCATATCATTATTGCATATAATTAAGAGTTTTAACCAATCATAAATGTTCATGTATGTATAGTCTGGATAAACTAAAAAGACCTTTTTTGATCGGTCACTCATTGGATTGGAATTCTGCTGATAATTCTCTTCTAATTTAGCTAATTATGAATTATCTATGGACATATGAGACATACTGGTATTTTTCCAAGTCATTAGAACACCTCAACTTGCTATCCATATAAGTATAAGTATTAAAGAAGTCAATGATAAAAAAATTGAAACCGAGGAATGGGAAGGGGCGAGGCCGGGCCAGTCTCATTTCATTTCATGCCCTCCCAAAAAAAAACCGCCACATCCTTTACTGCCAGATTTTCAAATAATTCAACGCTTCGGAAACGATTGCAAATCAAGCTCAATGCAATTTAATGTGCTAGTTCTCGCAATGTGAACCCAAACAATGTCACTGAAAGCCCCCTCCCCTCTCTCTCTCTCTCTCCCCCCCTCCCCCCCTCCGACACACGCACGTACTCATCTTATCTTATCTTCGTGTATATAGGACAAATTATCAATTGTTACTTTATACTTATTTCAACAAAAGCAGTAAATAAGGAGGTTATAGACACCAAGACCTATATTACTGATTTATTTTCTGCATTCGATATAAATGAATTTATATCAGGATATCAAAGTCAGTATTTTATGGGAACTCTTCTACGTGAAAGATCAAATTGATGAGAAATCATCCCATATTTGATACTTTACCCGACATTAACATGGAAATCAAGGTAAAATATATAACAAGTATCTATTATGTCTACTTGGCACTTAAAACTGATAAATAGGGGTAGAACTGGGTTTTTAGATCAATGTTTTGGTTTAATATCTCTTTGTGATAGAGTTCATTCACTGTTACACATTTTAGAATCACGCTCATGACGAAAAGGTATCATTCATTGACGATAAACATTCTTCTTTTCGCTCTTGGTTGAGCAGAGGAACAGCAGCCAACGTGTTCAGCAGTCAATAGAGTCGTTGTTCAATTGCAATTCTGGTTGACGTATAGCCTCAAATACAGTATTCACAAAGCATTACGATTTCGATCAGTGTAGATTTCGGGGAAGGGAGGGTTTGATTCTCCCAAATGTACAGGCAGGGTGGAACAATGGGCTTCCCTAGATTGACGGAATTTGGTAGTTTCATCTTCGGGCAAGTCAATTTCTATGCGCTCAATTGGGATTAGGGTGAGATCGTCTATTGAATGGTTGTCGAGGTTGAAATTATGTTTTGGTTCCCTCTAGCACAGTGCGATTCATATCGATTCCGAAGGTGACCAATGCATACCAATTACGTCACATCACCGAACCATCACCATCTATGATGCTTCTTCACAATAGCAGTCTATTGCAAACTTCGTTTAGTTCGTAACAGATTGTAATTTGAAGATGTCTAGGAGGAAGATGACCACGCAAGTCTGTGTTCTATGACCATCTAAATGAAAGACCAAGGTATGAGGTTAACTGTAAATTATTTGAAAAAAAAGCCGAGAACAACAAGATCTTGATGACAAATGTCATATAGTCCTCAAAACGAAAATAAAGAAATTGAGGTCCAAAACTCAATCACACTTTGCAGTAAAATTTAGGGTCAAGAGTAAGACACAAAAGATCGTTTAATTATTTTTCTGATCTTTCTTTCTATTTTTCAAATCTTTTCGTATCACAATTAATTAAAGTAAGAATTGTTCTAAACTTTTAAACTTTGATCGAAATTGATCTAGAGGTCTAGGAGACTTTCTGGAAAGTTGTCGGTCAGACTGTTTCAATATTTAACATCGGTTGTATTTCTTTTGTTTCCTTCCATCTTTGATTAGTCCACTTGATTGTCTTCATTGTCGGTTGTCGGGTGTCTTTTTCTGTTATCCTTTTAAAATAAATCTTTTTTTTCTGTTGGTCAACAGAAAACCAGTTGATCATGCATGCTCATTTTAAGTGGCTACCAATCCTGAAAACTCAACTTTAAAATTCTCGATATTTTCATGTCAAATATAAAATAATAATCATTTTGTTATGATTCTTGATTCTCTTCTTAAAAATCAGGTAGGTCATTCTTTTTTTTTTGAATGAGGTAAATATAAAGTAAAGGTTCAAAATATTTACTTTCTATTGTATTGTTTTGAATTTGATATCATTTGCATCATTTCGTGTTCAGGGCAACAATTATACTGGACATAACTCGAAAAAGCGATACATTTCACGTGTCATATCAATAATCTTTATGCGACATTTAGGGGTAGAGATCACAATAATTATTTTATGATATAATACTCCGGGGTCATTTCACCTGATGATGACAATGTAAATGGTTGAAACTTTGTGCACAATAACTTTCAGTTGTATACTATGATATTGTGCTCCGTTATTTAACATGTCAATAATAGCCTACATATATCTTAATAATCTAACACAGTACTTATTGACAGAAGTCTGTAGGTAGAAAGGATATTGTAGAGAGAACTAAACGATAATCATCAAGAATAAAAGCGAGTTTTAAATCCCCATGTCTGGAAGGAAAAGGTTAGGGTATTGATTCAATTTCAGTATTTCTATTAGTGTCTTGACATTAATCATGTCGTACCTTTTAAAGTCCGTATACCGACTGTCTAAACCTTGTCCTATATGGTTCACTTAAAAGTCTTAAGAGTAGAATTGTAAGCGATCGTACGACACGTGTTTCTTCTTCACGTTCGATCATATGTTTACATTTTACACCTGGACTTGAACATGATTTTCATAACTGCCCAGTGACAAGCGTGAGGTAAGCATGTAGATATTTAGTTTTCAGGATTGTCGACAATCGATTAAAGGTAACTCAGATGCTAGCCCGAAAATTCCCACCTTTCTCGTTCCTCGGACTTGATATACAAATGTGATATCGTCATGGTCATATTTAATGAGAGTTGTTCCGAATCCTTTTTTTAGTCTGGGGTGGTGGGGTTGTACAAACTAAATTGATCATAGAAGTAAATGGTATAAGATCTAGGCTGCAATTCGGATCATATACCATTATATATACGCACAAAGTGTTGTATAAGCATGCTGTATTGATATCTTGCAATATACGTAATTATCATTTTACAAGATATGGGAATATCAATACGTCAATTCCTTTCGACAGTATTATGTATGTTCGTAATTGAGTTAACCTTTGAGATATGGCAAATTGACATAGAAGAATCCAAACCCATTACTCGCAGACAATTAAAGTCGGAATATTTCAATCTCTTGACTCTTCTTCTTCTATAATTTTAATAAACCGTCTGATAATTTGAAATTTTTAGTTTGTAGAAAGGTTGGGCTAGATGTTTCATGCCAACAAATTAGTCTATGTCTACAAAATAAAAAAAAGAGTCTTATTATATTGAACGAACAGTTAGTAATACTGGCCTTTATAATCTAATTCCTGAATTTTCTTTTTTCGTCAGACTTAACTTAATTAAAGCTTGAGGTATTAACATATTTGCAAAAAGGGTAAACTTCACTGTTGACAAGGATATTGCTAAGAACTTGGTTTCTTGAAGCGTTTGAATGATTCCCACCGCGTGTTAAAGCCATGAAAGCATGAAAAAACAAGTTGCTCAAAACGGAGGTCTCCACGGACCATTCTAGTTTGTGGGTTGATTTCCCACACTAACGGCCAGTCATTTCCAGAGACCTTTTGGGTTCTCCTAAACCACAAACGCGAAGAACTTTTGCCTCATTTAGTAGCAATGAAATTTTAAACTAGGTTTTCCTTTAGGCTCGAAGAGTTTGTGAACAGTGTCCTTACAAAATTTCTGCAATTCCACCAACGGCTGTCATAGTTCCGACAAATTTGAAAACGATGCTCTCCCATAGATCTTTACTCTTTAGAGTGTCAATGATGCTCCTGATTGTGTTTAGGCGCTGTTACTTTGCGCAGCTCTAAAACGGACTTTACACTGGAATCTGATTTCTTTCCAAAGGTTAGATTGTAGCGTACTATAAAGAGTCGACGAAGATATCAACACGAGCAGAATGACATTTCTCCAATTTCTCGTGATTGAATAAAACAATAATGATACAATAAAGACATTATTAAGCGTCTTGAAAGGATACCTTGGTAACTAATTTCAAGGATAACAAGTCACATTAACTTTCCTTCTATCGAGTGTTTAAATTACTTAAACCGTGAAATTTCCTTTTCTTTTATCTAATGAAAATTATCGACCGTTTCGGTTATGTACGAGGGACAACAGTTTAAATAATTAATATACTAGTCTGGATAGAATTAAAAGTGACAGTTTTTTTTAAAGAAAACGAGACGAACCTCTTAGTGCAGAAATTTTTGGTAAAGGCGAATGAACCAGAACAAAAGCCAATAAACCGTAAGATCTGTCTATCGAATATCCATGTCTCTTTCAATAACAGACAGATGTGTTTGTTTACGTATAAAATCGACATTTCGTTTACGCATCAACTCGACATTGTGTTTACGTATCATACTGACATTTCGTAGCATATTTCGTTTGTGTATCGTTGACATTTAGTTTACGTAGCGTATCGGCATTCCGTTTACGTTACGTATCGAATTGACATTTCCTTTACGAATCACACTGACATTTCATTTATTTAGTATATCTTCGTTTACGTATCAAATCGACATTTCGTTAACGTATCAAATCGACATTTAGTTTAAGTAGCATTTTGTTTGCGTGTCGAAATGTCATTTAGTTTACCTAGCATATCGACATTCCGTTTACGTATCAAATTGACATTTCATTTATGTAGAATATCTACGTTTACTCATTTCTTTTACTTAAAATATCTACATATCGACATTTCTTTTATATACAAACACAAACACAAACACAAACTCTTTATGAATATCTGTGGTAAAACCCTTTTATGGTAACAGCAGAAAATGTCGATTTCAGATAATGAAGGTATTAATCAAATTGTGCATCACTTTGCTCTAGAAATCGCTCTGCAATTATTGTGTTGAGCAGTATTTTGACAGTGAATATTTCTACATAGCTCTACAATTAATGCATAGAGCAGTATTTTAACAGTGAATATTTCTGTATTGCTCTGCAATTATTGTGTTGAGCAGTATTTTAACAGTGAATATTTCTACATTGCTCAACAATCAATGCATAGAGCAATATTTTAACAGTGAATATTTCTGTACTGCTCTGAAATTATTGTGTTGAGCAAACAGTTCATATTTCTATATCGTTCTGCAATAAATGCGTCATTATTTTAACAGTTAATATTTCTATATTGCTCTACAATTATAGCGTCGAACAGTATTTTGACAGTGAATATTTCTACATAGCTCAACAATTAATGCATAGAGCAGTATTTTAACAGTGAATATTTCTGTATTGCTCTGCAATTATTGTGTTGAGCAGTATTTTAACAGTGAATATTTCTACATTGCTCAACAATTAATGCATAGAGCAATATTTTAACAGTGAATATTTCTGTATTGCTCTGCAATTATTGTGTTGAGCAGTATTTTAACAGTGAATATTTCTACATTGCTCAACAATTAATGCATAGAGCAATATTTTAACAGTGAATATTTCTGTACTGCTCTGCAATTATAGCTTAGAACATCATTTTAACAGTTAATATTTCTATATCGTTCTGCAATAAATGCGTCATTATTTTAACAGTTAATATTTCTATATCAATAATAATAATGATAATCTTTATTCGTACTATTAAATTGTACAATTGGTTAATTACAAACAGTATATGAATACAAAAGGTTAACTAGGTTATTTTGTACATAGATAATTAATAATTTCTTTATTATGATTTAAATCAATATGAGAATCATTAGATTCTCTTAACCACATCATATAAACAATGGATCCAGCTATTTGGAATTCACCTATATTTACATCCTGATTATATATATTAATAATATTCAGTATTTTACTAATATTTACATTCAATAAGCTCAGTTTTGGAATACTATATTTGTAACAAATGTAATTCAAGTTTTCACATGTCGTCGATAGGCTTCGATACAAGGCGTGGAGACTACATATTCTAGTACATGCATTGCTACTATATATTGAGCTCATGAAAAATTTCATAAACCTTTTATGTAATTGCGAATCTATTGAAACATCTTTGCAGATGAGATTTACAAGATGATTATGCGTTCTTGGGGGTACATTCATTAATTGACGTATGCACTTACGCCAGGTACAATAAAATTTATCAATTGTCTTATGACTCAAGTCCCACAGTTGACATCCGTATAATGGCATACAATATGTTTTAAACAATTTTTATTTAATTTGGTGTGTGCTCCACTTAAATTGTTTAAAAGTTACATTGAATTTGATAATAAAATTATCTATTCCCTTCTGAATAATTTGTTCTCTACTGTCACATAGTAAAGAGTTCCCTAAATGAGGCTCTGACTGAACAACATTAATGAGCATTCCATTAAAATATACATCCTTAATTACATCTTTCTTTTGTTTATCATATTTTAAGAGCAGTAATTTACTTTTGTCGGGGTTGAATATTACGTCATATTCTATTGCATATTCATTACAGATTTTTAATAAGGACACCAAGGCATGTCTAGATGGGGTTACAAGTGTGACATCGTCGGCGTAAGCCAAAGCACCAACATATACGTGACCTATATGGCAACCATATCTGCTATTGCGAAATCTACTAAGTAGTTCATCTAAATAAATACTAAACAGTAAGGGTGAGAGGACTCCCCCTTGTTTAACTAACTCCATTGCTCTACAATTATAGCGTAGAACATTATTTTAACAGTTAATATTTCTATATTGCTCTACAATTATAGCGTCGAACATTATTTTAACAGTTCATATTTCTATATTGCTCTACAATTATAGCGTAGAACATTATTTTAACAGTTAATATTTCTATATTGCTCTACAATTATAGCTTAGAACATTATTTTAACAGTTCATATTTCTATATTGCTCTACAATTATAGCGTCGAACATTATTTTAACAGTTCATATTTCTATATTGCTCTACAATTATAGCGTAGAACATTATTTTAACAGTTAATATTTCTATATTGCTCTACAATTATAGCTTAGAACATTATTTTAACAGTTCATATTTCTATATTGCTCTACAATTATAGCGTAGAACATTATTTTAACAGTTCATATTTCTATATTGCTCTACAATTATAGCTTAGAAGATTATTTTAGCAGTTCATATTTCTATATTGCTCTACAATTATAGCGTAGAACATTATTTTAACAGTTCATATTTCTATATTGCTCTACAATTATAGCTTAGAACATTATTTTAACAGTTCATATTTCTATATTGCTCTACAATTATAGCGTAGAACATTATTTTAACAGTTCATAATTCTATATCGTTCTGTAATAAATGCGTCGATCATTATTTTAAGAGTTAATATTTCTATATTGCTCTACAATTATAGCTTAGAACATTATTTTAACAGTTCATATTTCTATATTGCTCTACAATTATAGCTTAGAACATTATTTTAACAATTCATATTTCTATATTGCTCTACAATTATAGCGTCGAACATTATTTTAGTAGTTAATATTTCTATATTGCTCTACAATTATAGCGTAGATCATTATTTTAACAGTTCATATTTCTATATTGCTCTACAATTATAGCGTAGAACATTATTTTAACAGTTCATAATTCTATATCGTTCTGTAATAAATGCGTCGATCATTATTTTAACAATTCATATTTCTATATTGCTCCACAATTATAGCGTCGAACATTATTTTAGTAGTTAATATTTCTATATTGCTCTACAATTATAGCGTAGATCATTATTTTAACAGTGAATATTTCTATATCGTCTGCAATAAATGCGTCGAGGACTATTTCAACAATGAAAAAAACCTTGTTAACATTGCCTCGTTAGCTTAATATAATGCCAACCTTGTTTTCATCATATCAATCATGTTTTCAACTTGAAGTTATTAACCTGTACATATCGTACAAGCAGGCTAAACGATTACAAACGTAAGAAACTCATTATTTTGACTATCTGGCGTGTATTGAAGTCTTCAGTGTTAACAAAAACCAATGTAATAAGAAGAATTTGTAATAAATCTTTCTAACTAACAATATTATCTTTTTAAATGAAATTTTGCCAAAAACAAATGTTACAGGTGTTAAATTTTTAATGATTTGAAGATGTATCACTCAACTTGATTTTTATCAGCTATTTTCACTTCAAGTATCTGCCAAAAGTTTACCTGCTCTCTGCCAACCCGTGAGATATTGACAAAGTTGGTTCATGTTAATTCCAATTTTATTTTAAAACTTATCTATTAAAATATAAAAAAAAAACTTCTTAAAAACAAAAATTCTGAAAGAAAAGCAATCTATTAAATCTGCATACCGCAGCCAAACGATATCAAAAACATTTTACCCTCTGTTTAATTCATAGAAATGCAATCAACAGTAAAAGCTCAGGGGGCCAAGGGAAGTCAAGCTATTACGAACTTTGTCCTCTAAGAAGTTGTAATAGCTTGACATTGTGAGGATTAGGTCTCGGATATTTGTCTCATCTGAACAACAGGCCTTTTTTCCACGCTAGCGTATCACCGATGGTCGTATTGTTTTTTTTACCCATCCTAGTATCGTAGAATGGTATAAGGTGCACAGATGTATGGCATTAATTTCGTCCTATCTAAACGACCCTACCCTGCAAATTGAAATTATATACATCCCACTGTCAGTGAGCAAGCTTAATTATTTGATAAGGCATGCTTATCTGTTTTGTTTCCTTCTGGGAAATGAAATAAATCAATCTAGATTTTCAAAGTAAATTTCTTGTAACAATTTTGTAATCGAATCTGAAGCAAAGGGTTGACAAGTGCTGGAGTCAATAAACTTTATTGAAAAGATTAAATCTTTTTACGTTTATAATTACCTGCATATAATTTCTTGTTTAAAATGCAGTCTTTTCTCTTTAAGAATATCTTTAAGACACTGCGCATATAAACATAATCTGATTTAATTTTTTACCTCCATTTACCGTGATTGAAGAGTGATTAGGTGAAGATTATCAAAATGAAAACAAACAGATGTTTATGTGAAATGTGATTATTAATTGGCAACCATGGAGATAGATTCTGTGATGGAGGATTGCCATGTATTTGATTATCATCTAAGTGAACGACCTGTGATGACTAGGTTGGTGGTAGGTCCTAATGTAATAATAATCTTATAATGAACGATGGCCATTTCAACGTCTGTTGTATGTAAACATGTTTTTATTGATGTTCCAGATGAAAGTGTACGTGGCTTACACGTGAAACGTGATGAAAGCGTATCCGAGAAAAATGAAAGCAGACAAGCCATACTGGAGATAAAATGAACAAAAACCCTTAAAAGTAAAGACAAGATTAATTACAATGTCCAGTCACGTGTACAAGCGCCTGAGCTGAATTATGCCCTTATATGCATGTACGTAATGTCACGGTAACGGTAATAGGAAGTAAATATTACCTTTTTGCACGAAAGCTTTTGAAGCATCAAATTCGAGAAAACTATGACGAGACAATGGTCAAAATGAAAATTATGAATAATAAAAAGAGTAAATCAAAACAAGCGATAATGACAATATCCAGTTATGATAGCGCCTGAGATAGATAATGACTAATATATGCTTATCCGTACGTTGCTTAGTTACAACGACTTACTTATTTTACCAGGTACATATCTGCACTACATGACAGCATCCGCATCTAATCTTTGTTTGTATATAAGAAAAACTGCCACATTTTGACCCATTGGTTTGTTTGAGCGTATGTGGTACTTTAGAGCAGGAACTTGAGGGAAAGTTGGCAGGAGGCATTAATATATATAAATTTCACGAAAAGGATGGACAGACCATTGTCAGAATAGTGATTCTATAAGCTGAAAGGAACTTCCTTTTTGCACTCAAGAGCAGCATATGTCCTCAATATTATAGGATTTCAGATTCAAGAAAGCAATTTTGAGACAAAATGAAAAACGAAACAGACAGCACTCATCTGTAGCCTCTGAAATTTATTTTTTCGCAGTTGTGGCATTCGAGTTTTTCTATCAATAGTGGAAATTTTTACGTGACATAATAGTACAGAATTCATATGGTAAAGGTGATCTGAAATTTATTATCTTTACAAACTTATATATTGCAACACATTCGTTGCATGAGAGAGTGTATAGCCATTTAGTGTCACATATAGCTACCAGAAGATTTGCAACAATTTGCCTTTTTTCTAGTAATCTGTCAATGCGAATAGAACTGGATGAACCTACGTGGTTTTCTCATGGAAAAGATACTATCATTTCCAAGATTTTCAAAATCACAATGCTGAAATCAAGCAACAAATTTCATGACTTCATATAAGCGTACTTTCTTGTGATCATTATTTTTTTGATGGGCATACGACTTTATAATATATCATGATATATCGCTGGATTCACCAGAGATTTCCTGATCGCCTGTTAACAGGGATAAA
>NW_008707266.1:143524-144915 GCF_000327385.1 Lottia gigantea | reverse complement strand
ATAGTAACATAGTATAATTGATGTAAAGTGCATATTTTTTTTACAATCGATGTAAAGTACATATTATTTTACAACCTATGTAAAGTACATATTATTTTACAACCAACTAAAGTACATATTATTTTACAACGTATGTAAAGTACATATTATTTTACAACCATGTAAAGTACATATTATTTTACAACCAACTAAAGTACATATTATTTTACAACCTATGTAAAGTACATATTATTTTACAACCAACTAAAGTACATATTATTTTACAACCTATGTAAAGTACATATTATTTTACAACCATGTAAAGTACATATTATTTTACAACCAACTAAAGTATATATTATTTTACAACCAACTAAAGTACATATTATTTTACAACCTATGTAAAGTACATATTATTTTACAACCAACTAAAGTACATATTATTTTACAGCCAACTAAAGTACATATTATTTTACAACGTATGTAAAGTACATATTATTTTACAACCAACTAAAGTACATATTATTTTACAACCAACTAAAGTACATATTATTTTACAACGTATGTAAAGTACATATTATTTTACAACGTATGTAAAGTACATATTATTTTACAACCAACTAAAGTACATATTATTTTACAACCTATGTAAAGTACATATTGTTTTACAACCTATGTAAAGTACATATTATTTTACAACCAACTAAAGTACATATTATTTTACAACGTTATGTAAAGTACATATTATTTTACAACAATGTAAAGTACATATTATTTTACAACCAACTAAAGTACATATTATTTTACAGCCAACTAAAGTACATATTATTTTACAACAATGTAAAGTACATATTATTTTACAACCTATGTAAAGTACATATTATTTTACAACCAACTAAAGTACATGAAAAGTACATATTATTTTATAAACGATATTAAAATAACGTATTATTTTTAAATCGCAGTTAAGTACGTCTACAGTATTGGTACAAGCATAGGATTTGACAGTGTAAAAATTTAATAACTGCTTTAAACATGTTTGTTACATGAAACTAGACGATTCCAATTGGACACACAGAAGGGCGTTGAAGTTGTCAGACGACCTTGCTCAGTCATGTTTTGACCATTTCATGTAAACATTCAACAATAATTAACCTATTAGGATGTCATTTACTGTATTATCTAGTCAATTACTGATCAACTAATAGACTTTCATATTGAAGTGATAGCTAAGGCTTCTCCAGACACATACGTCATTTAAAAGTGGTTAAATTCTTCCTAGGATTCTTAATCACAACAAAATCTATTTCATGGTGAATTCCAATTTGAATTTATTAGATTTTCTAATTGTTTTTCTTTGATGTTGGAAATCCAAATTTCTTTGACTTTTCTTGGTCGTTATGCTCTGATAG
>NW_008707266.1:131916-143474 GCF_000327385.1 Lottia gigantea | reverse complement strand
GCCTGTTAACAGGAATAAAACCATAGTTATCTTCACCGACGATGTCCTGTGGGAAAATGACCATACCTTACTATGTTTTTATTACGATAAACTCAACTAGTTTCCATTATCAGCGATTTCAGAGATTAAGAATATTGATATGACTTGGTTGTACTATGATATACTGATGATCCAGTAAACTAAATAACTCGATTATCATGGTGTAAACCAAATAACTCGATTATCATGTCGTATCAGCCACTCTTCATTTAGTACTCTTATCAACAACAATCCATCAGAATTTCTGAAGATATCATTTTTTAATCCCACATGTAGAAACAGAAATGTGATGAGATAGATAACATAGTTTTCTTTTCACTTTTCAGGAAATTGAGTCATTATTCATAACGATGCACCGAAAACAAAGGAGAAACTTCATGTTTAGAATTCCGTAATAATTTCAGGAGTTGTTTGGCAAATGATTATGTCCTTATGACCGACTATTGTCTTTGTTTGGCGAATATTTCCGACTACTGCTCCAAATACCTTGCCGTCTACGCCTTTAAACCTTACTAGAAGGTGTGGTATATGGCGCAGGAGTATCGCTACAACATCGTGTTCAGACCCGTATCTCTTGTCCAAAGCTAACTCTCACAGACTCAGCTAACTAATTCAACAGACCAATCAAGAGATAGGTCATCTCACTGAGAATTGAAAAGTGTGGTGATAAAAGGATGTTTTTCATATAATCATCCCACCCCCATCCTTTTTAGCTATTGACGAGCATATTTGGTGTACCCGCCTCTTACCTTATCAACTTTATAGGTGATCTTTCTCTTTACATCTCATCAAACGCCGTACCTCTTCTATGAGAATCTGAACAATGAAATACCTGTGGTACAGCCGATTTCATAATGCCTTGAAAGACAAAGGATGGTACATAAATTCGAACATTTATCACAACTTAGGTTATAATATTACAGCACCCCAATAGCAATCTTATATTACATTGAATCATCAAAAGAAATAACTACTGGTATGGAAGAGATCTAAACACTTCTTCATTCTTCCTGCATGATTTATTGTGTAATAAAAGCAGTTTGTGTCCTTTAGCCAGACATCATTTGATCGCAATAAAGCAAACAATTGCATCTTAAATAACAAAAAAGAATATTGTCTTCTCCAGACAGTTTTCAATCACTACACGTGAATCAGAAAAAGTCAAACTAACCATCAAGACCTTCTTAAATAAGACGATTAGATTGTTTCCAGTAACACGATTGATCTGCACCTTATTAGTTGGAAACAAAAGATTAAGAACGTCACATTTCCAATCCGTCTCTAAAATGAGCAACCTAGCTCTGGTTTAAATGTAAATTTAACCATGGACGTTGACATTCAATTTATCACTAGAAACCCACGAGATTGATGCAGTCTTAAAAACTTTCATTACACGAAACGACATTTATCAAAGTATATTGAAAACAGTAAATCAATGCAGCTCCTGTCTAGAACGTGTAAATATACAGAGTAGTTTAGCAGTGATCAAAGACAGTCTTGTTAGCTGTTATTCTCATGTGACATCATTTAATATAGAAGTTTCAACTTAATATAATATATTTGCTAACTACATCTGATGGTAAAAATTACTTTCTCTCCAAACATAGGTCATGTCAAATTATTGATGGCTTAGAGGAAATTGTGATCTCGAATAATCTGATTTCAGGTCACACTAGCAATTCTTATTCAAATTTCTTATACCATGATCATTTCAATACCTTACATCATGATCGTATTCAAGATTCGATATTATGATCGTATTCAAGCTTTGATATTATGATCGTATTCAAGATTTGATATTGTGATCGTATTCAAGATTTGATATCATGATCGTATTCAAGATCTGATACAACCATGACCGTTTTCCAGATCTGACACTACCATGATCGGTTCATGTTCTGATACCATGATCGATCCAGGCTCTTATTTTATGATCGGTTCATGATCAGATGTTAACATGATCGGTTCAGGCTCATAACTTATATTTTATAATCGGTTCATGATCTGATACCATGATCGTGCATAAGTTCTTATGCCATGATCGTTGCGAGATCTGATCTCATGATCTGGTACCACGAACGGTTCATGCTCTTATACCACGCGGGCTTCAGGATCTGATGCTGATGCGGTTTAAGTTCTGATTCCATGATTGGTTCACTTTCTCATACCATGATTGATTCGCGACCTGATACATTGATCACTTTAAGATCTCATATCATGATCGCTTCAAGATCTCATGTCATGATGTGTTCGGGATCTGATACCACGAGGGTTCAGAATCTGATACTATGATCGGTTCATGTTTTGATACCATAATTGTTGCAAGTCCTTATACCATGATCGGTTCGAGCTCCTCCTATATCATGATCATTGCAAGTCCCCATACCATGATCACTGCAAGCTATGATAGGCTTAATTCCATAACTCAGAATCCATTCAAGCCACAAACATCAACTCAGTAAAGTTCACCTACATTCATCGGCAGTGTGATCCAGTTTTGTACAGTTTATAACCCTTTCTTATTCACAGCCTTCTCTTATCCTTTGGCCAAATACCAACCAATTATCAGTGGGAATAAAAATGATAAACAATGGTAATTGAAACAGACAAGATGATAGTAAATAGAACAGAATAATTATCATTAGACGATCAACATGTTCCGGGTTAAATTCCAAATTAATTACTAACATAGTCGTCATCAGAATAAATCGGGTAAAGTATATCCTTGGAAGCAATCGTTAAAAAAGTCATCAAGTATATAATCAATTACTTATTTTATAATTAAGAAGCCGAACACGATCAATTATGTCTCAACTCTCAACACATCAGCGAACTCTTATTTCAAACCATTTGACATTTTAAAACCACCATGTAAGCCATTCACAAGACTTTGGTCACAAGAGCGAACTTTATTGGTCTAAGCACCCCTCCAGTGGCAATGGAACTGACTTTCTGGCATTGTCATTGTGTAGTCTAAAATTTTCTAAAGGACCAACACCAATACATACAACATCACATAGCCTGTTCCTGCATTCGACGTCATTGGTCAGAGAGGCCTACACGTTCCTTTCTGATCCCCAACCCTTTAGCTTCGAGCTTGTTCGTGAAAAACACCGTAATTGAGAGATATCACAATTGTTAGTTTACATGGGCCACAAAGTTGAACTTTCCTCACATGGTTACATGTCTAAGCACTAAGTTATTTTTGGAATTTCTCTGATGTATTAAAATTGATCACCTATAGTATTCTGATCATGTGTAAGCCAGTCTCATGAGAATGTTTTTTTCATTTGTGAGGAAGAGTTGGATTAATATTGAAATCGTAGTAAATTTAAAGTAAACATTTTAAAAAAATGAAATAAAGCAAAATTTAAGAATCGTAGTAAAGCATAAAATATCGTAGTAATCGTAAAATTATTGAAATATAAAGTAATACATATAACAAAATTGTGGTAAAATGCATATTGTTAAATCGTTTTCAAGTACATATAAGCCTAATTTAATCATAGTAAACTTCTTATTGTACAAAGAAGTACATTTAATAAATTCGTAGTAAAGTCATCGTAGTAAATTACATAGAATAAAATCTCAGTACAATATACAATACATAACTACAAATGGATTACATAGTAACATAGTATAATTGATGTAAAGTGCATATTTTTTTTACAATCGATGTAAAGTACATATTATTTTACAACCTATGTAAAGTACATATTATTTTACAACCAACTAAAGTACATATTATTTTACAACGTATGTAAAGTACATATTATTTTACAACCATGTAAAGTACATATTATTTTACAACCAACTAAAGTACATATTATTTTACAACCTATGTAAAGTACATATTATTTTACAACCAACTAAAGTACATATTATTTTACAACCTATGTAAAGTACATATTATTTTACAACCATGTAAAGTACATATTATTTTACAACCAACTAAAGTATATATTATTTTACAACCAACTAAAGTACATATTATTTTACAACCTATGTAAAGTACATATTATTTTACAACCAACTAAAGTACATATTATTTTACAACCATGTAAAGTACATATTATTTTACAACCTATGTAAAGTACATATTATTTTACAACCAACTTAAGTACATATTATTTTACAACAATGTAAAGTACATATTATTTTACAACCAACTAAAGTACATGAAAAGTACATATTATTTTATAAACGATATTAAAATAACGTATTATTTTTAAATCGCAGTTAAGTACGTCTACAGTATTGGTACAAGCATAGGATTTGACAGTGTAAAAATTTAATAACTGCTTTAAACATGTTTGTTACATGAAACTAGACGATTCCAATTGGACACACAGAAGGGCGTTGAAGTTGTCAGACGACCTTGCTCAGTCATGTTTTGACCATTTCATGTAAACATTCAACAATAATTAACCTATTAGGATGTCATTTACTGTATTATCTAGTCAATTACTGATCAACTAATAGACTTTCATATTGAAGTGATAGCTAAGGCTTCTCCAGACACATATGTCATTTAAAAGTGGTTAAATTCTTCCTAGGATTCTTAATCACAACAAAATCTATTTCATGGTGAATTCCAATTTGAATTTATTAGATTTTCTAATTGTTTTTCTTTGATGTTGGAAATCCAAATTTCTTTGACTTTTCTTGGTCGTTATGCTCTGATAGAAACTTCCGTGATGAATGTAGTTCAATGAGTTTTATTCATTTTACAGATGCTATACTAACATATGTTCGCTATGCTATATTGACATTCGCTTGTCAAATTGGCTTTGTCATTCAATTTCATCTTTCATCTCAAATTTACCAGGATGATCCATCTTGAATGATCCAGGATGATTCATCTTAAATGATCCAGCAGGATAATCCATCATGAATGATCCAGGATGATTCATCTTGAATGATCCGGGATGATCCATCTTTAATGATCCAGGATGATTCATCTTAAATGATCCAGGATGATCTACCTTGATTAATCCAAGATAATAATTAGACTCATTAGCCATTTATCCCATTGATTTTGTCAGCATGGGCACCTCAGCGTATGACATGTGCTTTGAGTGGGCAATGTCAATTAATTATAGACATGACATAACTTGTCTTTACTAGCACTTCAGTAATTACTATATTAACTTACTTTACGACTCAGTCTTACTGAACCCGTATCTTATTCCACAACCCACTTCCCTGTCGTCAGTTCAAAAGATTAGACAGACATTTTTTGTGACACATGATGTGAAGTTCTATCTATTGTACAGCAAAAAGAAAAAGCTTAACATTCAGTTGATTTAAATATTGTGATATATCGCCTCCTGACAGATGTCTGGAACCCTAAATATTTCCGCCCTCACAAAACACGTTTACAGAAGCTCTTATAATATTTTGTTTGAAAAAAAAACAACTTTCCGTGGCATTACATCGAGATTATTCCGGAACTGTCTAATGATGTTGAATGTTATTGACAGATTGCACAATTCTAGTATTTGAATCCTACGTGTAAGTGTAACAGCAGACTGGTTTGACACATCGTTTGCGTTGGAGTGAGTCATCAGTTTTTTTAGTCTTAACTTAATGAGATGAAATGGATGTCTATCTTCATGATATTCGTAGCTAACAGTTCTACTTTTCATTAGCACATGATATTTCTGGATTTCAAAACTGACAGAGGTGTTAACAATCTTGAAAGGCAAATTTTTAGTTGCGAAAAACATGAAATAATCACATTCCATTGCATGTATCGTGAAGAAGTAAGTAAGTTAACCAAATCATCATCATAATCATGATCATCATAATCATGATCATCATCCTTTTCCTCTAAAAGGACAGATTCGCCATTTTCGGGAGTTGATTTGGATTTTGAATATAATTATGTAAATAGTCTTCAGATGTACTAAAAATGTACCAAAATCGCATAATTCCTTTAAAAATACCTAAATTAGAAATTTTAATTTATATTTCTATATGTCTTTTGTATATAATATGGCAGAGTCTCAAGAAAAGACGAGTCGTCTTTTTAACTTTCAAGCACGGCTAATTCTGGGCACACGTTATGTTGAAGGCTCAAATTTCGACGGTGAGCTGTGAACGCTATTACTAATAATAGCTAAAAAAAATCTGAGGCTAAGGTACGATTGGTAAAAAAAAGGCAAACCTGGTCCTTTACAAAAAACCTTGATTGTTATTGGAGCATATTTTCGTTCTTTTATTTTCACTGTAACATAGTTAAAAAAGATATTGTGTACACGTTTCTTTAGAAATCGATCTTGTATACTTACCCTCGTAGTGAATCTTGCATACTTGCCTGGTATACTTATCCTAGAATAGGATCTTGTATACTTGCCTGGTAAACTAATTGTCCTATTACTTGATCTTAAATACTTATTAGTGGACCTTATATTCTTACCCTTGTCGTGGATCGTGTACACTTACACTGCATACTAATCTTAGTGGTGGATCTTGTATACATTATTTGTATACTTACCTTGTAAACTTACCCTGGGAAGAAATATTGTATATCTACTCTAGACATGGTCCCCTCTACCATGAAAAGAGCCTTGTAAAATCCGATTGTAATTGTTTTTCGACCCTGTACCACGATAAACACCATCTGCTCCCACTCTCTCAAGTGTTCAGTGTGTTTGCTGGCGAATGTACAGAATATATTAATATACACATTTTGTTTGTACTTTCTGTATAAGCTTGTTTACAAAACCTTTTTTATATCCTGTAACAAAATATTGGTTAAATAAGTTAATAAGCATTCGCCAATAAGATTATTGTATAACATAGTCGGTTAATAACATAATTATTTAAGATAACAGCTTCTTCTTATGATTATAAAACCGGACACGATTATGATCATGATGTCAATGTCACGATTATATGACATACGTACAAGGTGAAGCCATGTTTTTCCCTCAATAAAGATGTTTGTCATACGTATCATTACAAAGATTACTCCAGCTTGTTATATCTTGACTGCAATTGTCTCCTTGCTTGCGTCACAAACATTTGTAAATGCAGCGATTTGATTTGATTATACCCTAGCGAATACAGCCAATCAGAGATCTTTCTGGACAGGCCTCTGATTACATCTGTATTCACTGGCGTATTTCAGTTCATATTGTGTTTTCTTCTGCCCGGACTACACCTCCCAACCATGATCTGACAAAATTGTTCTGCATCTCCTGTTTTAGGTAATTTAGCATGTAATGAAGCTTTAGTGGTCTTCACACCATAGCGATCACCAATTGCATATGGTTGCTAATAAACAAAAAAAGCAGTCATTAATTTCGAAACAATTCTTGACGGATTTGGACGAAACTTGACAGTTATCACCCAAGGATGAACTCTATTGAAAATCTAAAAAAAAAATCTAAATATATTTGGTATTAGTTATTGCCCTTGATCTTAAAAACGTGTGCAATTTTTAGCTACAGTACAGGTATAAGATGGTAGCTTCCCTGAAATCTTTATAGTTCAACACTGCATAAGAAAATCCACAGAGAGCACGGTTTCTGAGACCAAAATCTTCTTCTGAAAACTTCACTTACCCCCTTTGTCAAGCAGTAAATACGCCAGTTGTAAAACTAGCTCGCCATAAGTTTAAATTGATAAAACCATTCTACGGAATATATCCAATGACCCTGAATTGTAAGAAATGAAGGCTTGTATTTTGATAAATTTTTTGTGTTACATATCTTATCTTTAATGTACCGGTTAATTGATATTTTATACATGTATTTTGAGTTGGCATGAAACTTTCTGGTTAAGATTGTAACAAACCAAGAAACTCACTAGATCATCAAGCAAACTTTTATTTTAGAATTTCATATTCATTCAGTTTAGCATAAAGTTACAGACATATGCCTATCATAGATGGGTTTAAAAATACAGATATCTAATTTTCGCGAAACTCGACAATTTTGAATAATATGTCTGTTACCTTTTAAAGTTTTATCTTAAAATATCGAAGCGTTATGAAGGCACAAACAGCATAAAAACATTTTAATCCCTTAACGTAAACGGTACAAATTGCGCAGCCGGAAAAATACACAAATAAAATTACTTTTTATGTTTATTGATCTACAAACCGTAGAAAATTAAAAAAAAAACAATGTCCGTTGCCTCAGAATTCACATCCAAGACGTGAACAGCCCTAGAACAGTCCTATTATTTAATACAGAAAATAATACACGTAACGTTTAAAAACTATACAAAGGATATCACGCAAAATAAGCCTAATTATTCGCGGTTATCAGAAACTTTAACGAGAAAGAGCCTCGGACTATTTATTACATCCTCATCAACAAAGTATGCAGGATATCATTTTAAAACAGTCTAAAATAGAAGACGGCTAGGAAATGAACAGTCTAATATAAAATGAAAATAGCTTCTGAAATACACAAAAAATCTCTGAGAAGATAGCGTGTGGTTGTTAATTATTAAAGAAAAGCAGGAAAAATTATTAGTTTCTAAACATGAGTTTGAAATGACTATTCATTTAAGGTTAAATCTTGGGTTAAGTCTTGCAAGCTAATCGATATCTGCCATGGAGAATATGTGCTACTGTTCTCTTACAGCAACATAACAATATTCTATAGTAGTAACATGCCACTGTTCTATATCAGCAACATAAAACTGTTCTCTATCAGCAACATAAAACTGTTCTCTATCAGCAACATAAAACTGTTCTCTATCAGCAACATAAAACCGTTCTCTATCAGCAACATAACAGAGCAACATGCCACTGTTCTCTATCAGCAACATAACACTGTTCTCTATCAGCAACATAACACTGTTCTCTATCAGCAACATAACACTGTTCTATATCAGAAACATAAAACTGTTCTCTATCAGCAACATAAAACTGTTCTCTATCAGCAACATAAAACTGTTCTCTATCAGCAACATAAAACCGTTCTCTATCAGCAACATAACAGAGCAACATGCCACTGTTCTCTATCAGCAACATAAAACTGTTCTCTATCAGCAACATAACACTGTTCTCTATCAGCAACATAACACTGTTCTATATCAGAAACATAAAACTGTTCTCTATCAGCAACATAACACTGTTCTCTATCAGCAACATAACACTGTTCTCTATCAGCAACATAAACCTGTTCTCTATCAGCAACATAAAACTGTTCCATATCAGCAACATAAAACTGTTCTATATCAGCAACATAACACTATTCTCTATCAGCAACATAAAACTGTTTTATATCAGCAACATAAAACTGTTCTCTATCAGCAACATAAAACTGTTCTCTATCAGCAACATAAAACCGTTCTCTATCAGCAACATAACAGAGCAACATGCCACTGTTCTCTATCAGCAACATAACACTCTTCTCTATCAGCAACATAACACTGTTCTATATCAGAAACATGAAACTGTTCTCTATCAGCAACATAACACTGTTCTCTATCAGCAACATAACACTGTTCTCTATCAGCAACATAAAACTGTTCTATATCAGCAACATAAAACTGTTCTATATCAGCAACATAACACTATTCTCTATCAGCAACATAAAACTGTTTTATATCAGCAACATAAAACTGTTCTCAATCAGCAACATAAAACTGTTCTTTATCAGCAACATAAAACTGTTCTCTATCGGCAACATAACAGAGCAACATGCCTCTGTTCTATATCAGCAACATAAAACTGTTATATATCAGCAACATAAAACTGTTCTCTATCAGCAACATAAAACTGTTCTCTATCAGCAACATAAAACTGTACTTTATCAGCAACATAAAACTGTTCTCTATCGGCAACATAACAGAGCAACATGCCTCTGTTCTATATCAGCAACATAAAACTGTTCTATATCAGCAACATAACACTGTTCTCTATCAGCAACATAACAGAGCAACATGCCTCTGTTCTATATCAGCAACATAAAACTGTTCTATATCAGCAACATAAAACTGTTCTCTATCAGCAACATAAAACTGTTCTTTATCAGGAACATAAAACTGTTCTCTATCAGCAACAAAAACTGTTCTCTATCAGCAACATAACAGAGCAACATGCCTCTGTTCTATATCAGCAACATAAAACTGTTCTATATCAGCAACATAACACTGTTCTCTATCAGCAACATAAAACTGTTCTATATCAGCAACATAAAACTGTTCTCTATCAGCAACATAAAACCGTTCTCTATCAGCAACATAACAGAGCAACATGCCACTGTTCTCTATCAGCAACATAAAACTGTTCTCTATCAGCAACATAACACTGTTCTCTATCAGCAACATAACACTGTTCTATATCAGAAACATAAAACTGTTCTCTATCAGCAACATAACACTGTTCTCTATCAGCAACATAACACTGTTCTCTATCAGCAACATAAAACTGTTCAATATCAGCAACATAAAACTGTTCTATATCAGCAACATAACACTATTCTCTATCAGCAACATAAAACTGTTCTATATCAGCAACATAAAACTGTTCTCTATCAGCAACATAAAACTGTTCTCTATCAGCAACATAAAACTGTTCTATATCAGCAACATAAAACTGTTCTCTATCAGCAACATAAAACTGTTCTCTATCAGCAACATGCCACTGTTCTCTATCAGCAACATAACACTGTTCTCTATCAGCAACATAAAACTGTTCTATATCAGCAACATAAAACTGTTCTATATAAGCAACATAAAACTGTTCTCTATCAGCAACATAAAACTATTCTATATTAGCAACATAAAACTGTTCTATATCAGCAACATGCCTCTGTTCTATATCAGCAACATAAAACTGTTCTATATCAGCAACATAAAACTGTTCTCTATCAGCAACATAAAACTGTTCTCTATCAGCAACATAAAACTGTTCTCTATCAGCAACATAAAACTGTTCTCTATCAGCAACATAACAGAGCAACATGCCACTGTTCTATATCAGCAACATGCCACTGTTCTCTATCAGCAACATAAAACTGTTCTCTATCAGCAACATAAAACTGTTCTCTATCAGCAACATAACAGAGCAACATGGCACTGTTCTATATCAGCAACATAAAACTGTTCTCTATCAGCAACATAACACTGTTCTCTATCAGCAACATAAAACTGTTTTATATCAGCAACATAAAACTGTTCTCAATCAGCAACATAAAACTGTTCTTTATCAGCAACATAAAACTGTTCTCTATCGGCAACATAACAGAGCAACATGCCTCTGTTCTATATCAGCAACATAAAACTGTTATATATCAGCAACATAAAACTGTTCTCTATCAGCAACATAAAACTGTTCTCTATCAGCAACATAAAACTGTACTTTATCAGCAACATAAAACTGTTCTCTATCGGCAACATAACAGAGCAACATGCCTCTGTTCTATATCAGCAACATAAAACTGTTCTATATCAGCAACATAACACTGTTCTCTATCAGCAACATAACAGAGCAACATGCCTCTGTTCTATATCAGCAACATAAAACTGTTCTATATCAGCAACATAAAACTGTG
>NW_008707266.1:75354-76934 GCF_000327385.1 Lottia gigantea | reverse complement strand
CAGCTACAAAAATAATAACAACATTTCACAATACTAGCTTACAGCTCTTTATATCATTTTAATTACAATTAGCTTAATGACTATACAATTCAATATCTAAATGACTTTATTTCAATATCAATTCATATTCATTCATTCATATAATATTTCACAGACTTCAACAAGTTGGTGCTAAGCTTTTACAATATGTTGACAGAAATGAAGAATGATTACTTAATCAATTCTACCATCTGGATCTATAAACATCAATCAAGATTTGAAGGTAATTGGTTTAAAACTTCAAGCTCTCTACTTAAAGGGATGGTAACGCCACTTTCTATTACTAAATATGTCTTTTCTATATATATGTCAGAGATTCAAGGAAAAAAAACTTACTAGTTGAGAGGAATTGGAAAGTAGCTAGAGCTAACTGAGGTGAAATTCTTGGTGCATTTTCTTCATTTTCAAACACACTGTAATCTCTCTTTTCTCTCCTTCTTGGTGCCTTCACTTTATTATCAGCTAAAAATAGAATATAGATAATGACAGTACAGATTAAAGATAATGACATTACAGAAGAAAGATAATGACAGTGCAGAAGAACGATAATGACAGCACAGGATGATTATGACAGTACAAAGAAAGATAATGGCTGTACAGAATAAAGGTGAGAGTACAAAGAAAGATAATGAAAGTACAGTAGAAAGATAATGGCAGTACAGGATAAAGGTAACAGGTACAAAATAAAGGTAATGATAGTACAGGATAAAGGTGACAGGTACAAAGAAAGATAATGGCAGTACAGGATAAATGTGACAGGTACAAAGAATGATAATGATAGTACAGGATATTGGTGACAGGTACAAAGAAAGATAATGATAGTACAGGATAAATGTGACAGGTACAAAGAAAGATAATGATAGTACAGGATAAAGGTGAAAGGTACAAAATAAAGATAATGATAGTACAGGATAAAGGTGACAGGTACAAAGAACGATAATGATAGTACAGGATAAAGGTGACAGGTACAAAGAAAGATAATGCCAGTAGGGGATTAGGTGACAGATACAAAGAAAGATAATGACAGTACAGGATAAAGGTGACAGGTACAAAGAAAGATAATGATAGTACAGGATATTGGTGACAGGTACAAAGAAAGATAATGATAGTACAGGATAAAGGTAGCAGGTAAAAAGAACGATAATGATAGTACAGGATAAAGGTGAAAGTACAAAACAAGATAAAGGCAGTACAGAAAAATGTTGATGACAGCACATAATAATGATAATGACAGGAAAGAATAATGATAATTTTGCAGAAGTAGTAAGATGACACTTCATCTAGAAGTAATTTTTCCCCAATAGCAGAAGAAGCAAATGTCAAATCTTCATTCTAGAATATGATAGGGAAATCTTAGAACAATCTCTGTCAGCTCAATAACCAAAGTTAAAATGACCAGTTCTCATGTAATTAGACCACTACAAACAGAACTTACTTAAAATATCTGTTTCATCCACAATCTCAGATTGTAAAATTTCTTCTATGACATCTTCTAATGTGACCACACCAGTTATTTCATAATATGGATCACAATCGTTTCA
>NW_008707266.1:66736-68039 GCF_000327385.1 Lottia gigantea | reverse complement strand
TCTGTATTGATAATGTTGGCAAGATTGTGGAGAGGCCAGTTATTTTTAGCATGGAAACAGAATAAAGTAGATCAATTGTAAGCTTATTGGAAGCAAACCGATCTAATCAATATAAGAGTTGTTATAGAATCGACATTGGGTTTTCTATTCCTGGTTATAATTCCAATAGAATTGATATTAAAGCGATTATGGAATATGGTGATAATAATGCTAATATTTTGTCAATATAATACTGACTTGATAGTTATTGCCCTCATTAAATATCACTTAGGTTAAAAATAGTCTTAAAGTAGGATGAGCCCCATTTTTTTGTGAAAATTAGCTAAAAAAAAACAAGGAAGTCAATCATAAAGAATTTCTGGAATTCCATTTCAATGCTTGTATTTAGCCAAAACTAAATATGTTAAAAAATAATGGTTCCTCATTTTTGAAAGTAGATTTGGGTCTTGATTAGTAAATAGTCTTAAGACATACTAAATCTGCACTTGTTTTAATATACCTCAAACTAGAAATATCACTTTCTATTTCTATATCAGACAGGGTGTCAAGAAAGACCAGTTGTCATTTTAACTTTAACCTGGATAATTCTGAACACCCATGTATTTGAAGTCTAAAAATTTTGACCTTAAGCTGTGAACAGTATTACTGATTAACTGAAGTCCCTTTAAATACAATGAAAACATGCTTTCATAAATTTTTTCCTCTTAAAATTGAATAGCTGTGGTGTATTTTTTTGACATTAATGTTTTAGATTTTCATACTTTAAATATATGGCACTATGTTTACATTAGATATGACACATTAGACCTGACATTTATCACTGTTAATGTACACATTAAAAATCTGAATGTTCATAAAACTACAATTCAAATCACATGACTTTGCATTACAAGCAGTTTCTAGTTCTCTTAAGAAATTCCTGTTAAAAGAACATGACCAACAATATTTTGTAGGTTAGAAAATCAATGAAGTAATGCTCAGACCTACATCAAAAGAATATTGAAAAACCCAGTCAGGGTTGCAAACAGGGGTTTCAAAAAGGTGAATATGCCCTGCTTTGGTAGCAAGACCTGCAACAGTGCTTATTTGGACTTAAGAGTCAAGCTTTAAAAAAGGTATTAGGCTGGCCAAATATTTTATGTTTATCAGGGACATTGATAAAATCAATTTGCAACTTTCCAATTTCCAATCAGATGTCTGTTATCTTATCAATGTCTCCAGTACGCAAAATAAATTTATAAAACCTCTTAACCTAAATTTGTAATTTGTAAAATTGAACCTTTTAATCACTTCTATTAAAGCA
>NW_008707266.1:0-66686 GCF_000327385.1 Lottia gigantea | reverse complement strand
TGGTTCTTTATCAGCAACATAAAACTGTTCTCTATCAGCAACATAAAACTGTTCTCTATCAGCAACATAAAACTATTCTATATCAGCAACATAACACTGTTAACACTATTCTACATCATCAACATAACAGAGCAACATGCCACTGTTCTATATCAGCAACATGCCACTGTTCTCTATCAGCAACATAAAACTGTTCTCTATCAGCAACATAAAACTGTTCTCTATCAGCAACATAACAGAGCAACATGGCACTGTTCTATATCAGCAACATAAAACTGTTCTCTATCAGCAACATAACACTGTTCTCTATCAGCAACATAACACTGTTCTATATCAGCAACATAACACTGTTCTATATCAGCAACATAAAACTGTTCTTTATCAGCAACAAAAAACTGTTTTCTATCAGAAACATAACACTGTTCTATATCAGCAACATAAAACTGTTCTATATCAGCAACATAACACTGTTCTATATCAGCAAAATAAAACTGTTCTCTATCAGCAACATAAAACTGTTCTCTATCAGCAACATAAAACTGTTCTCTATCAGCAACATAAAACTATTCTATATCAGCAACATAACACTGTTAACACTATTCTACATCATCAACATAACACTGTTCTATATCAGCAAAAAAACACTGTTCTATATAACCAACATAACACTGTTAACACTGTTCTATATCAGCAACATAACTCTTTCATTATCAGCAATATAACACTGTTCTATATCAGAAATATAACACTGTTCTTATTCAGAAACATAACACTGTTCTATCTGCAACATAATTAACAGAAAAATACTGTTTGTAAATCCCCCGCCCCTCTTTTTAATATATTTATATAATATAGGTAATGATATGGTTATTATTAATAATGATGCTATTACGGTGTTAATAGAAAATATGATACGACACGATTATGAATATCAAAGTTTATATCCAATTTAAATATATTTTTTAACAAGCAGGCATTGGCATCATTTGCTATATTCGTGACATTTTATGTGATATTTGTACAAAACAACTCCGGTTACAGGGCAGTGCTTATTTTTAGTTAGGTAAACGTACAAGGTTGTTGGAGTAAAAAAATCAGATTCCACTTGTCTAATGAATTACTTCATAATATTGTGCTGCTATCTAGATATTTTCTTCAGACCCTATTTGTTTCTTAATATGTTGCCTCTAAAATTGTTCGTCTTAATAGCACACCCCGGAAAATTGTTAAGTCGATTCTGAACATATTACTGTTGCTTTTCGTGGAACTGATAAACAGTTATATATCCGACACCGTGGATAAAGAAGGAAATGCCCGCGGGACATCAATAGACGGATGCGCTTAAAATAGGCGATAAGCTAGAAATAGACGGGCTCGATAAAAAATGGTCATCAGTCAGCCTTTTTTTCAAAATTTCTCAGCAGTATTTCTTCTTTCAGTTCTTGAGAGAATATCACCCTCCATTTGTAATTCTTGTTTTTAGCTACTTTCATTAGCACAATAACACCATGTTGTTCATTCGAAACTAGTCAAGATTTTTCTGAATGTCTCTGCAGATTATACAAAGACACACTTCACCAAATACGTGGGTGGTAGGAAGCGGCAACAGTAGATTCAGTTCCACTTCTATATTGGGAAACTCTGGTTCCTTACGACAAACCCCAAATGACCATGGGTGAGAAATACAGCTTCATATTTTTGGTAATGGATAATCCGGGAAAGATCAATGCCAAGAAGTGTGGCCAGAAAGGATCCTTAATTATGAACCTACGTAAAATATATCTGTTTGTTTGTTTCTTTCTTTGGTTTGGAATACCATTTTTACTGGGAGACATACCACTTATCCTAGAGATAACCAGTTATAAGCATTTATCCGATGCTATATGATACTTACCGAGGACACCCGAAAGGACACTGACATTACTTATGACTAATCTACTGCTACAACAACACATATCCTAGACATGGAAATGGTTTTTATATTGCAGATTAAGAAATATTCCACTTCCTGCATTATTTGGTTTATCTTCACATTTTATTACGATATAGAGTCTAGTACGTGACTAGTTTCACTCAATGGCATCTTCCATCATGTGTTTGTCAATATGACGGTCTGATGAATGGATACGTAAATTTGGTTGTCAATGGTTAATAATAATAATAACTTTATTTTTAGCAAGTGGGGCCCGTGGACTAAAGTGCTTTGGGTCCCCCCGCCCCCACCCCCTGGAATTTCTTTTAACATCTGCTCTACTGCATTCTGAGACTCCTCTGTAAGTCAATTTAATGCTTGTTTATGATCTGTTGGACTGTCGGAGGATTAAGGCATCGGTACTATGCTGCCCACTACAGTAACGATACTAACTTAAGTACATTTTTAAAATTTTGAATTTTTTATCTATTTTTACTGAGTGTGAAAGCCTCCTTAGGGATGTGGTTTCGCATACTTGGTTCATGGTGACACAATTCTAATTTTCAATAAGTAAATTAAAAATAGATTTAGATTAAACTTTTTTGTTTTGTGGTAAGTTTGAAATCTAACAAGAATACTACAGTTCCGTTTTTATGACTTGACTAGTTTCAATCCAAGGAATCTTCCGTCAAGTGTTCGTCATAAGGATGGTATGATGAATGGATACGTAAAGTTGTCAATTGGTTAATTGTTATCTAGTGGGGAACACATACACCATTCGACTATTCACTGGATCAAAGATCAGCGGAATAAGAAGGACACATTGGTCCTTGAACTATTCAACTATTAACTATACAACTATACATGACAGGGGATGATTCATGATAATACGAGTCTGGAAGAACAAAGAAGGATTCTGTAGAACTGACATAATGAGATACAGGGCAGGCCATAATTGATGTTGGTCTCGTGAAAGAAGGAAGTATCTCTTAAAGTACAATTTGAGAGGACGTCCAGAATTTAACAGTGGATTCAATGGCAATGACAACTAAAATTTGATTGAATGAAAGCAATGTTAAAACTGACAAAATACAGAAGCCTATACTCAATACAAGACAGCATTTTTCAGTCCACCAACAATCAAATTGCTATCAATTTAAACTTTAAAGATATGTATTTGCCCCTGCCCTTTGTTATCCATGTTACTTTCCTCTAAAGGCATGATTTTGAGTATTCGCCAATACTCGCACCTATGATAGCTTCTAATTGAAAATCTAATATGTGACGCTCATATGATATCCACCACCAAACGCAAGAAAACGCGAAAAGGCAAGGAAGACAACTTACGTTCACGAGGAATTTCTGATCATATCTCGTGGCATTGATCTTTCCAAGATTAGCAAGAACGGAATATTTAGGAAATATGACTTATTCAAGTTCAAACTTTTACACGCCGTAAGGACCAACGACCACCATTTGTTCGACTTAACCAAGCAAATTACACCATCTTTAGATCTATTTTAAAAATCAGACTAACTCTTTTACCCCTGGGACCATATTTACGTTTGGGGTAATAAAAGTTCACCAAGGTTGATATCAGACACCTTCAGGGTAGAATTGTTTTTCTACTCATTACGTCAAAGATTCTTAATATAAGATCGCGAGCTAAATAAAGTTATGCTATATTTTGATATGGGTTAAATTCACTGTTACTCTGATGTAATTTATTACCTAGAGGTAGATCAGGTAATTATAAAGGCTATGTACATCCATAAATAATAAGAGCTGCCAATTTATTACCGGTGTTCTTGCACAATGTGTATCACCCGAGCGTCATCAAGCTTTTTATTCTAAAATAAAGAACAGACCAAGACAGGGCAATGTGCTAAGATTCGGAAAGAAGATGAATTTTTGAGTGTAAGGATTTATTTTACCGTATCTGGAAAGATAGTCGATAGGACCTACCTCTGCTTAGAATACTATACTATACTATACAAAGTTCTTCAATCTCAAACTTATTCAGATAGCAATCCCGACCCATTGATGCAGGTCAGAGGGTTAGTATGTAAAATGCCTCTTGTCGTTTGGTTAGGGCAAACAGACGGAGGTGCTCCTTCAAGACACCTCGGTAAAAGTTAATCAAGAAGGGTGAAATGAAATCTAATTATCATTAGATAACTATTTCGTTTAATTCCGTGATATGTCGCTTCCATGGCAAAGTCTCTCTCTTCATGAACCATAGCCTATTAGGTGCAAAAGAGTATGACTTAAAACACTCTTTTCCATTTCCTTTTATTTCAGATTTCCTAATAGAATGCTAACAATGTTGGTTCCATCGCGTCTAATCTATAAGGACAAAATATTCGATTTGTCAAATGGGAGTTCAAAGCAAAGACGGTTTCGTGACTATTATTCATTTATAAAAAATAACATAACAATGATTTTGGCATGAGTCGGAATGATATTGAATATTGGAATTTTAACACCACGATGTTCCGGGAATATTTTTCTGATGTAATGAGGAACCAAAGTTTTAAAATTCCTGTAATAGGTCAGACATTCACAAGAGAGAACTTCTGAGAATTTGTCAGAAACAACGCATTTTGCGTTATTATGGAATTCAATAACAAGAATTCTCCATTGGTTGGATCTTATATAAGTTCCTACATCAGCCAATCAGATCTCAAGCAATTATTTAAATATGTGTGATGTTTTTGACAACAAGTCCCATGGTCTTAAACGATGAAAATTAAAGAAAAATATAAAGCTGGAAAGAATAAGTCTCCATAGATTATGTTAAGCTGAATCTACCTCCGTAATGAATCAAATTTATTTTGATGTTTACTACTGATTTATCACTTGATGGTAATATTGCGACGTGAATATACCCCAATGGCTTAATAGCTACTGGATAATATTTCTGACACTTGCTTATATCTTACGAAGGATTTGTTTTTCGTCGGTTTTTTTAGTTCCGAACTACCAGGATCATCTGATTACGCAACAATCTGTATTCTAACTAGGTCCTAACTGGCACGGTTGCAGACTGCATGGCGTGACCAGTTCTATAGCCAAGCCAGGATCAAAAAAGTATGCTGTGCAACTGTACTCTATATTTCTATAGGATAATATGGTTTCCAGTTGCTTTAAGCAAGTATTAACCTTCACCTTCGTACTGTGTGAGCATGCAATATCAAAATTGTAACAAGTCTCAGGGGAAGTCCTCTGGCAGTATGACCATTAGTTAAAAATAAGTAACATGTACATTAAGGCAATTCTTGTTATTTCTGTATAATATATTTATCGGCTATGTCTGTACAATTACGCATGCTTCCAGACACTTTCTTTACATATATTTTTACCTTTGTTTATTTATATGACAATTTATCTAGGGATTCACAGGTCTTGGTTTACAGGTTTTATGGCGCTTTATATACAGAGGACATATCTACAGCTTCTCTGTAAAGATACCAAACAAACAATATTACTTTCTTGGCTTTGATGATGTTCTTCATTTGGGATGCTACTGTACAATGTTTAAGAGATCTCAAAACAAGGCCAATAACATTCTGTCCTATTCATAAAAATAAGGAATTGAATAGAAGAGGTATAAATCTTTCAGCGAGAATTCTATCCTGCCACGGTCCAGTATATTATTTTATGTAAGATCAAAACCTATGTCCAAGTTTGCTTAAATCGATAGAATTTGGACAGTTCCTTTATGATAATGAATGTATTCCCTTTTACTTCCCTTTAATTTAGCGGTTCCATTTGGTATGATTGATAGACACCAACATTTTGTATGTTTGATAGACAGCATCTTTAAGGTATGTTTTGTAGACATCACCTTTTTGGTACGTTTTATAGACATCACCATATTTGTATGTTTTATAGACATCACCTTTTTGATATGTTTAAAAAACATCGCCTTTTTGGTATGTTTTATAGACATCACCTTTTTGATATGTTTAAAAAACATCACCTTTTTGGTATGTTTTATAGACATCACCTTTTTGATATGTTTTAAAGACATCACCTTTTTTGTATGTTTTATAGACAGCATCTTTAAGGTATGTTTTGTAGACGTCACATTTTTGGTATTTTTGTAGACATTACCTTTTGGTATGTTTTATAGACATCACCTTTTTGGTATGTTTTGTAGACATCACCTTTTTGATATGTTTTATAGACATCACCTTTTTGGTATGTTTATAGACATCACCTTTTTGGTATGTTTATAGACATCACCTTTTGGATATGTTTTATAGACATCACCTTTTTGGTATGTTTATTGACATCACCTTTTTGGTATGTTTATAGACATCACCTATTTGGTATGTTTTATAGACATCACCTTCTTTTTGGTATGTTTTATGGACATCACCTTTTTTGTATGTTTTATAGACTTCACCTTTTTGGTATGTTTTATAGACATCATATTAACTACATATAGCAATATTCACTCTTGCCCTAGATTTAAGGATGTTGACAAACATTGGGTGAGTAGGCTGTAAAGAGACTTGATATTTCGAAAGAACTCTTGTTTGTTGTAAGACTCGTATCAAACCAAAATAGAGATGAAAATTGTAAATATTTCAACTAGGCTGACATTTACTGTATCGTGTATCTACAGATAAGTGAAATGGAGTAGAAGAAAATATAAACAATTTCTGCAATAAAACAAGAACTTGGTTCACATTTTTCTAGTTTAACATTTTGAAAAAACTTTGCTAACACACATATACACTAACGTTATCATTTCTTATTTTTTCAACAATTATAATAAATGGTTTTATATTTATCGATGAAAGTGACGATAAGTTGAAGATCAAGACATCAGAAGACGCATTATATAAATGTAATTACAATGCACTTCTAATCTCATTTTCTACTTATGGTTATTGCCAGATAGGATGTTTAGTGAATTCATATGATATTGCACTTGAACGAAATCAGGGCAAAGTGGTTTGCACGAAACACAGTGCGAAGATGAAGCATTGTATTCACTCGAAAACCAAATCTGCATCTGTAAATTTCAGAAAAACCTGATCATAGCGTCAATATTTCTTATATCATTTGACCTGAATGGCATTCGCGATCGTGACATCATACTATTATCAAATTATATCTTTCTGTGGAATTACAGACGTCCGGTTTGTAATTGGAACCATGTTCTTTTAGAAGCGGTACGATGATTATCTAATTATGTGACCCCTATTAAGTCCCTCTACCTTTTAATTCATACAAATGCCACTGGCTGGCAAAGTTATGAAGACAGCCTTTCAATTCCTTGAATATACCAATGTGGACTAATTAGCACTTGGGTGAGGAACTAACTGAACTTCTGCTGTGTAGCATATTTAGTAGAAAAGTATTGACCCTAACCAATTTAAGCAACTGTTTTGAACGCAGCACTCAAGAACTTGTAGGCTTTTCTGTACTGGTTTACTTCAAGTTTTTGAGTAATCTTCAGTACACTATTTCATGCAATTTACTATGTCATGCAATTTACTAATGACAAGGTGTTAACACAAAATTATTCGTGTAAGACATGAACCTATTATTGCATCGTTTATTTTGTTCTATATATTATCTACGTAACAGAAGAATTAATAAGCAGGCATTTCGATAATGGGGCACTAAAATGTGTACATCGAATGGTTTCGAGTTCTAAAAAGTATTTTCGATATTATGCGTATTACGAAATTCGAATATCGAGTCACCAAAGCCCAAATTGTTAATACCCCGACATAAATGTGTAAGCAAAATTTTTTGAAAATGATACGGTATACTAATTCTACTGGTACACGAAGATGGAATAAATTGAAGTAACCTCATAAAACTCATTCATTATATTCTACTGGAAATATATTTGAAACAAACTATACATCCTTCACCGAGGAATGGATATTCTCTAGAACTTAATGTCATGTATAGACGAATGCGGAAGAAAGATTTTTCAATACACTCTAACGTCTTAAGAATATTCACTTGGTAAAATTGATTCCACGACATGATTGAAAGTAGTAATTTCAAATCATGAACTAAGGCCTGAGGGAAATATAGCGAGTGCTTTAACTGTTTTCATAAAACGTTACAGAAAGCCAATTTACGATAAATTATTGTTTAATACAAAAAGGAGTTAAATGCAAAACATTTGTGATTTCTTCTGTGATTTGACAATAATGGGTTACTTATTTTTCTTCATATTTCAGTGGAAACCTATGGAAACAAATGTAGGGCTTCTTTATATCCTGGATTCCATTTATCAGTTATTAACTATGAGGCGACACCCTTGTACACACACGGGGGGCCGATGGGCCCTGTGTGATAAACATATTTTGCGATAAAACACTTTGTTTTAGTTGAATTGCATGAAGCACAGGCGTCTGACTGAAAATTGGAATGGTGTTAATTGGTGCTATCAGTGTCCCCGATATACATTCAAAATTATGAAAACTTCTATACAATCCCTTTAAGAAGCACACCAAAATCATTTTTGCAACAAATATTAGCATTGTATTCCAGCGTTCTCCAAACCTATAAATGTGTTTTTATTGGTGCTAAATGTTTGCAATTAATAAATTACAAATATCAAATTATGATACTATTTTATTATATATGTGTTATATACAATACTACACAATATAATATAAAAACCACGTTAGGAAGTTGTATAACTCTGATCCGCTGTAATTGGTCAAATCGCTAATAAATGATATTGTGTGCTAATATAATATACTAATTCGCGTGAGCTGATGGTCATCTGAAAGGAAGTTAGTCCCTTTTCTTTTATAATTCTGGTTAATTCCCAGCTTGACGATGTTTTTGAGGACGCAATTTATGATCGTTACGAACAATATTTCTGTTACTTTCTAAATAAGCTCCAATTCTTGTTCAATGAACTTTAATTATTTGATTTTTGTAATGAAATAAGATAATTTATAAAACATGTAAGTATTTTTCAACGTTTGAAGAAGTACCAAATGGAAAATTCAGAAATTTCGACAATAGATAATACATAGTGTAACCAACAACCAATCTAGAAATTCTTGTGGAATCAATTACAGAAAAATAAACAATACCATTTCAAACCAGAACTAATATAGCATACCGAGGATTCCACGGCGACGCAAACCATCCGTCATTACTTACATTGTGTAAATACAGGTAATAAAGAAAATAGCAGAAAAAGAAATGTCAGAACTGTTACAAATAAATACCGAATCTCGCATTAATTCAAAAGTTATTTCAACAAACAGGTAGAGCAGATTTTTACGATAATATTTTTCAATTTCGTTACGTATAGTATTTTTCTTAACTAATTGTGTATGTTCTTAGATATACTAGAACCCCAAAATTTGCAGCACCTAGAACTAGGCCATCTCTAGGAAAATTCCTATTCAGGATTATAAGAGGTCGAAGAAAGAAGTCAAGCTGGAACATTATTGCGTAGAGATGAGGAGAGTATGGGTAAAAACAAGGGCCTTCTTTGAGGACAAGAAGATGAGAGGAAGTATAAGGGGAACAGCCTACCGAACACTACATGATAATTTTAAACGGTGGAGGACGACAGTTTGTGAGAGTATAAGAATGTGGGCGAATTTCGGTACGTAGAAAGTATGGAGGATGATTCAGAGAGGCAATGATTCGTGTCAGAGGGCACGTAAAGAGAGAGAGTCGGTAGGTAGAAAGAGCGGAGGTAGAAGTTGAGAAGAATGATTCTTGTCAGAGAATATTGAGAGGTACTCATTGTACCTCCGTGCTTCGCTTCGAATTACAGTACTCCGAAGGTTTCTTATGTGTCGCCGATTTACAACCCTCTGACGGACTTATTTAATACTGACATACCTAAGTATGGGTTTTGAAATTTTTCATAACTAGCCTCAGTGGTCAAATACAAGTACATTGAATTACTTCCCTTGAAGTAAAACGTATGAAAAACGTTACTATTTAAATTAAATAATTTGATTCCCATTTCATAAAAATTCTGTAGCAATTCAAAGTGTTCCAGTTGTAGACTGCAAATCGATGTCACAAATGACGTCTAGAAAAATATAATAAAATAATAATACTTTTAGATATGGTACAAGCTTTTTCTATACAAAACTGTCCATTGTTCGTCGAGGTTTATAGAGACCTTGAACGTTGCCTAATATTACTAGATTTGGCAAAATTATGACAAATTTACAATTTGATTTGATATGCAGATACGATACCACTTAAATTGGACCCTGTCTGAGCGCATAAATTACCGTTTGTGGGTTTCAGATCTTATCTGAAAAAGACCACATTGTAATGTCATACCATTAAAAACTAATTGGAACTATCTACTACCTTCTGAATATGCCACTAGCGTAATGCCGTGAATCATTTTGTGATAACCACGATTCTCGACATCTACATACGTTAATGATGAACTTAACACATGCAAGCTTCATTGATATTCGTGACATTTAGTAAAATATACCCTAGTGCCTATAGTAATGTATGAATAACACTCAGAGGGAGGTCATACAGAATACTAATGTGTACAATGGTGTAAAAATGTGAATGATTTTGTCAAGACGAATATATTCATTCATCAGACATTGTTCTTGTTCTAACAGAAAAGTGCTAATTATTACTGCCTTTGAACGTCTAGATAGATCATAGAAACCCACAGGCGCATATCCAACTACAAATCTAGTACAACATTAAAAGTATTTCATGCCCCAGTTACCTAAGCAATCCGATCAAGCATTGAAATGAACGGATCATCTTTACATGTTCAAAATTAGTACAACAGTAACCATGACCTACTTGCTTCATTAGGTCATACATCAAAATTCTTTTAAGATTCATTCGCGTCTAGAACTTCAAAGCAAATATAATATGTAAAGTTGTTCATGATCAAGGTGCTTTACAATTTTTCAAGCATTAAAACTTAAACGGGTGAAATTCGGTAGACAAAGGTTCTCATCCAATAAAAATTCTTAAAAGCATATCAAATTCCGTCAATCAAAAATCTCTTCCAAAGAATTTCGAAATCGGGAGAAAAACTCCAAAGAGAAGTGCCATTGGGCGTTTCGAAAAGGGTTAGCATGATTTGCTGTGCGCGCGACACCCGTCATTATTTGATCCAAATAATGAAATACAACCGATCAATTCATGCCTGACCAAACAAATCAGCCAAAATGCAAGAAGCAGCCAAAGCCCATAATACTAACTAACTACATAATGACAGCTAGATAGTCGTAAACTCCAACAGCTTAGCTACAACTAGGTCTAATCTGAAACATGAGTACGGTTACAACCGCGACTTTACAGTGAAGAATATGATTGTCCCAAACTCATCCAGTTGCTTTCAGGTTTTGTAGTATCCCTCATATTCTCGCAATGCAGACCAAAATCTACCATTGCTGTAAAAATGTCTGTTATCAAATGACTATCGTCCTATGTCACTGAACCAATATCATTGACGAAAGCAACAATTTCTCTATGATCTATAGTTACTTTGCCTAGGTGATCAAGCAGTGGAATGTAAATTGGAGGCAGACAGTTAAAAATTTAAAAACTAGTACAGCACATTACTCCCACATGAGCAAGTTGCTTAAACTATCTAATCAAGCATTGGAATGTGAATTGGAGACAGACTATTCAGTCGTTAGAACATCATAACTAGTGCACGACCGACTTGCTTCATCAATGTCAGCATTGTCTGAAACGTGCCCTGAAAGCAGAACTCTGTAAATCGATTCGCAATCGAACATAGCACATACAAACGTAAAACTAGTACAACATGGGGAATACTCCATGTTCAAGTTGCTAGGTGCTTAATCAATCCGATCGGCATCTCAATGAGATAATGGCATAATAATTATATCAAAATCATGGAGGAAGTTAACACGTGCATGTAAAACAAGTACAACATGCGATGCAATTAACTATCTAACTATTAACTATACAAATTCGATCAAGCATTGGAACGTAAATCGGTCATGACAAAGCCCAATTCCGTACTTCAAAGAAGTATCAATTACATTTACATCACAGGATGTCAAGATGTACTTAAAAACGCGATGGCTCTACATTACCGAACTAACATGCTTTTTAATCACCATTGCAGAATAAGTATTGCACGAACAGAATAAAAATCATCACACTTGTCCATCGGTCTTACAACATACACATTTCATGTTATCCGATTTTGATGAAAATTGGTGTATGAAAACAAGACTGATAACTCCGATTTCGAATCTTGGCCAAAATTTTTGATAAATCGACAGTAGCGTAATGGAGGTAAATGCCCCCCTTTAAAACGACGATTAAACTTTTTTTTCTTTTATATCATTATAAGTTCGATTGCGTTACGGTCTTTGTGTTATTGATTTAATTGATGGACCGTACGGAAGATCCAATACGAGGATGTTTTTGTATTTTTAAATTTCTATTAGGAGTATTTTTATAAAATCAAAAGTATTTTCACAAAGTCTAGAATTTTTTTGTAAAGTCAAAAATTTCAAATTCGAAATTCAAAAATTCCAAAAAAATGTCGTATTTGAGCTTCCGAAGGGCAGTAACTAGCTTCCTTTTTGAGATAATGTCTTAAATTTCTGTAGACCTAAAACGGTATCCACCTTTATCGTAGATATCAAATAAGCGCTATAAAATACCTTTTTGTCAAATTCGAGTTATTTGCCTCATTTGCTTTGATCTAGTTACGGCTCAGTGTTGGTGAAAACATTCATTGTTTGTGAATGGTAACTGACTGATTCTCTTATTTTGGAATATTTTATCTAATAAAAACAAGCTCTAGCCATTAGGTCGTCGGAACCTGGAGCTCGGGGAATGTTGCTAAACATAAAGCAGAATTCTTTGGTGTCGTACACCATTAATTTTATCATGTTAAACAAATTTATCGTATGTATGATATAAAGAATCATTTCCTGTGTACCAATTTTCAGTACAAAACCTCCAGAGATATAATCTGTTTTAGATTCATTCCGTCTGACATTCAACATGGAGAGAAAACTGTATAGAAAGAAATTTCTATTCGATTGAATAACGCTATTTTAAACTTACTCTTAGAATTCGAAAGCTGCATAATCTGCAAAGTGTAAAAGAGATTAGTCGAATCAAGTTACTGTTTTAAGATTGTTTTACCAGCTTAGATACTTGAAAACAAATCAAACAGTAAATGCCAGTGTTTCGTATATCATTTAACAGATTGAACAAGTTGCTTTGAAAGCAAAAAATATGTTTTTTTTTTCATGGCATGAATTATTTACGTAAAATGTGTCATTCCAGTCGATATATCATGTACAAATATGATATACCATATGCTATATTGGAAGTGTGATATATCATAAGCTGAAAGTGTCGTTTCTAGTCTGACATGTCGACTTCCATAGAAGTGAAGATTCTTCTATTATAAGTATACTAAAAGCTTCTAATGAAAAGTGTCTAAGATTTGATGAGAATAAGTGTCATTATGGACATTGTCGAGGAAACAGTCGCGGTCTTCGAAGACCTACAAGGTGACCGGTAATCAAATTACTGCTTTTCTTAATTCTGATCTGAACGACATTAATTACTGTGAAGGATGTTTCCAGCGAGACTTGGATATTAACATGTTTATATTTGTCAAATAGCCTTTTGTTTGTAATTAAAGAGATTTGGTGGCCTTACCTTTGTTTTTAGCTTTGATAGAGCTATATTTAATACTTTTCATTATTAAAAATTAGATGTCACGTCAACAATATTTATTATAGATGTTTGTGAAACACATCTGGTTATAAATATAATAACACTGTTTATTACTGAATGTTTGTTATACGCAGCTGGTTATACATTGATATTAAAAATATTTATTACAGAATGCTTTTAATATATAGCTGATTAAACATTGCTATGTGAATAATATTCGTTTTTGAATGTTTGTTTGTTATGTATTGATAGATTAAAAAATTTAATACTGGATATCTGTAATATAAAGCTGTTGATATATTGATATGTTGACAATGTTTATTACTGAATGTTTATAATATTCATCAAGCAATAAATGGATATATTGACGCCTTTTATTACTGATTGTATTTAATACAGCTGGTATTATATTAATATATAAACACTATTCATGAATGATTGCGATACAGCTGGTAATATATTTTGATATATCAACAATATTTATTACTGAGTGTTTGTTTCTTATTTGTTGATATATTAACAATATTAATTACATAATGCTTGTAATATACAGCTTGTTATATATTGATATATTAAGAATATTCGTTACTCAATATTTGTTACTACACAGCTGTTAATATATTGATATACTAACAATATTTATTACAGAATGCTTGTAATATATAGTTAGTTGTATCTTGATATTTTTAGTTATGTTGATACAAGGTAGACGCGGGTGTAAAAGTGTGTGTCTATTTGAATATCATCTATTCCATTACCTGCCAACTAATTTAACTACTTGAAATTCTCTGGGAAATTTGTTAAAAACTTAGTAAATTGAGAGATCTGTAAATACAATACAAAATAACTCAAGTAGACTTTTAACACAACGAACCGTAAATCATCCAAATTAACATGGAAGAAAATCTAGATCACATAATCTGTTATACCATTCATGCAATAAATGGTTATTTCTCCTTGATTAAAGATATGGAGATGCCATCAATCTTGTTAGCTTGATGAGCGAGCCATAGTTATTATTCTCAGATTATCAGTGGAACATGGCTAAAGACCTACATACCAGACCACAAACTATGCCAAATTCTTTAATTAATTGAATTAAGCCTGGAGCTATCTTCACAGGCTTTAATATATGCCAATTTAATTAGAGGGCCTCGCGGTCATGTTATAATGAACTGTATTCATGCCAATATTTGTTATCTTATCACTTTGAAGGAATTAATAAAAAAAATATGTTTATCTCATAAAGGCTTAAGCTTCCAAGCTCTAGCGCTTAAAAGTTAGTGAAAGTTGGAATAGAAAAAGCATATGTTTTAACGCGGGTGTCGATGTTGGTCTTTCAGAACACTTGCTGCAACTCTGTGACTGCCTGTGCCAAGTGAGAACCCTCCTGGAGAATGAATTTAGTCGGTAGTATATGGTTTTAGTCCAATCCCTCTAGGGGTCAATCGTGAGGAAATCTAGAGAAAAAGTCCCTTCAAAATTGCAAGCTTAAAAACACTCGACCTCAAACCGCGGGCTATGCGACCATATTGCGTTCTAACGTTTTGCAACGCTTTTGTCACATGTGTATCGCACAAGGAGATGTTACAAGGCTTGTTTGACGACATTCTCGATCCCATGGCGTGGCAACAATGGAGACAATTACACGATGTCTGGAATGTCCTACACACTAATACCACGCTTACAGCGACCATAACACTCTTTGACCAAATTTTCCGTCGTAGCAGCAGCGCAGTAAAAACGCCTTTCCAGTGTGCGATGCCTTACGGGGGCATTGGTATTCCAAAACCAATGATTTCTTTCAAGGTCCATGTAAGGGATATCTTAATTATCACTCGCTTATTCAATTTCCGACATCGTAAAACAGTTGCCAACCAGATCATTAACATTGACCCAAGGTATTCAAACTGCGGTAACCTTAAGAATAGTTCCGCTACCTAAAGTGTTACTTTGATAGAGATATAATTGACTCCATTAGGTCGTTATAATATATTGATATTTTTCATCTAAAATTAAAAATTAATGTAATTCACACATGAAAGGTCAATCGTAGAAATTAAAAAATGTATATTAATGTAAAAAAATTAGGCATCAGTTAAGGAAAACATTTTAAATAGTGTAAATATAATGTCAAGTACATCGCGGTCCAATGAAACTATTGTATGAATATAAGACATTAAAATTTGTAGAAAAACGTTGTTTATTCTTCAACATATATATGATCATGTGAACATTAGACAATCGTAGAAAACATATTACAAATATTATGATCGTGTGAACATTCAACAAGTCAGTATGTTACAAAATATATGGTCATAATTGATATTGAACATTTGCAGAACGTTGCTGTATAATAAATATATGAATATATAAGTCAATACGTTTGTGGAACGCCCTTGACAGCAGACGTTTGATCATGTAAAATTAAAACAAACTTTTGTATAACGTTGTTTTATTTGAATGTAGACATTACACTGTAGATTCAAACCAGGCTTTTGCATGACATTGTTGTATGATCGTCGAGACATAGAATTGTAAATATGCGCGCACGTTTTTATGTAGGAATATGTGTACTGCATTCAGACATAGATTTAAATTCGTTTAAATTCATTTTATACGAAATTATATGAAGCCTGATCTTGTAGACAATATCAAGATATCTCTAAGGATATAAGTATTTATTTAGATTAGATATTACAGAGCAAAAACCCTATCTTTAAGCTGGATCTATTAAATATTTAAAAGTTAAAATGAAACTTTATACGTATTATAATAATCGCATTACCTGTACGATTCGATGTTATAAACGATATTCTCAATAGGGTTTCCATTGGTTAAAGGGATAATAAAGAAGTTTTCTAACCTTTATGTGTCTTGGAAGCGCTGATAGCATCGATTTGCATCATTGAATTTTTAAGACAAACGTCAGTGGTCGTTGTTTGTGGTTTCTTTAAATATTTTGCGATAGCGAAGTCTTACTTTTATTGTGGGGACAAGAACCACAGAATAATAAACCAAGTACTAACGATTCGAACCGCAAAACGAAACCCGAAATTCATAACAACATATTGACAAAATATTGATAGCAGCTAATGAACTCTTCAGACTCAAAACTGGAATGGTGCAAATTGACCCTCAGTATTACCAGTACACATGAAAACTCTTTACAATCCCTTTAATAAACTTTTATATATTGAGGTATCACAGGTATGCTAAAAGCTGTTAATAATTGATGTAAGACGCTGGTAGTTAATATCAGATCAACCAGAAATAATTCACCAGGGGAATTGTTTCACTCACGTTTATACAGCAGCTGCAATCCACAGCAGTTGTACAGGTTTACAACTTACTGGTTTGGGTTCAACTCAGCTTCATTCAGTATTTACCTACCAGATCTTCGGGATGACTTATAGGGTGGTATTCATTCTCATGCCATTATAAGGGCATCTTCGCAATGTCAAGCTATTTTGACTGCAATAGCCACCTTTGTTGTATCACGAAAGTTTGTTATTTCAGCAATTTGATTGGATTGCAAGATGGCGAATACGGGCATTCAGAGCCCTCGACAGAAATGAAATGAAAACAATTTGGAAGCGCATGTCATCACGCCCTACCACTTTAAGTTCCCATAGTTCGAAAACGACTAAGTTATTGCACTTAAAATAACATATGGTACGGGGGTGATGTCACAAAGGTCATAGCTAATGTTGCTTGCACTTCTAAAATTTGTGTAATGCTACTAACATTGTTAGTGGCGAGTATCGTGACTGATTGCTATCAATAACAATATTGAGTTTTAAGTACTATGTTTTATGACTTTGTTAAAGTTGATATTTCTCAAACCATATTCCTGGTAGACATGATAATATGTATTAAGTTGACAACCACAATTGTAGAGTGATATTGCGTGATCATCTCTAATCACAACTGTGTTACATGACTTGCAAAGGCGGAATATCCGGATATTGCCCCACTATTGTGCAATAAACAACATAAGATTAAATGTAATAGAAACTAAGACTTGTATGACGTCTTCCCCTCCGCTCCTTCTCTCGCGTTAATTTGTGAGTTCGTGAAGGCGAACAGTTCGTCTGGAACACTTGGTATCACTCTGATATTGCATCGGTTCAATCCAGGCAAAGACTGAGATAGTACCTTTTTTTTTAACCCGGTTTCAAATATAGCGTTTAGTCTTTGGGGTGGGGCAATTAAACACGTTAAAGATCACTCGACAGGTAGAAATCTAAAAAAAGAGCAGACTAATGCCGCTGTCCTGCCAAAATGTCCCTCATTGTACACTGCATGAGCCTACATGGTGCATACAAGTAGGACGTAATACTCCATTTCATTTCTGATAATGCATTGTCATATGCCCCTCTTCTGTCAATAAGGTACAAAAAGAGGAAGTAAAACTCCATTCATCTTTTAGATTAATGATGAACAATGCTTGTGTAAAACGCCATGTCGTGTTTAAGATTAATGATGAACAATGCTTGTGTAAAACGCCATGTCGTGTTTAAGATTAATGATGAACAATGCTTGTGTAAAACGCCATGTCGTGTTTAAGATTAATGATGAACAATGTTTGTGTCGTTTTTAATGTAAGAAAGATCTTTATGAACTTTGTAGACAACTGTTAATTGACTTCTAACACTCTCTAACACTTGTTTCAACTTTTTGTCCTCCCCTTAATGAATTAATTTGTCAGATAACGTGTATATTTATTTTTACAGTGTTTATTACAGAAATATTCATTATCAGTAGATTGAAATAATATTTAAGCGGCACAGTGCCAAAAATTCTACACATCACTGCCTCTAGGCCATATCAATATCCATTTACCAGTTTACTGTTAAAGATATTAACATGCCTACAAATTCTTTGTTCTTGTTCAAAATATTGACATTATGCAATCCAGGGTTATCGTGTTCACATCAATTGTTGATAAAATCGATGTTACTCAGTACACACTTTGTCAACAAAATACGATGCAACATGACATTCAAGTGCATCATCTAATTCGTAGACCAATCATTTCAAGTTCACTTGATGTTGGCAGTATTATTTTCTCTAAAACAGTGATCAAGTGCAATAATAATTCCATCCATAATATCAACTTACTGTTAAACCCTGATTTAGATTTTGCTGATGTTTTTTGCCAATTAATCCAAATTGTGCTGCTCTGAAATCAGATTTCACAGTATATATATTTTATTTTCATGTATAAAGGAAACTGATATGTGACATAACAAACGAGTCATTTATTCAAAATGATATAATACTGTACATGTATTCATGACTTTGACAAGATAATATATATTTAAACTTGAACACCTTATATCAGTATGCGTCTGTGCTTGTGGAAGCAGTTTCGCTCTCGGGGAGTCAACATGGAGTTATGTATTTGTTTGATTTTAACTCCACTCTTTGCATTTTTACTTGATAACGTTACCTGTACGTATTTCAAAACGTAGGTAATAAAGTCAGAAGTAATATATCTATTTATCTTTGCGTTTAATACGACGAACTCTTTGTATTCTGCTGATGAATTCGTAACTATATCGATTTAGGAAATGCTCTCAGAGACATCAAAAGATTGAAATGATCATGGCTAAGTCAATCTAAGATATGTGCCAATCGTATGGTGTAATAATCTGTCAGATTCCACTAAATTCCCAGGATAAGAACATCTCAAGCTGATGTCTGTGACTACTTTATTTTATCCACAAATGTTAAGGCTAGCGATTAACTCAATCCGATCGGCGGCGACTGGAATAACATTTCTTTAAGTAAAACTTTTCTACTAATGGATAGTCTCTTAAGTAAAAGAGTAAACCCTCACCTTTAAGACAATATAAATACCTATTAGCTCTTTTATTTTGCACAGACTGGACATGGAATGCCAAGAATGCCATATACCAGTATTATGTACTTTCGACTCATGATAACCTGGGGGATATTCTATAGCCTTACATATCAACTGCTCTCTGATATAAACTCAAATCAGATAGCTAGAGAAATAAATAATATAATAAGATATGGCTACTCCAGTTGATAGAAAGGAATCTGAGAAATGCTCCACCTTTTTCTGATATCTGGGTGTTAAAAAAGACTTTTATCGAGGGTATTTGATACCATGTTGATTTATATAGCACTATCATTGCTACCAGACATATTCCACAAGATTTTATATTTATATATCACATTTTACACATTGATCACATACATTTTCACATTTTTAACATATATAACAAAAAATAAACTTCATAACCTTATAACACATATGTGTCTATGAAAAATGGGAAATTATCACTTCATAATCATCACAGAGGTAGCAAAGAGCTGACTTGTAGAATATGTTTAAGTATGTGTCATAGTCTCTTTATCCAATAAACACAACAGACTCATATATATAGTCAATTTCTGCAAAATTGTATGAAAGTATCAATATACAAGGGCTTTATGAGAATCCATGATATGTATGTCTGTAATAAATCTTTGGTAAAACAGCCATTAAAAGTCATGAGGAACTACGAAGACCATTCCTTCACGGCATTCATATATGTTATTCCATTATCACGCATCTTATCGGCTCCGTTCATTGGCATAATATTCCAATACATCACAGCTTCTTTAATTCTGAAAGTTCTTCTACGCGAGTAACAATGCATCCATCGTCCTAATACTTTTCTATACTCTTTGTTTAACAAGCCGTACAAGAATGGATTGATTGCCGAGTTGATGACTAAAATCCAGAATGTAACGTTGGTAATAATCTCTGGAAGGCACTGGCCACATTTAGAGTTTATTACTTGTACAACCATATGAGGTGTCCAACACACTGTAAACACTATCACCATCATTCCTAAGGAACAGGCAGCCTTTTTGTCCTGTTTAACCATCATCTCACGAACTAAATCGTCACTTTGTTTTCTAGTCCCACTAACTCCCGTGATATTACTCATTGAATTTTTTCGGCTGATCTGTTTTCTGACATTGTGGAATTGATTTCCTGTCATTGAAATATCAAATGAAACTCTTCTATGCATTTGTCTTGAATACTGAATAAACTGTTGTTTTGGACTCATGCAGTAAGCAAGAGAATGCCGTCGTTGTGAGGAATTTAGTAAAGATTGTCTTCTACCAATTGGCAGTAATTGGGGACATAAATCGGAACCTTCGTCAGACCCGTTATTATTTCCTTCGGATTCGGAGGAAGATTTCCTAAATCCGAAAAACGAAGTGTCAGTAACACTCAGAGATCGGCGAATTTTGATACTTTTTCGTCGACTGATTCTGAAATATATACTGCAATTCAAAATCCATAAAGCAACCAAAGGACACAGGTATTCCACTACTGAGGTAACGAGTAAATACACAAAGTGTGTTTCGTGAGGCGAGTTACATCTTTTATTATAGACTTTAGAGGAATTATGTTGTTGAAAGTCCGTCATTATCACAATGGGTGGAATGTTGAGCACAAAACTTAAAAACCAAGAAAATGTTACAGCACTAATTGCAAGTCGACGACTCTGTCGAACTCGGTATGAAAATGGATAATTTATAGACCACCATCTGTCGATACTAATTAATAAAATACTTAATAGTGAAACGTATAATAATGAATGTCTAGCAATGAGATAAATATGACAGGCGACACCAATAGGCGACCATGGATAGTAAACACTTTCCATAATAGACAACGGCATCGTACATCCGATTAAAAAATCCGCCATGGCCAAACTGGCTATGTATATGTTCCGACATCTCCTGAATGATTTTGTGGTCACAAACATAACTAAAATTGCACCATTTGCCACTAAAGTAACACAAGTGACCAGCACTAAAGGTATGGTCTGTACCCATGACACCACAAACGAAGTGTTTTGTAAAGAATCACCATAATTTGGTAACGTATCTGATGTGTTCTCCATATCCAGCCGTAGAAAACAGCCTAGTTGATGTCTAGGACTTTTATTCCAAGATGCAATCATCGGAATATCCACAGCTCAAGACTACATGTTCATTATCAGAAAGTTTTGTCCTCGTCTGTAATTGCTGATATCTTTCGTGTGTATTCATATCGTTTAAACCTCAGCCCTCTCATACTAACACATCTTCGATTTTTATATTACCTTTAGTATGGAAGCAGCGCGCACCTATTATGACGAGCACGCGATGCCGGCAGTATCTGGTAGAAGATAGAAAGTGATAGATTTATATTTCTAATACTTTGATCTGCTCATATTAATCTTAATCATGTTCTTTATCTTTTTTCAATTTGAACACCAGTACACCACCTTGTCACCAGTAGACATGATAAAAAATTTTAATAACTTTCTCTTGCCATTATCAGGAACCATGAAAAACTAAGAAAAATTTGAGACAGATTACACGTCTATATACTTGTAATGAACGTAAAGAATTCAAAACTAATCACAAGAATTTCATTTTGTAAATAAGATATACATAAGATAAATATTCACATATTCTAGGGAGGGAGGGGTGGCTCCGCTCTCGCTTACCTAATGGTCCTAGTTTAAGTCGCATTGATATCTTCGGATTTTTAAAAAAAATTATGTCTCTGTGGCTCACAAGCTCATTTTGGCGAAATTTCGCAAGGACAATAAACGAAAAAACTGTTGGTCAAAAAAGCATGAAAAGGAAACTGATTCGACATCTTATTAGCTCATAAGCTAATGGTTGGACTAGTTACATAAAATGTATTTGGTAGTCGGCAAACGTGAAGCAAACGCGAGAAAAAGTCCCTTATAATTACAACTTCTACATCAGTCGCTCTCAACCTGCGACATATGCGAGCGAATTTTGCCATTTTATGCTCTCAATGGGTGTCTCTAATAGGATCTATGGGCTTGGTGCACTTCAATTTTAGTGCGTTTATGGAGATGTTACGACACTTGTCATTCTCGATTCCATTCCGTGGTAATCTCAACGGCGATTATTGCCGCCAACCGTAGGATATCTGTTTCTTCCTTCACGCTTATGGCAACGTCGCCGCAGTAGCTTAGTAAGGACGCCTGTCCGATGTGACGGGGCTATAACAAATATTATTTTTGAACACCTGCTACCATTTTACAATTTTCCAGTGCATCAAGTGTATAAAGATATCCTTTTCCTTCCATTTTATAAGCTTAGAAATTTTGAAACATTCTTTTCTTATCTTTGAAATTCAAAATTACGTCCGTTTTCCTTTAAATCCTTTCCGTATCATTGAAATTCAAAATTATGTACGTTTTCCTTAAAGTCCTTTCCGTATTATTGAAATTCAAAATTACGTCCGTTTTCCTTAAAGTCCTTTCCGTATTATTGAAATTCAAAATTACTTCCGTTTTCCTTAAAGTCCTTTCCGTATTATTGAAATTCAAAATTACGTCCGTTTTCCTTAAAGTCCTATCACTGAAATATAACAATAATTACAGGAAATTTCATTTTATCATTATTTTTAACGTAGAGAAAATAACCAGGATATCGTTTCTTTTTAGATTTCTTCTTCATATAACTATTTACTTCATAAACAAATAACTTTAATTTCAGATAGAACATACACCATTTATCGTTGGCACCCGTTGCAACTATTTTAAAATTTCAAGGCAATTCAAATAAAATGGTTTCAATTAAAGTAGATGTACGGCAATGAAGTTAATTTACCAAAATAGAAATTTCAAAAAGTCACAGAAAAAACATTTGATTGAATTAGAAACAGTACATGTCTTACAATGAGATAAGATGTGGGGTTTATCATTCTAGAAGTCTGGAGTTTCTTTCTTTTATTTGATGGAGAGCTTTTTTAAAAGAAGTGAGGTGCTATCGCACGTTGACCAAGCTTTTCTGGTCGTAAAGTCATACTTTGTCATTTTATGACGAATATCCGGTTACTTCTGGGTGCAGTTAATATGTCATGCATGCGAGAAGCTCGTGGATTCTGGGTATAAATGTATATACAGCTCCTGTTGGGCCGAACAAAAGGAATTTTGTGACTTTCTGAGAGCCCTTGGTTTTATATCGGGAATGAGGGCGCTTATACCTTCCATTTATTTCAGTAGAAGTACTTCTGATTTACCTTAAATTCTTTGACAACGAAGACATGTCGTGTGGTTCACAACGTTCGTCAAAGTATTTTAATTAAGTTAATTTTATATATGTCCATTTTGTACGAAATTACCGCAATAATTTAATGTGGTCTTTGCCACCCATTAAGGCGGTGTGGTATGGCGGTTACTAAGTTGATGACCGTCTTACATTTTTCAAAAACGTAACACACTAACCTACTAAGCGAAATTTAATTATATTGATAATGGAATTATATTTAAGTAGACATCAGGCCCTGGTGGGTCAGTTTGGAATCAATTGTTTTATTAAATTAAATTGAGTTGTACTTTTTCTCAAATTTCTGTACTTATGAGAAAGAGAGATGCAAAGACTGATTGAAATGTATCAATAAGGTGGGTTAAATGTCGACATAACAGTAAGATGGAAAAATTGTCGACATTAATAAAAGAAAACATCAAGATATGTGTAATGTCGATAAGTAAATAGAAGAAATGAATCAATAAGATATGTGTAATGTCGACATGTAAATAGGAGCAATGTATCAATGAGATGTGTGTAATGTCGACATGTAAATAGGAGTAATGAATCAATGAGATGTGTGTAATGTCGACATGTAAATAGAAGAAATATATCAATGAGATGTGTGTAAAATGAATCAATGAGATGTGTGTAATGTCGACAAGTAAATAGAAGAAATATATCAATGAGATGTGTGTAATGTCGACAAGTAAATAGAAGAAATGAATCAATGAGATGTGTGTAATGTCGACATGTAAATAGGAGAAATGTATCAATGAGATGTGTGTAATGTCGACATGTAAATAGAAGAAATATATCAATGAGATGTGTGTAATGTCGACATGTAAATAGAAGAAATATATCAATGAGATGTGTGTAATGTCGACATGTAAATAGAAGAAATATATCAATGAGATGTGTGTAATGTCGACATGTAAATAGAAGAAATATATCAATGAGATGTGTGTAATGTCGACATGTAAATAGAAGAAATATATCAATGAGATGTGTGTAATGTCGACATGTAAATAGAAGAAATATATCAATGAGATGTGTGTAATGTCGACATGTAAATAGAAGAAATATATCAATGAGATGTGTGTAATGTCGAAATCTAAATAGAAGAAATGTATCAATGCGTTGTGTCTAATGTCGAAATGTAAATAGAAGAAATATATCAATGCGATGTGTCTAATGTCGAAATGTAAATAGAAGAAATGTATCAATGAGATTGATGAAATAAATGAAATAGAGTAAATGTCTACAGGTTATAGAAAACAATATATGAATGAGATGTGGGATCTTAAGTTATTTGATTTGCCTTAAATATTTAAAAACGGCTCGTCTTATATTATAAATATGTATGCATTGCGTTCATTGATGGGATAAAATGTTGAAGAGCTCAAACTTTGGAATATATAAAATGATTTTAAGTAGTTAATTCAGTTGTTTCAAGTATAATTCAATAGAAATGTCTTTAGCCTAGATTTGTTGGTTCTGATAGAAATTTAATGATCTTATGTTTCTAAGTGGATATCGTTATCAGATCATTCGTATTAAATAAGTCACGAGACCTCTTATGGTAATATAGTTTACAGGCACGATCGACTTTGCAAAGTACAAATCAACTGCATATACAGCAATATTTAGCTTCAGATTCAACACGGATAATGTCAGTTTGAGCTTCAAATGTAATAAAACAATTATAGCTTTAGCCATATACAATGTCGATAATATTTTAGCTTAATCTGCACCGTCGATATCACTAGCTTAATCTAAAATGTGGATACAAATCTCTCTACAGTGTTTCACACAGAATGACCAAAATGTAAGATGCTATACCTACAATATTAGCTTCACCTTCATATATGTTTTCATATAATCAACTTTAGTTCTTGAAGGTCATGGTTCGCCATTTTCGGCGATTGATATGATAAATGTTAATAGTCAGAATTACATGAACTGCACGAAAAATACCTGAAATTTGATTTTTCATTTTCTATTTCTATATTATGACTTTTCTATGTATGTCTCAAGAAAAGACGAGTCGTCATTTGAACTTTCAATTGCGGATAACTTTAGATACACATGGATTTGAAGGCTCAAATTTCTATGGTGAACTGAGCTGTGCACACTATAACTGATAGCTTAGTTTCAAAAATACCCTTCTAAGGTAAGTTTGGTGAAACTGATATTGAACGGATGGTGAAACGTTAGGAGAGGAAGCAACGGTATTGTTGTGGTTGTTGCGGAAATGAAAGATACTAATAAATATAATTATCACAGATTATTAACAATTAAATATACGAAGAATTGGTAAATATTCTAGACATGTAAAATAACTACAGAGTGAACAAAGTGATTATATTGTGTGTATATGTAAAGTACCAAGTTTTAAAGTGTGTTTTATTTATCATCTAAAGTACATCTGTTCTGTACCTGGATACTTTCGGTCGGGTATTAAACAGATATTTAGACTAGTTCTAGTACCACACACAAGAACATTGTGCCTTCTTATATAAACTTCTTATAACAGGATGTTTGGCCCACTTTTAATTAATTAAGGATATTTTTTTCATTTTCAAAAACCCGAACCTGTTAATGAAGAAAACCGCAGAACGGTAGTACAAAATATTTAGCAGCCAGCCTTATTAAAATTAGACCGAGCTTGCTTTTTTTATTAGTATAGCCACTTCAGAGTAGGGTTTAACAATCAAATTTACGCGTTCACCAGCGTGGGCGTTTAGTGACGTTTGGTTAAAGTAGATGTCATCCGATTAGGTCAAAGGGTTATTTTGACGTATATTCAAGAATCCGGCCGTAAGAACTTACTCTGAAGTGGCTATACTAGAAATATAACTAATAAAACGAAAACGAAAGTTTGGTCTAATTTTAGTTAAATTGGGGAAGCTACCAGAGACAAAGGACAAAAAACCCAAGAGGATACTACTGCTGTTGTATCAACTAGCTGTGGTAAAGAATTCCAATTCTGTTGATATGAACCGCCTGTATGTGATAAAGGCCATTGATTCATCTGATATCTGCCGTGTCTGTGGTAAATGATAACGAATGCTGTTGATATCGACTGGCTGTGGTGCAGGTTAACAATGTTGTTGATATCGACTGGCTATGGTGCAGGTTACCAATGTTGTTGATTTCAACTGACTGTCAATATCTGTTGATATCGACTTGATTTTGTAAAAGATACCAATGTTAATACCAACTGTCTCTGGTAATAGATTCCACTGTAGTTGATTTCAATGGGGTGTGGCCAAGTAGCTATACAAGCATCGTATCAAGAATACGGGTTTGATTTTCTCTCGGATTCAATTCTTTAACGAAAATCTTTCTCAATTCTGTACCATACATATTCATCAAAATGTGCAATAGCACGCTGCTTTCGTTTTGTTTACGTTTCCCTATAGCGTCATAACGAGTGATTTGTTTTGATTGGCTTAACTTTGCTACCAATACAATAGGACCAATTTTGATTGGACAATATCTAGCTATGAATTGTGTTACCACGACCCCGAGGAAGTATGAAGAATAGGGGTGTGGTTTGGACACGATACTATACAATGTTGATGTCTGTGGTAAGGGATACCAATGTTGTTAACATCAACTGGCTGTGGTCAAAACAGTAGATATTAACTGGTCATCACCTGGTCACTGTCTCAAGTTGAACGGCTATTGACATTAACATGCTGCTGTGAACAAACGATAAAGTTGATTACAAACACCATCTTGGCACACCGGGATACAAGATCAACGGTCTTCTGTAGTCTTTTGGAACGACTATTTCTCATTACCTTCAGACAGCATTTTATAATTTGTCATAGGCCTTGTGCCCTTCACATCAAGAAAGTACATTAGTCGCCAAGCGAGGGAACTCTCTCATCATATGTGAGACATTTTAGAAGATCAAACAAGGTAACTCGATAGTTCTCCTCTTATAAATTAGGATGTCTATTCCTCAATAATTACTTTCTCCAGATCAATAATCATCCGTCTTTTATTTCAATTCTCATATATTTTTATTATACTAATGACGAGATTATTTTCTTTCTAGGATCGTACCAGCGCGATTAATGTTCATTAGCCGACGTCTTTATTCACGTGATACATACACCATTGACATTAGATCAATAGTTAATCGTATTCGCAACTCAAAGTGAAGAAAGACATGAAGAACCGTACATATTGGACAAGGATAACAACATGGGTTAGCTTCCAGTTTGTTCTTGTTCTTTTCTGGATTAACCGTATGCATTTTTAGTTGAGAGTAAAACTGATTCAAGGCGTGTAAGAATTAAATCCAATTCAATTTCTAACGCTGTTATCGTTACACCCCTCCCCTCTTATGATGGTGGGATAGATCTTTAGTTTCAATGATGTAAGCATACAAAGTGTCCATTTTATTTAGTTGGCATGTCTCTCCCAACTTTTAAAATCAATTTAAACAACTATAGTTAAGTTAATGCACAGATGTCAAGTTGTTTTCCTGCTTAAGATCATTGCTAATTGTCATTAAATCGTTAATGAATCCCAGGTGTATTAAGTGTGACCTTTTGTTTTTCAAAAATTGATGGATGATGACGTCATTGTGGACAGATCTGCGTGAGTAGAACATGACTTTGCACTCCAGAAATCTGATCACGTTCTAAAGCAGGAAAGTTTTATTCCCGTCTCTAGTCTCTCCGGGCATTGTTTTCCTTGAACTTTAGATATACATAAAGTGTCTTGTTATATTTTTATCTAATAGTACTATATTATCGTAAGTGTACCCAACAGCTTTGACGGTGATTTTGCGTAAAATTATTGGCGAAAACAATTAAATTGCCCTCTAGTTTATTTGGAATTGGTAAGATAAGGAACAATTATGCGTTGATGATTGGCCAAGTAAATACTTTGGCATCAGATGTATTATGGTTCCCCGAAACCCACTGATGGCATACGGTTTTGTTCATATCATTAACAGTTGTGGTAAAATGGGGAAAAGGCTACCTTCTTCTCATACGCCTGTAACTTTACCTGGTATTTTAAAAGTCGCAAGTCTCATCGAAGACTCAAAAACAGATTTTTAGTAGGGTTCACCATTCAAACCAAAATGTTTTTGCGATAATAGCGTCCTATATTAGACTTTCTTCAGACGACGAACGGAAACTATAAAATCTTGTTTGTACTCCACTTCCTTTCTAAGAAATTTCAAATATGATTTTGATATGTTTCCGTCCCAAAATATGTGTCTGGATGCACTAAATCAATTCTATGTTTCGTGAAACCCTCTAAACCGGCATCCCATCGGACGTGAGGGAATGTCGGTTTAGAGGGACTGACGGTTTATTGTGCCATAGATACTCTGACTTACCTAAATCCCTGGTCATATGTTTCCACAAAAGCGAAAGTAAATTTATATGGAGTAATGATCAGTCATTAAAACAATAGACATAGATTTTTTGTGTCAAATTTTTACTTCTTTGAACTCTTTATGAGAATCTCACGCCCATGGCAGTTCCGCATTGAGAACTCCTCGAAAGTTTTTCCCCTATTTGTACCCCCCAGTTCCTGGAGGCTGAAGCCGCTACTGTTTGTCATGCTACACAAGAGTTAACCAAACATATAATCAATTGATTGTTTCAAAGCGAAAACAAAAATTACTCATTTTAGGATAAGTAAGCGAAATTTGTTAATAAGAGGAATGAATGGAACAAAAACATTCTGTAACAATGTTGAATGGAAACTACTATTTCTGGGCATATTATGATATAACGGCTGATATTCACCCTTTATTGACGGGTCAAAAGTTTATATATTTACAATATGAATAAAGGGGGTAAATGTAATTATAGTGATGTGATGTGATGTTAAAGCTAATGAATGTTATAATAATATATTGTACGCTCAATGGACTGATTGAACGGTGATTAGGATACACAATAACTTTAACGTTCTATTTTCCACTCCGCTGTCCGTTATAATTCTGAATTGTAGCTAGTTAGCTGTTCGGAGGGGCTAGTAATATATGTATAAGGGTTATGGTGTATGGTGTAAAGTAACAGTAATGGAAGTGATCCGTTGTCAGAATTGTTTCAAAAGGGGGGTGAGAGGGTGGGCTGAAAAGTAACCTGTTCAATTCAATTCCGTGATTAAATATGACAGTGTTTTACATTTTTTTCACATTTGAGGAATTGTTGACACCTTATTGCTTACACCTTATTCTCAAAAATCTTGTAAACTTATGAACGTATGTCGGGGTCACTTTGCTACAATTTCAGTCAGATTGCGAGCTTGACTCTAGTGGTTCGTTAGAAGAACTTCACCTGGTTATGATATTGCTATCGAGAATTACACTTGGCTTTTTTCAATATCTTAGATACTTCTACTACATTCTTTTGCACGATATGATGCATTCGATACGCTGTTATAATTTTATTCACTGATTAAATTCTGTAATGAAAAAAAACCTATGCATTATTTTTTTTCGTTTTAGAAAAACTGTTTAATGATTTATCTGAAGAGCAAATTAAATTGCAATTTGCATTATCATTGAATGATCAGATTTGCCATTCTGTGTCAGGCCACACATTTTCTTGCACCTTTATTTATATTTTTGGCCCAAATTTTTTCACGTTAGAACTTTCTAATACATGTGTTTGCTTTTAACAATATTCTTACAATTAATGTCAAAATTCCTTCCAAATTTTTCGAATTCTTGTCAATTAAATCTGACCTAAATTCAATTTCATCTAAATTTATACCAATAAACCACGACTAAAAGGCATAATTAAATGAAATTCCGAAACTTCTCTGATTCTTGTAGCTTTAAATACTGGTGATGTTGTATAGTCAAATTTATTTACACACATAGAAAATATAAAATGATGACCTGCCAAGTGGTGAAATGATAAGAAAACATGCTTTCGGTGCTATCCACGGTTGGACTTGGTGATCGAGTGACATAACATCACTATCTGAAAATAACTTTCATTGTTTACGGGAGATAACTCTTCAAACTAAAAAATCGGAAAATAAATTCTATGTGTACGGGAGATAACTCTTCAGTACTGGTGCTAGTGCACGAATCGTCCTTGTCGGAGATTTTTGTCGCCGACTAGAGTCTAATCAATAGTTTCACTGACTGGCATGGGCAAACGAGACGACAACAATCTCTAGTCGGTCGTTTTCTACCACGCGCGGATCATTTGAAAGAAAAATGAATCTGGTTGGATAATGACAGATTTCAAAAGATCTCGTTGAAGACGATCTATCTCGGTGTAGAAATGTTGATGGTTAAGCAAATATAGTTGGAAAGACAGATACATTGGTCGTCGTCCTGCATTAGAGTCTTCCATCTCCCTGTCAGAGATGTACCTCGGAGGATTGACATGGGTAAGAGTGTGAACCGAGAACCCAGCCCTAGGAGTTACTCACTATTGGTTCGAAATTCGAAATAGGGCATATAAGCAAAAAGCGTAAAATCATACGCCGTTGTCGGTTCTCATTGGCCCAAACAGGCACAGAAGAGTTGAATAAAAAGTCGTACAAGCAAAACGATTTCGTCAACCGAAATCGTCCAAAGCTTGAGAAAATCGGGAGCAATAATTGTTGTAGTAGTGAACTCCAAACCAGAAGTACCTTCAACATATTTCATTTAATGTACTGCTTGTACTCTTCAACTCCAATCGTTGATACCACATCATGCAATAATTCTATATCTTAGAACTGTAAGATTAGATATTCACTTTGTCTCTATTACGTTACTAGTTTTATTTAGAAATAGCAGACAGCGTGTCCGTATCCTTCCTATATATCTCTAGAAAGACAATAGATTACAGCTGTAACTAGACTTCCGTCAATACAGGACATTCAACCCTTTTAAATTGATTTCATCTTCTGATTAATGTCTGACTTGCCTTCATCATGTTATTGACCATTGTGAAATTAATTTAAAGGTAGTACTTCTGATATTGCGAATGAAGACATTCTTTTTTCAGTCATGGAAGATTTAAGGAAAACAATTTTGAATTTTGGGTGGTTGATTTTGGCGTTGATTTTATGTAAATGTAAATATGTCTTCAAATACCAGAACTGAACTGAGCTACCTCAGTTTGAAGTCAATTTCATCTTACCTCTAGCTCAATGCAAGCAATATTATCTAAAAGAAATCAATTTTGAAATCATCTGCTCGAAAAAAAAAATATAGGATGCAATATTCAAACATGGATATTTTATGGATTCACATGGATGAGCAAGCTCAAATTTCGACTCTAAGCTGGAAACACTATTTACTGACTTGCTATACAACTCTCGTTTTAATGTACGATTGATTGAACGGATGGTGAGCGCACCCCTTAGAAGAACATAAAAGAGGAAGTTAAGTTTCACTAGAAATATCTGGGTGCTTTCTCAAACTCACAACGTAGTGCTAGTTCCTTCAGTGTTATCGCTTTCGTAGTACATGTATACCACCAGTTCAACAATTATCTTTTCTTTGTATGTATTGCAAGTTATACAAGCGTTCAAATATCCAATCCCATGGCATGAATGTACGTTATTTTGGAGAGAGAATTTAATTTCTGTATAAGAACATTCCAATAAGTCTATATGAACCTCATACACAGATTCGACAAATTATAAAATTTGGCAAAAATCAAATTCGAAATCTTCTCCAGAAAATTATGCCTGATCCTACAGCATGACCATGACCTGTGGCAAGTGGCAAGGTTGTTCAATCAGTAGATTGAATTTAGTCCCAAGCCATAAAGACTAACGGATCGATCTCAATGGTGTAGTTAAAGCTCATGATATCTATGTTACTGTGTATAATGAGGTGTTGTCTGGAATAATATTACCCTTTTAATCCCACTAAATCTATTGATAAACTCTCCACAGATCAACTATTAATAAGCCAATAGGCTACACAGCTAATAACGATCTATAATACAGACAAAACCAAGGCCAAGGGTAAGGTTATGCTTCTTGTTTTAACTACAGAAATTATAGTACTCTGAAAAGCTTTGCTGCTGGAAGAAACATTTACGTTTGAACGTTGCTTTTCCAGCAACAAAATGTATTTGATATTTGCTTAACGACATGATGTGTATATACCAATTGTTTTGTCGAAAACGGTCCCTTGAAAATCATATTTGATAAGGATAACCGGTTAGAGGATAGTACTTTGTAGAACCTGTAATCAACGATCTGTAATGGATTACCCTATCAATCTACAGCGGGGGTAGCAACGAATGAGAAAAGGTGACTTATCCATGATGACTTGAAGCATCACATACAAGACGATGCTCCGGCAGTGACGCATCCAAATGACGGTATTCACTAGCTCATACTGTGCACAGTGCGATGTCAAACTGCAGGGCATCTCATTTCTTTTAATCATGGACTTTTTTCTTTGCTCTCGAAATGCTTTTCATTGCAACATAAATTCCTTGTTGTCGAAAGAAACAGAACATGTATTCTGAAGATGTTTTGTGTACTTTGTAAACCAATACCGTTACCACAAAGAATTGTTACATACCAAAAACTGATTCCACATATTGTGTCTAAACTGAATGTCTGTGAAAGTTAAACGTGTGAAACGTTACATTTGAACTTCCCCGAAAAATAATAAATAAACTAAATTAATAATAACTTTGATAATAAGTTATCTTCTTCTAATATTAACTGTCCAAAGTTTTGTAAATTTAGTTTTGTGGTTATGGTAAAAACTGAAGTCGTTATGGGACAAAAGAGCAATGAGATACTTTTTTGCGGTATCACAAGCCGGCACCTATTTGCACCACTTGGATGGAATCTTATACCGTACAACAGACCGGGTTCTTGTCACACTGAAAATCGAAAAATGATCATTTACCCCATTTCACACTGCATAGCATTAATTAACCGCTTTTCATAGTTGAGATGGCAATTGCTTACATAAACCATGATAAACTCTGTTCGGACTATCATATACCAATACTTCATTGTTTTTTTTTGCGCCTTTTTCAACATCAGCCTCTGGTAACAAATTTTAATAGGTTCGTGAGCTTGTTTAGTTAATTATTGTAAGAACAAAGGTTTGACCAAATACCTTCAGGTTGTTTGAAACAGTAGCAGTAGCGATGAAAAGCTTCTTACTAAAGTTTTGATCTTCTGAAAAGAAATAAGATCATCATCAAAGTTTCTTTTTTTTTTACATGTTTCTGAAATAAAGAGCGAGAGAATCAGAAATTGTACCCGTTTTCTCGTAACGGGTGAACATACTCATCAGTTTTGATGTCGTACTGACTTCTATGAGTACTTCGATGGTGCATTTATGGCGATCTTGCGACTTCGCCCGACAGCTCTTAATCCAACCGAAAATCAACAATTTGCATTCAGGGAAACTTCCATTTTATTTTAGTATTGGGTTATTATTTTCTAAAACGTTACAACAAATATTATTGTTTCTAGACAGTGTAGCCTATATATTACCACAAAATACCAAAAATCTTTTTACCAGATGATTGCGTTTTATTTGTATAGACATTTTAATTTCCTGTCTTTGTAAGACCTTTTATCATCCATTTATTGTAGATTTTGTTGTAGATCGAGGCAGATATTTTGTTATTTTTTCTGGGTCATCCAGGTCATTAAGTTGTGTTTCTTTAATTACGTTATTTAAGTGAGAAGTTTGAACAAATGAGCTGAAGGAATGTAAGGTAGTTTAAAAATGAAGTAAATTGATGAGCCTAAGTGATTGCCAACACCAATAAACTCGACTAACATTAGATTTAGAAATTTACACTGATTAGGCAAACCGGAGGAAAATTAGTTTAGATAAATAAACATCCATTTTTTACCTCTACACGTCATTATCGTGTCAATCAATTTAATTTGAAAATTCGTACATATGTTTAGTTAAAATAACAACAATATTGAAGAGATATTCACCTCGTTATTACCTTCATCAAGTTTTATTAAATTCGAGTATACTTTGAAATTACTCATCTTGTGAACATTGATCGTGTATGAAATTGTTATTGTAAGAAAATTAGATCATAACATAGATAAATCCTTCTTTTCAGCACCAAAGTGGTTGAATATTGAATATGGCGCTTCATTATGCTACTGTCACATTTTATAACGAAATTCTTACTAATTAAAGAAGAAAATTGTGATCTACTCTTCCCAGATATCGCGAGTTATAACGAGTTATTAACGGATATCAGGAATTCTGTACCTAAACTTGCGATTGAACACGTAAAGTGATCCGTAAAGAGTCGTATTGTTCGGAAGGATTCGTGAGCAAAATGTGTTTATGTGAGGTTAGATTTGTAGGGAAAGCCAGCAACATGCAAATTAACGATTACAGAACATTACAAGAAAGTTGTTTCCTTATTTAATTAAAATAAAATTGTTTCTCCCTGAAAAAAGTCAAATGTCTGCATCACGCAATTATGTGCGCACGTGTTTCATTGTGATGTTTACAGTTGTCCTTTTTGCAATATAAAAAATATCTCAAAATCTGCTTAATAAAGTCCGGGCTCCGTCAAAACATAACGACTAACAAACGGTTCCTTTTATTTATAAAGTGTATAAAGGCATCACATTTTGAGAATTTTACTAATCCCACAATTGAACATGAATGCTATCGAACTAATTTGGGTGGAGGAGTACACGAAGAGAGAGAGAGAGAGAAAATGAAACAACCGACAAAGCCCCAACATGTCAGGAAGAACAATTAAATATATAAAATAATATAAATATATATATTATGAATAAACAAAGATGCATACTTTTTCTTCATTTTGGATTGTCCCATATACATATTCATGTTGAAGAATCACAAGTTTCTGAGGAATCCTATAAACGCGTTCTGTATTTGTTACCGCTGGAAAATACGACTTCTGAAATGGTAAATAACATTCAAAATTGTGCTCGGAAGTCGTGTTTTCTGCTGGAGAACTAGGTTACCTCTTGGAAGGGGATAGTTTTCAACTAGGAAGTTGTAATTACCACTTGATTCTATTCGTGGCGCATATAAAAAATCAGTAAAGGCGCAAGCGCTTAAAACTTATATCACATGTGTTCATTATATAATTCTAATTGATTGTCCAAAATACCCTTGAATATAAAATGAACTGGTTGACGGTATCCGGGTGAGCGATATGATTGCTCGGCTAAAAAGACCAGTTGATCAGAAATCATTATGTTATCAGATAGATCATTGATATTGATCCGATAACGAATTCCTACTAAAGACTCTTCCTGGTTGTTCTGGACGATGAACTTTCTGAATATGAACGGAGGCTTCTATTAATTAAACAGAATTATTTCGAGCAGTAGCCGAGTAACTGTTTAATATAATCACCGGAAACAGGTTAATTCTGTATTCTGGGAGATGAAAATTAAGTACATAGATTAAACAGCGCTGCAACGAGAAATATATTGCATATCAAGTCGTGATAGCTACCCGAGTTCTCCAACAGAAACCACTTCCGAGCATAATTTGAAGTTACGAATGCAATTTACCATTTCGAAAGTTGTATTTCCCAAGAGGTAACAAATACAGCATTAATACACTACCCGAGTTCCCCAGAAGAAAACAAGACTTCAGAGCACCTTTTTAAAATTACGAATGCAATTTTACCATTTCGACAGTCGTATTTTCCATATTTCCCAAAGGTAACAAATACATTTTCGTGTAGGAGTGTGTTGTATAAATTCCCTGAACGCTAAAAATTGCATGTCATTTACCTTTAATGATTTTTACATTTTAACTGTTAAGTTAGATTATCGTCTATAAATTTATCTTAATAGCTTTTCAATTGAGTTAAGCTATTGTGAAGTAAGTAAGTATCTAACAGTATTTTAATGGTCCGGGCTTTTTGTGGTCCCAATTTTAAATTGGCAGTTGGGTGGTACTCTACCACAGGTCTAAGTTGTGACCGACTGGGTTCTGACTGACCAGTGCGCTGTTGAAAAATCAAGATCTGTTGACATCCCCGTCTATGTATAGGGGAAATAATAAGAGTTGCAAAAATAACAATATAATATTGCGTTGTCCGCCTTCATTGGCCCAATCAGAGTGCAAAAAGTAGGACATAAAACTACTTTTATTTAATTTTTATTTCATACCGTACATCCTTGAAATAACTAGATGTTGTATATTTGATGATGGTTTTTTCATCACAATCTGACTCGTCTAATACACTGCAGTCTGTGACCTAGGTAGATATTATTAGGACTGGTACAGACTTCATTATAACTAAAGTCTTTCAGAGATTTACTACGGGGAGTGTAATAGCCAATTAACCATGAGACTAAAACCTTGTCCTCGAGCTAGGCTTATTCGTTACATTATAGAAAGCCAAGATCATGTATCTCAGGTGACATTACGTGGTTTGTTCATTATATTGTATAATTTTTATGACCATATATCATCATTCCTCAGATTTCTGTTTTGACAATGTCTATCATAATATAATTGTTCTACACGTTCTAGAGTCTGTACAAATTAATTCCAATAAAACGGTAAAGAAAAGGACGAAAAGATAGAAACAACCAGTTTTTTTTTTACAAGGAAACTGTCATTTATATTCACGAGAATCCTGTTTACCAACTGATCCTTGGGTAAATCCTGATCTACGCCAAACCTTTTAAGAAATAGTTGTACATGCCTACCAGGATAAGAACCTATGACCACCATTTGTTCGGAACTAACCAACGCTCTAACCGACTTCAATTTCCCACAGAAGGTCGCCTAAAAATACTATCCAGCTGACAAACAGAGTTTAAGACAAACAGTATTTAAGACAAACAGTATTTAAGACAAACATTATTTAAGACAAACAGTATTTAAGATGTTTTTAAAAAGGTTTTCTAGCTTTTATATGTATTTATGATATATTTATATTTATTTGCATCATTCCATTGGACTGTCTGAGGTTTCTGTAATTGCAGAAATTCTTCACCGTTGACTCCACCATCGCAAATACTTCCATTAATATCAAATGGACTTCGCGACAGCTACGTCATTAGTTTGATTTCGACATAGCTTAATCAACAGCATTGCATACATGCTTGCTATCTTAACCTTACCAGCTCTTACCCTAGCCCATGGGTTTTCAACCTTTTTCCTTTCTAAAACCCCATTCCTTTTGAGATTCATGATCGATTGTATAAACCCTTTTCCCCTATAATCCTGACTCTTTTGTGATTTTCTCTAAGGTTTGCCTTGAAACCTTTATCATTCTGATACTGTTGATGTTTAGTTTTTGCAAGTCTAGAAAATAGTTTTTTTTCTTAAAGTCAGACATTCTTGATTACACTTGAAAGTAAACATGATCAAAGAAAAACTCATTATGTTTTCAATGTGTCTAGACCGTATTTCAAGATCGTGTTCCTAAAGCCTATAAGGAGAACTTATATTAGAAACGTTGGTCATATAATGAAGCAATGTATTATTTTTGCCAGTAGCTGAATAAGAGCCTTTGGGAATTTATTGTGCGACTATGTTTGCGGATTGAAAATTCCCGATCACAAAGAGTATTCTATATGCATATAAGGAAACGGAATAATTCGTGGTATAAATAATATTTTATTTTCTATTGCCGAATGATTGCATTGTGTAAAGTAGTCTAAAGCGACCAGGAGTGGTTGTTGGATTGTAACACGATTACAGACACCAGTACACGAGCATACGAAAGACCTGTAAGCACGACCTTTGACCTACTGACCTTAAGTGCAATAATTTCTATTTAAACAGACTTAGATCGAAACTTGTGACCGTTCAGATACAAACAATCAAAAGAATCCTTGGGGAATTGTAGTCTTTAAGGTGGGCACGAGCAAAATAAGTGAAAAAAATGAACGCGATATCAGAGTTTTATGCGATATCTCTGAAGAAAATCATCGGATCATCACCAAATTCAATAGTGCACATCTTCATAATGATTTTGACACACATACAAAAGATCAAAAGAATCTATAGAGAATTGTAGCCTGTAGAGTGAGCACGAGGTAAATGTGAACGGACGGACGGACGGACGGACGGACGGACCGACCGACGGGCCGACAGGGGCAACCACAATATACGCCCATACTTACGTGTGGGCGTATAAAAATTAAGTAACCCCACCTCGGCAAGGAATTAGGAATAACACCGGCAGGATAAAAATAAACATGTCTGTCTTTTAACAGAAATCAATATGCACGAGTGCAGAAAGACTCGCCATGACCGTGAACTTGTGTACATAGAGGCAAATCTGTGAAGTTCTACAACACTATCCGCGTACAAAAAAGTGCATTGCAATATTTACCAACCCGTGTACCAAAGCCAGTTAAGTGCATAGCAATATATAAGACATTTCCTTAATTTGTCTGATTTTGTTAATGATTTTCGTTTATAACACCATCTCGATTTAATTCAATTTCACACAGGGATGCTCATATTTCTCTTTGTTGACATTTTCCATTAAAACATTCTATCTTCGGTGTGGTGAGATTGAAATCTGTCACGGAAAGCAAATACAAACAACCAATACAATACAATACAATAAATGAGGTGGCCTTCGCACACTATATGGGTGCATTAAGCGTGTATGAAACCGTTATGACCGAAGGCCGACTTAAATGACTTAAACAACGCAATTTCCTTGTGTATAGTCTGTGTTTTCCAGTAAAAGTTTGGTTTTGTGATTAACAATATACTATAGTCGAGTACAGAAATTTGTGCACATCTGAGTACGATTCAAAACTCGTTCAGTCCACTTTATTTTGGGGATAATTGAAACTATTTTGTCGATTATCACTTATGCTACCTCAACGTGAAGTGGACTCCTCGTGTTTATGTATGGAATCGCCCACAGATGTGCAAAAAACCTTTACTCCATTGTCCAATCACCAAATCACCACTCGGGCAAAAATCGAACCAAACAGCGCTATATTTATTTGAGACAAACATTTGTAGCAGGGTACCTTTCTGCTCGCTCTATAGAGAGGATATGACATGAATACTTGATCATCATGTTCTAATCAAGAGCAAATCAGAAACTTTGGGACCCAAAGTTACTAGTAAGGGGAGATAACCACCAGAAGTCACAGTTCTTAGTTTGGGCAAAGAGACTATACAGAATAGCAATAAAATCTTCAGTAATAGTGATCTATAGATGTTACACAATATGTCGGTCAGTCGTGTCGATGGAGTTAAACAAATTATCAACAACGTCTAATTCTGGACTTTTTAAAGTCTTAAAGTTATTAACGTATAACAGTTAAACAAATATTAGAATCTGATTGTTAACACCTGATATTGATTTGTAACACATCCTGGTTGTGATGATGAAATAGTTTTTGTTCAACAAGAATTTCAATGTATTAAAATTATTAGAACCAGGTCCATGGAACTTGTGGCCCAACAAAATGAAGGCTACATCATTGATATTTAACTTTGAGCTAGCCAGGGATCGCCTTTACCTTTGACCCGACCAGATCTGCAGATTGCTCCACTTCCGAATCAACGGTACCAAAATATCTAATGGATCAGATCTAACTACCTACTCACCACGACTACCAACAACTACACATTCTGTGTTATCTGCTTCTTTTGGTGACAGGCGTTATGACAACGCCTTTTTTCTAAATCACGTATGGTCATAATGGAGTCTTTGAGCGAGCGAAGGGAAGCAACCCAATATTAAGTCATTAGACTACAATGGTTCGTTTGTTTTTGCCGCGCGATAACCCAGAGTTTTATATAATAAGGTCAGTAAATTCTGTAGGGCGCGTTAATTTTCCTATAGAAACGTAAGCATTAAAACGTAGGTATCTTGAATTGCAGAACGTTTATTTAAATATATTACGGTACAGAAAAAAGGTTGGAAACCTAAAGTGGGTTCGGGTATGAGGTTTACATGCCAGTAGTCGAATGTATCCAGTCCATAGCAGGTTGTGTATATGATATTAAAAACATGTCATCCGCCTTACAAGCTTCATCAGTTGGTCTATTAATCAGACCTTCAACCGTCCATTTGTCGTTTTCATCTTTACAGACTACCATACCACCATTATCACCCTGTAATGTAAACAGTTCAAACTGTAACTTGTAATCATATTGGGATTGGTTCAACAATAGTTATATTCTACCGCAAGTCATTTTATTTTTCAAATTCCATTCAGACAAGTTCCCACTTCCCAATCATTCATATCTGTGGTCCCACTTCACTAACACCAATGCCTATAGTCCCAATTGCGAATTCTGTATGAATGTATTCCCCACCCCTAAACCAGCTATACATTTGCTCCCAACTCTGAAAATTGGGTTGGGTTTTATATGTAGTCCCCACTCCTTATCGCCTATACATACATACATCCAATACCCCAGTCACCAGAGTCTCCACTCTCCAATAATAATGAATGCAATTGTCTCTTCCTCATGTGATAAACCACGACTTCACTTAAAGTCACTTACATGCCAAATAAAAACCTTCTAGTAAAACTTACCAAGCAAACATTAACACCGGGATTAGTAGGACGGGCACAAGTTGTCAATGGTTTCATTTCTTCTGTCATATTTAGATTTATATCATAAATAGTTTCACAGACAGCGGGACTATATAGAGTGATATCAGCTTCTAATAGTTCTAGAGATGTTTCTGAAACATAAAGCACCAATTCATGTGATCGATTTTCAAGATGTGCTTGAAACTAGACAGCAAAACTCTACACGAGTCCAATTGTCAGACCTTATCATCGTACAAAATCAAACTAAATGGTGCTAACAATCGCAGCACCCATTACAGCTTATACTCAACAAGAGTAAGCGATCTTCGTCTTTTTCTAACGAGGCACATTCAAGCTTGCCATACATCAGTCAGTTGGAAACAGGTGCACTTCAGAAGAAATTACCTCCAATTGTGTCGGTGTCTTTATTTCCCCAGCCAGCTATCTTACACATTTTCTTCGACCAACAACTCTCTACTTTTGGTGTACAAACCTTCTGGACGCATTGACCAATCGTTGCTGGTGCTTCCAGTTTCATGAGCGCAAAGTTATAAGCTGTAAACGAAAAAAGATTGTCTTTACTATTTCGCAAAAGTATACAATTGCTGATATTCTTGGTCATTTTCATCATCATAGATTAAATAATTAGAACTAGAAGAGATAACTGTATAAACTTCCGCTGTATCTTTAAGAAAAATAGACAGATGCGCCATATCGGGAATCTTGAAAATATGTAAATAGTCTTCAATAGTACTAGAAATGTACGAAAAACGCACAATTCCTTCAAACTGGGAATTTTACCTACAATTCTATATTGCTGTTTTCTATATATCACAGAGTAGCTTAAAATGACGAGTCGTCGGATAATTCTGGATACACATGGATTTGAAAGCTCAAATTTCGACGGTGAGCTGTGAACACTATTACTGATTGGCTTAACTAAGGATTTCTCGTTTCTTTTAACTATGAAAAGTGGTATTGATACTGTATGGTACAGTTTTTATTTCGACGAATGTTACATTCTGCAATCTTTGTAATACCTTCAAAAGTTGTAATGGCGTACTTCATTATAAAGAACTTACATCATCATATTACATCATGTGTAATATCGTACTTTATTATAAAGAACTTACATGTTTTATCAGCTGTGTTACTGATATCATCAGGTGTAATATCATACTTTATTATAAAGAACTTACATGTTTTATCAGCTGTGTTACTGATATCATCAGGTGTAATATCGTACTTTATTATAAAGAACTTATATGTTTTATCAGCCGTGTTACTGATATCATCAGGTGTAATATCGTACTTTATTATAAAGAACTTATATGTTTTATCAGCCGTGTTACTGATATCATCAGGTGTAATATCATACTTTATTATAAAGAACTTATATGTTTTATCAGCCGTGTTACTGATATCATCAGGTGTAATATCGTACTTTATTATAAAGAACTTATATGTTTTATCAGCCGTGTTACTGATATCATCAGGTGTAATATCGTACTTTATTATAAAGAACTTATATGTTTTATCAGCCGTGTTACTGATATAATCAGGTGTAATATCATACTTTATTATAAAGAACTTACATGTTTTATCAGCCGTGTTACTGATATCATCAGGCGTAATATCATACTTTATTATAAAGAACTTATATGTTTTATCAGCCGTGTTACTGATATCATCAGGTGTAATATCATACTTTATTATAAAGAACTTATATGTTTTATCAGCCGTGTTACTGATATCATCAGGTGTAATATCGTACTTTATTATAAAGAACTTATATGTTTTATCAGCCGTGTTACTGATATCATCAGGTGTAATATCATACTTTATTATAAAGAACTTACATGTTTTATCAGCCGTGTTACTGATATCATCAGGTGTAATATCGTACTTTATTATAAAGAACTTACATGTTTTATCAGCCGTGTTACTGATATCATCAGGTGTAATATCGTACTTTATTATAAAGAACTTACATGTTTTATCAGCTGTGTTACTGATATCATCAGGTGTAATGGTATTAATATCAGTTTTATAATATTCAGGGTGTATTTTGATATCAATTACTTTTAAATACTGTTCATTAATCATCCTCCCAGAATAATCAGCTTCTCTAGTATTATATTCACCGGCTGTAACTAAAACATTCTCTATATTTCTACCAGATGATATTGATCTGCAACAAAGATTGCCATTAGTCGTCATCAGCTCTTGAGGGTCATGATTGTAGAATCCGCAATCTAGAAAGTTAGATGGCGGATCCAACAGCTCTTTGACACTACAGATCTGGAAGGTTTACTTTGATGACGGAATCAACGGAGTCCAATGGTTTTAGAGTGTTTCGTGGACCCGCAATAGAAACCAACTGACAGCTCAGACATCATCGAAAAGTTAGCTGAATGTAAGGTCCAAGAAAATATATACTGTAGTAAATGTCGATAGCATAGGAGAACAAGCCCGCCCTTCTGGAACAAGTGGTGCCAATCGACAATTCAGAGACTTGCCTAAAAAACATTTGTTTCGGTATATATTTATCGTCATGCTCCAAGTAAATTTGGATTTTTGTTGACCAAAATAATTCCCTTAACTAGTGCTAAAAAGTAATATATAACTAGAGCGCCGTTTAATAATATGTAGATACAGTATGTTCAGATCGATATATTACTTACAAGATAACACAATAGGCAGTAGTAAGAATCCACTGATCACTAATTAAAACACCACTACACCATGGAAACGTGTTCATAGGACCAATATCACCAAGCTCGCTGACTCGACTTCTGACGGACACCTGCCATGGCCAGTCACAAGGTTTGGTCATCCCACCACCGAGTATTCTAGAAGTAGGAAGTCTACCAACACCACATTGTTCATTAAGAGGAACATTGGATTTAGCAACTGTCGTGGGTTGGGTCATCATGGTGCTTGAGGGTGAACTTGGTGCTTGTGTTGTATTGGGTCTGTCTGGAAATGAAATGGAATGAATGAATGAATGAAAATATGAATGAATGAATGATCAAGGAAATTGTTCTGGTGTTAAAATAATGCCCAATAATGAGGTAAATAGTCGGCTCTGAAGCTGTTACAAACTGTAGATTCTAAAAATAAATAAATACAAAAAAAAATGAAAACTGAAACTTACTTGCCGTGTCTGGAATGCAACATTTCGGTCCAAAGCAACCAAATATACCATATTTGTTGTTTTCTGTGCCAAAACCATCACAAGTATCTCTACATTCTGCAAAGTCTTTCGCGAAAAACTCCAGACAAACTTAAAAAAGAGTGATTAAACCGTTAGAAATTCCTCTTGTAATACTTGTAATTTCAGCAAGACATAAGGAACACTCACAGAAAGTTAAATGAAACAAACTTACATTTTGCGCTGGATACTACTGATATGCTAAGAATTAATAGCAAACAAGCAAAGTTCCTCATCCTCATCTTGACAGTTCTCATTCAGAAAGACAATGATCAGTGATGTTCAACAGTTTTTATACGTATTTTTATCGCACTGGATGAAACAATGACGACAGATAAAGGGGGCTGAAAGAGTGACCAACCCGGAACAAAGGGACAATGAAATCGACTATTTGAGAGAAATTTGACTATTTGAATAAAGCAGAGGTACTCAATGAAAAAATATAATATATTCATCTATTTGAGGGGATTAGAAGATAATCTTTGAGACCGATTTGTCTATTGTTTAGTCACATAGCGATTCTTTATATTCTGAAATAAGAGGAGTTTGGAAGTTAATTGTAGTATTTTAATGTGGTCTGTGAAAGAGGGCAATTCGTTGTTAATTATAGGGACGTGCTCAAATTAAAGTTATTAAACCTATGTTATTTATCTAGACCACCATCTGAATAACCCCAAGTATGCATGAATTAATAAAACTTTAATAATGCCTGTCAGTGACCCTGTACACGTCCAAACGATATCGACAATCAATCAATCGATAATAAATGAGTAATGATTAAAAAAAAGAAACTTGTTAGATTACATTGGAGACAAGAATATTAGAAAAATAGAATTTGTATTTTGGATTGGATTAATTGCAATACATAGCAAGGCCTGTGAGACATGTCTACCATGCATGTGATAAAATCATCTTCACAATGTCTATGGCTTTTTTACAGTCATTCTGATTGGCTATATTTGCTAACGCACAATCCAATCAAATATTCAAACTTCTGTGATACACGGGAGGTGGCTATTGCACTCAAGGTTCAAGACGAAGTACGCAATAGTTTGGCATTATGAAGATGCTGTTAAATTAAGATTCGGACCAACTTTACCTTTAAATCTGTATAATGAAGATTAAATTATAGTTCAGAGTTTATGGGTGTATTTAAACTGAAATCAGTTGATTTCAATGTACAGATGTCGCCGTCTTATATCATTGATTAACAACATCAATATTTCACTTGAATATCAACATTTACAAAAATACAAATTCCTAAACTAATAAAACCTCCAATATTCTATATACAAATCAATTCATAAACTCGTGATCCTCGCTATTTAAGACATTTTCAAGATTACGTCCACCATTGTCTTCATGGAATGTCTAGGAATAACTACTTCTGCAAAATGTTTCTCTTCTCTCTTCTGATTTTGCTTTCCTTCCATGGTTCTTTTGGACACAGTAAGTATTTTTTGTAAATGTATTTTTTGGGATATGTTTAAGTTCTTTTGATTTGATTTAAGATAATGTACATTTAAATGTTATAAATAAAACAATTCAAAATTGAAAAAAAACAAGATTCTTTACTTATGAAATTTATAATTGAGTTAAAACATTTTTAAAATTGAGTTAAAACATTTTTATAATTGAGTTAAAACAATTTATAATTCAGGTAAAACAATTTTAATTTAGTTAAAACAATTTATAATTGAGTTACAATAATTCATAATTGAGTTAAAACAATTTATAATTGAGTTAAAACAATTTATAATTGAGTTAAAACAATTTATAATTGAGTTAAAACATATAATTGAGGTAAAACAATTTATAATTGAGTAAAAAAAAATTATAATTGAGTTACAATAATTTATAATTGAGTTACAATAATTCATAATTGAGTTAAAACAATTTATAATTGAGTAAAAACAATTTGTAATTGAGTTAAAACAATTTGTAATTGAGTTAAAACATATAATTGAGGTAACACAATTTATAATTGAGTAAAAAATAATTATAATTGAGTTACAATAATTTATAATTGAGTTACAATAATTCATAATTGAGTTAAAACAATTTATAATTGAGTAAAAACAATTTGTAATTGAGTTAAAACAATTTGTAATTGAGTAAAAACAATTTGTAATTGAGTTAAAACAATTTGTAATTGAGTAAAAACAATTTGTAATTGAGTTAAAACAATTTATAATTGAGTTAAAACAATTTGTAATTGAGTTAAAACGATGTATAATTGAGGTAAATGAAATGTATAATTGAGTTACAATAATTCATAATTGAGTTAAAACAATTTATAATTGAGTTATGATAATTTATAATTGAGTTACAATCATTCATAATTGAGTTAAAACAATGTCGGCTAACGATCATCGCATCTCGAATACGGGATTTGGTCGAAGAAGTATGACGAATGGGGGATGTACTTACACGATGACTGAAGATAAGCGATTAATAAGATTCCAGTTGACGTCATTTCTCTCCACATCTAGACGTCTTCAAACTGAAAACATCGCCAACCAGGGATAAAAAGCGCTGAGGGGATTGTATATTGGAAAGACCACACAGTAATGTTGTTGTACAAGGGATTCCTCCATTTTGTTACCTTGCCAGCTGTCCGTAGATATCACACACGCAAAGCACACAATAGCTTACTGAGCCATATGCTTACGGAGGAATTGAGGACCCAAGGTTGAACATTGTATTAGCTAAGTCTAGATCGAATACACGTAGGATGAGGTTTTATGTTTAAAGCCTTACGTACCTGTAGAAAAACATTCGTTTCATCCCACAGATCAAATGGGATGTTATATCTCGTACTATATATTCATGTAAATTAAATTCCGGGTATTTTACATTCACAGGTGTCGCCTGACGTTTCTATGTCTAGTAAGATACAAAGTATAGCTAACTGGTCGCTGGCTGATTAACCGAAGTTTGTAGGCATGAGTTGCTAACCTTTGACGGATAACATCTCTTCTGTAGAATTATACAATTTCTTAAATCAAAATTTATAAAGTGCTTGTCTTTTTTATGATATTAAGAACCCTTTTCCTTGGGAGTTTTAAATATTATAAAAACCCTCTCGTTTTTATACTATACATAACGGACTTAATACAATCTATAAAAATGTTTGCTCAATTCGATTGAATTAACTTTTATGTAATTTGATATAAATCAATACGTTGCTCATTTCCATCTGTGCCCTAAAAAAAAAACAAATGTTAATACCAAATTATGAAAAATATATAGTTTATTCAGTAAAACGAATTAAAACATTTCTGACATTAAGTCAATGTTTACTAATATTTCATTTTACTAGATGTTGAATCGATTAACGAATCCCACTGAAATCTGGATGAATAAAGGAATAGTCTCAGATAGGTTTGCAAATTTTGGCATAAAGCAGTTATTATTATTCTTGAGATTCAAGGAATCGCTCCTTAAGAAAATTAACCAACTTATACCCATTGCAATCAACTGGACAATCGTTGATTCAGACAAGTCGGATCGGTGATAAGGTCCATATTAAATTTTCTGGAAGCAGACACATGAGCAACTGATCACTTGTGGTGGCAACATCAATTTTTTCAGTAATCGATGATCTTAGTTCGACTATCTAGCGATTGATCAGATCCATCTTGATTCCATCAGCTGTTAGCTGTAATGGAAAATCCAGTTTGATAATGAATTCTGCCGGTCGAACTGAAAATTGGCATCCTGATTTTTTACAAACTGGAATGATCTCATTTTTAAGAAAAAAATGAAACGGTGCCAGGCGTCAGTGATATGTTATTAAAACCGTGTTCGTAAATATTTACAGCTAGATATGATTTTTTTCAGACTGCAATCTACCAATTGATAGAGGCATCTGTGATAATCGCGATTATGATTACAGTAAAGTACAGTTTGGTTGGAATGCTGAAGTAGGACGATGTGATATGTTTTCTTACTCTGGCTGTCGGGGCAATGAAAATAGATTTTCTACCAGAAATGACTGTTTAGAGATATGTGGCCCAGAACGAGGTACATATTTTCATTTTTGTGCTTCGACTCTCTTCATTCCAGCTATATCGATAAATCTGTTATCCTTAGGCTTTCTAGGGTTCATAACTTCCGTTTTGTTTCAAGAAAAAAACACAACCTTTTGGAGACATATGACCTTTTCTAAAACCAAAATATATGTCTATAAATATCCCCAATTTTACCCCCCACTTCAATACAAACATGTCTAAGAATATTTTATATTTTTCAACGAAAAAAAGAAAAAAGAGGAAATGAAGATGCTCCACGGAAGGCTCAAAGCTGCTGATTTTGAATCTAGACATTGGCACTGGCGCGACAACATCCCCCCATTCACTCGGTCCCCAGCTGTACCATAACGCCGCCACTGATGTGGAGTTGTCCTTTCAGAATGCATGGAACCAATGGTTGCCGGTAACTGTACCGAGATCCAAGAGAGGTACTATTTCAACAAGCTATCAGGAATGTGTGAAGTATTTGTCTACAGTGGTTGCCAGAGAAATGGTAATAATTTTCACAGTATGTACGATTGCTTGAAGAAGTGTAAACCGCACCATTCTCGTAAGTTTAACAACACAGTTTTTAAGCATTTCCAGTCCATCGGTCTCTGTGGTTTTTTTATTTTTTTATATGGAAATTCCAATAATCTTAATCACGATCAAAGTGCGATAGTATGGATATCTTGAAGAGGTCATCTTTCCTTATCTGTCTGTTTTGAAAGGGTACAATTTTTTCTCGAGGACTATATTTTGTCCCTTCCTTTGAGCAAATATTGTGTTAGCTTAAACCGAGATTTAATATCAATATGTGGACCCATTGTAAACTAAATCAGTGGCTATACTGATACCATTACTAACAGAATAATACAAAATTGATAAATATATTCCAAAGCGATTAAAAGATTAACACAATAATTATAAAATGGTCCACAACGTATACATGGGCTCTACCATGGGCGATATTATGTCCTAATTTAAACAAAAATTTCCGGAGAGGAGCCCCAATTCACTTAAGTCCACGAGCCCCCAATCGTCTAGTTGAACTACAGTCTGAAATGGGCATGATCTTTAGTAAAATCACCTTAGTTTATATTCACACCAGAACTGTATGTGACATTTACCTTTCACAATCTAAATAGTAGCATCAACACTTCACTATTTTTCAGATTGTTATTTGGAACCTCATCAAGGTGATGGGTCGAAGATAGAGATGAGATATTACTATGATCCGGCACATGATACTTGCTACAGATTGGACTATAGTGGAATGGGAGGCAACGAAAACAATTTCTATGATTTCCGTTCTTGTATACGGGAATGTGCCTTGGAAAACAGACAGCTCTAAATTCAAGACGGACGGACCCCATATTACAACATCTTCATAATGTCAAGCTATTACGAACTTCGTACATGGACTACGACGGTAAAATAAACTGCATTTCACAAATTTATGTTTATTTACTTTTGCAATGACAAATACAGGGGCAGGTTTCTTTATTTTGTAGCATTTGGTTTTTCGTTTTTTCCCAATTTGATGAAGGTGTTGGTTATCAGGGGATGTTCTTATAAATATGTTATCCCTTTTACCTCGGCGTTCAATATTAAGTTAATACACGCAGGGGTTGATCATGCTAGACCTGCATCAAAAACCAAATGCTTGAATTATAAGGGCTTCTAGATAGCTAATCGAATATGGAAAAATTTCTGTTTTGTATAAAAAAAACAAAGTCATATTTTCATTTAGTTTATTATATTTATTAAGTGATATCATTCTACATTATATGCATAGAAAACTCATCAAAATAAGAAAGGAATAATTCTAGTTAAGAATAATCTGATAAAATATTAAAACCCCACGATTGAAATTTCTATTTCCTCAGGGCCCATGAAGGATCAGGGAAATTTAAGGGATTAGGTTATTTAATCATTCATTAAAGCTCCAACCAATATCTTCAATAAGCATTGATTCAATTATTATGTCAAAAATTAAGTACCTTATCCCTTTAAGAAGAGATAAAATCATATGTTGAATAATGGACGGTAAATATTAAAACTCTTCATAATGACTACTTCAGATTTATAATTAACTATATCTTTCAGAAATGTATAAGATACTTGATGATTTATTGGTTGCCCCAATTTTTACCCATTGAAAGCTGGAAACAGAATGGCCTCTACTGTTGACACACATATCAAACAATTATTATGGCATATTCCAATAGTCACCATCTTTTCAAAATATTAAATATCACTTAGAGAAGAAGCTTATAAAAGCTCAGTAAAAATTGATATATTCAATTGAAAAAAAGGGGATAAAACTGAAATTTGCATTTCAGCAATCTGTAACACTTCTCAGATTCTGGCTCTCTTGTGATTCAACAAAAACATAATGCAGAAAGTATCATCTTTATAGGGCATTATTAATGTCATAACATATAGATCTAAACTTGTTGGGTGATGACCACAGTATATTTTCCATTAATGACATTGAATTTTTAGAGGACCACATCCAATCTAATCTGTAGTAGACTTCAAAATTGAGTACAATTATATTTGAACATGCTACCTTTAAAGTTTTGTGTTCCAAATATGGTGCCAGAGGCATTCAAAACCTAACAGTACTGTAATCTAGGACAAAATCCACATTTTTCATTTGTAAATGAATTTTTGCCACTGACAAAACAAAAGAATACAAAGACTAGATCAAGTACAAAATAACTTATTGTAAGTTCTGAAGTATGGCAACTATATTTAAACTATAGTAAAAAGAAAACCAGGGTATTAACATATAAAAGAAGAAAATACATTATTTATCACTATACAAATTCTTCGGTTATATATAAAAAAAACTTTGGTACAAAATATAATACAAAATAACATCAAAATAACAAAAAAAACTGCTCTGCCTGAAAATTATATTGAGGCGAACTTTGATAAAATTCAGCAAAACCAAAGATTCGAAGATATAAGTTGTAAGGCAAGATAACATATGCCAACTGTCAGCAGTTATAATTAATTAATAGTTATAATTGATTATATTTGATTGCAACTGATTTGTCAAATCTGATTTCACTTTGATGTACGTTTTGTGGAAATTTGCAGTGATATCGTCTTCGAAACCTGTTGATGCCATCCTCATGTAAGACGGATTCTTATCAAAATATCAAGTAACAGCCAGGTAAATTTGAACAGGTAGTATTTGGCACTTTTTATTCTGTGTCCAGTATTTAGTATCATTAATTAATTACATTTTAAATTTGCAAATTGCAATGAATAAAAAGGATTAAGATTATGGTGATATTTTGTAGTTTTTAAAAGCTGACCCAATCCATGGTAAATTATTTTAGAGAGAATTTTCACTTGAAATTTCTGGGAGAGAAGTGTGCTCATTTCAATAGTAAAATCACCAACATTATATTTTTATGAGCCAGAAGACATTCTAATTAAATTTTCTTTCTAATTTTTTACTATGGTAAGAAGGAGCACCCTCAATGTAATTGCTTATTTCTAAAAGCAGTTTCACCCTTGCATAATGCCCGAATAATCATTTGAAAGCTTGAAAGGATAAGCATTCATAGTAGTCCTTTTATCACTTCAATTCAAAACTACACATAAAGGGAGATAAGTATGTGTGAACATTTCAACTTCAGACAACAATTGTAGTTAAATATCAGTATTTCATAATGTTTAATAGAAATAAAGCAAACTTAGTAACATAAGAATAAGAGCAAGAATACTTCATGAGCACTCAGTTATATATGTTAAATAGGCAATTACTGTCCTACATGTTTATTACCATACACTTTTAAAAAGAAGAAATCATACAAATAACTCTTATTTAAACTATTAAAAACTTTAACTATAATAACATAGAAATCTAGAGAGTCTGATCACAATTACCTAATCTGATCCAAATACCAGGGGGGTCGTTTGATTGGTGTATTCTGTATGATAGGGATTCACGGTAGTTCAATAAAACAGATTTCAGAATGCGTTCCATGTGTGCTGAAGAAATATTAAGTGTAGACAGAATTTTGAAAATATGAAAATTTTGAATGCTTCCATACCTTTTGATTGAGAGCAGAATTAAAACCGACAGAACCTGTTCAGACCAATCCAATCGAGCACCACCCAAATTCTCAGCTGATAGAACCTTATTAAGGATATTAGACATATTGATTGTCTACAATCAAATATAAAAACAACTGTAATTTGCATCATGATCTATAATATCAGAAACATATGTTCAGGAGCAAGATTCTTTCCATTGGTTAATGTAGTTTGTTTTTATTTAATTGCAGACAAACATAACATCAGATTTTAAATCTGCAAAATGATACATGAAGTGAAATGACTAAAACTATCCATTTAGATTTTGTTCGGATAATCACTTAAAAATAAAATAAGGAACAAAATTTTTAACAATTTGTCTTTCTCTATACTCAAAATATTTGTCCTGATTTAAAATTGGACTTCTGTAAATGCTGTTAAAATCGGTGATTCTAGTTTTCTCAAAGGTGTGTAGCTTAACTTCAGCATGTAGCAAATCCTCTAATTACATATATGTGCAAAACTCTGTAAAATTTAAAACAGGCATCAAGATTGATGCCCAGATATATACTATAAACTAGTGGCTGATTTCTGGATAAGTTTATCATCCGATTGTTCTTGTTGCATCAACGGAGTCTTCTCTTCATCAATCATTTGAACCAGTTCCGAGTTACTGGCTCGAAATTTAGCCGCATGATTGATCACTACCTGGTCTGATTTGATGCTATCTTTACGCAGGACATTTTTAGGTGGGAGATCATCAACTGAACAACTTTTTAATTTCAGCTCCAGTAAAGCTTTAGGAGAATAATCAGCAGAGGCTTGAGATCGACTCTCTTCCAATTCACTCTTAGATCTTGGTTTAACTAACTCATCTGTTAACGTTCTCTTCATAAGACCATTCTCCAGTGAATTAGGATCAGACACATTTAGTGCACTGCTGTTCCAACTTAAAGAGGCATTCAGGGCCTGTTTCCACTCTTTCGTAAATGCTTCTTCCTCTTTAATAATATTGTCTTGACCATGTTGAACTTTTTTCATCATGAGAGTAGTGCGTCTGGCAGCCAAATAGTGGGCACGTCTGATCCGTAAAAATTGTAAATCAGTTACAGCTCGTAAGGAGAAGTCGGGGATGTATTTCTCTTTTTTTACCAGATGATATTCTTGTGTTGTACTGTACTGTAAATCTACAAAATCAAATTCAAGTTTTTATGTCACAGACTTTGTCAAGAGCTTTTCACATGCACGGCTTTATTGTCCAGAAATTGTTTCCATGGCCTCCCTTCTGTCCTACAATTTCTTCCTATGCAAATATGCAAAAACTGACCTGTATTTAGACATAATACCAATTTTTCAAAAAATATGCCTTGGTGTTCTTGAGTTTAAATCTCTAAATATATCTATTGTAGGAAGCCTTGTGGCAATGATTTAACATTTTAAGTTCATACCATGTGATATACTATGCATAAATTATTGATGGTTTGTGATGAACACATAAATGGCTTAATTAACATACTAATTAACACTTTAGTTTTTAATTGTGTTCTACATTAGTCTATTTTGTTCAGTCAAAGTAGTCATGTTTCAACAATATCCGATATTCCTTTGCTTGTAGCTATGTTTTAAAAAAGTAAGTCAAATATCATAAAGAAACCTTCAGTGGCCCTACATCTTCTTAATATTTAACCATCAAAATTTGAAGTTGAGAAAGGTATAAGTAATATCATATACTCACTCTTCAATACATCAATACCAAAATAACTAAATGGACCAGCCTCAAACACCATCTTTTCTTTTCCTATCAGAGCTTCAGCATGACCTTGAATAACACAAACAATAATCACTTTTACTAAACATATACACATTTGTACATTGCTTTGGCATTCAGATTGTAAGTTCCCAGGTCTATTCTTGATGCAATCAAGAATATGTTTGCTCAAAAAATCAAAAGCATTGTAAACAAATCTTTTATCGAGCAGAGCATTTGATTCAGATTGGTTGAATATTACATGGTCTAGAACACAAGATGCAGAGAAATTTCATCAGATCATGGATAGCAAATGTAATCACCCACAGAAAATTGCAGGAAACAAAACATTAAGATTAAAGCCAAACCATAAGATATGAAATACCTTGTAATATAAGGACAAAATAATCACACTCTTTGCCGTTTTGATAAATAAAGTTTTTATCAGAATCTGGTGGATCTATAGGATGTATATTAACTACAATATTCTGTCGTATCAGACGCTTGATCACGTTTCTAGATATAAAATCTTCTTTAAAAGCATCCACAGCTACAAAAATAATAACAACATTTCACAATACTAGCTTACAGCTCTTTATATCATTTTAATTACAATTAGCTTAATGACTATACAATTCAATATCTAAATGACTTTATTTCAATATCAATTCATATTCATTCATTCATATAATATTTCACAGACTTCAACAAGTTGGTGCTAAGCTTTTACAATATGTTGACAGAAATGAAGAATGATTACTTAATCAATTCTACCATCTGGATCTATAAACATCAATCAAGATTTGAAGGTAATTGGTTTAAAACTTCAAGCTCTCTACTTAAAGGGATGGTAACGCCACTTTCTATTACTAAATATGTCTTTTCTATATATATGTCAGAGATTCAAGGAAAAAAAACTTACTAGTTGAGAGGAATTGGAAAGTAGCTAGAGCTAACTGAGGTGAAATTCTTGGTGCATTTTCTTCATTTTCAAACACACTGTAATCTCTCTTTTCTCTCCTTCTTGGTGCCTTCCCTTTATTATCAGCTAAAAATAGAATATAGATAATGACAGTACAGATTACAGATAATGACATTACAGAAGAAAGATAATGACAGTGCAGAAGAACGATAATGACAGCACAGGATGAATATGACAGTACAAAGAAAGATAATGGCTGTACAGAATAAAGGTGAGAGTACAAAGAAAGATAATGACAGTACAGTAGAAAGATAATGGCAGTACAGGATAAAGGTAACAGGTACAAAATAAAGGTAATGATAGTACAGGATAAAGGTGACAGGTACAAAGAAAGATAATGGCAGTACAGGATAAATGTGACAGGTACAAAGAAAGATAATGATAGTACAGGATAAAGGTGACAGGTACAAAGAACGATAATGATAGTACAGGATATTGGTGACAGGTACAAAGAAAGATAATGATAGTACAGGATAAAGGTGACAGGTACAAAGAAAGATAATGATAGTACAGGATAAATGTGAAAGGTACAAAATAAAGATAATGATAGTACAGGATAAAGGTGACAGGTACAAAGAACGATAATGATAGTACAGGATAAAGGTGACAGGTACAAAGAAAGATAATGCCAGTAGGGGATTAGGTGACAGATACAAAGAAAGATAATGACAGTACAGGATAAAGGTGACAGGTACAAAGAAAGATAATACTAGTACGGGATTTTGGTTACAGGTACAAAGAAAGATAATGATAGTACAGGATAAAGGTGACAGGTACAAAGAAAGATAATGATAGTACAGGATAAAGGTGACAGGTAAAAAGAACGATAATGATAGTACAGGATAAAGGTGAAAGTACAAAACAAGATAAAGGCAGTACATAAAAATGTTGATGACAGCACAGAATAATGATAATGACAGGAAAGAATAATGATAATTTTGCAGAAGTAGTAAGATGACACTTCATCTAGAAGTAATTTTTTCCCCAATAGCAGAAGAAGCAAATGTCAAATCTTCATTCTAGAATATGATAGGGAAATCTTAGAACAATCTCTGTCAGCTCAATAACCAAAGTTAAAATGACCAGTTCTCATGTAATTAGACCACTACAAACAGAACTTACTTAAAATATCTGTTTCATCCACAATCTCAGATTGTAAAATTTCTTCTATGACATCTTCTAATGTGACCACACCAGTTATTTCATAATATGGATCACAATCGTTTTCATTGTGTAGAACTTGAACTATAGCCATGTGTGAGTTTCCTGGAATATATCAAGTTCAAAATAGATTGTTTCGTGCCTTTCATGGACATCTTCATCTTTTATGCCACAGAAAAACATGGTATAAAAACTTCTTAATAATATAAAGGCATGTTAGGAAAGTTGATACGTGGTAATAACAAAGAAGATGAATCACCACGCAATATCAAATTATATTTTTTCCCTTTATGTAATTTTCTTTCCGCATCACTAAAATTATTAGTTTCCAGTAAAACCAATTGCCTTCTTCCAATGACATTAAAATCCCATCAATATTTCAGAATGGGTATCATATTTGCTTAGCACAGAGCTTCTAAAAAAGAGGTAAAATCTGATTTGAGATATCAAAGTGATATCAGTTTCATATTGTATTTCCTATCATAGGTCACTATATACATAGGCTACTTTATGCATTATACAAGAAGTAAAGAAATGATTTTAAGAAATCAATAACTGCTTAACATTCTCTAATCCAAACTCTTTTATATATTGATCAACAGAAATAACAAAAACACACCAAATCTTTTTTATTATTCATAAAATGAAATATTAAAAGGTGTGGAGGGTTCATTTGAGTCTTGAATATATGTAAAAAGTCTTCAGAAATAATAGAAATGTATGCATATTTCTATCAAAAATATCTCAAACTAGGAATTTCTTTTCCTATTTCTATAGATGATTTTTCTATATATGGCAGTGTCTCAAGAAAAGATGACTTGTCTTTTTAACTTTCAAATGCAGATAATTCTGGAATTCTGGATATATATGGATTTGAAGCTGTGAACACTAATTACTGATTGGCTTAGCTAAAAAAAATTCCAATTTCTATAACATAGGTACACTTGGCTGATTTGTTTGGTCAGGCCTGAATTGATCTGGTTGTATCTCATGATTTTTACCATTGTGGTAGTGGTGAGTGTCGCGCGCAAAGCAGACCATGCTTACTCTTTTCAAAACACCTGATGGTACTTCTCTTTGGAGAAGTCCACTACCACACAACTTAACTCTTGATTTTGCCATACTTTGGATGAGATTTTGATAAACGTAATTGTCTTGCTTGTACTGATTTTTTAATATTTAATTTGAAATCAAACAAAATGTCATAAAGATATTGAAGAACTTCATTTTCCAACACAATTAAGTTGATCATATTCGCCCTTTAAAATTGTCAAAGGAAACCATGATTCAGAGGCCAAATGATGTTAAAAAGTTAAGAGGGAAATGAACAAGAAACATTGAAAGTTTGAAAAAATAACGTCATCTGTTTTGTTGACAATGTATTCATCAAGTTGTAAACAACTTTGTCAAGTTAAATATAGATAGTTTTAGTGGTAAATAAACAAAATTGATTGTTAACAAGCTTAGTTTTACTTTCAACTTTTCCTGTTTTGAAATCTTTTTCCTTTCAGTAGCATTACTATTGCCAGGAAATGAAAAGTGCTACACTTTTAGATATATATCCACAACCAGGCAGTGGACAATGAGAAAATTAGCCCAGTCTTAAAAACACCCTAAAAGATACATAACTGTTTAAAATTTACTCCATTGGACACTCCATTCATTATAAAAACGTTGATGTTCCAAGCATGGGGAATAGAAGGATGTAAGTTAATTTAAGAGAGTTTACAATATTAATAATATGGTATAATAATCAAACTCTCTAAGGTAAATGTAATAAATATAGGCCAATGATTTTGTATATAAATAGAACGTTTATCAAACATTATTAAGTTGGATATTATACATAAAGGCTTTTTTCTTAACTGGCATAAAGCCAATGATGATATGGGTACTATTGTCATTTATCAACAAAAACAGATTAAGAGCTGTGATTCCATTAAAGTGGTTTCAGAACACCTAATGTCACTATGCAATTATGTTCGGGAAACTTGGAATGCAAGAAATAACCATTTTTTACAATGTTCATCAGGATCCATTCCTCTTGGCCTCTTTCAAAGAATATAGGTACTAGTACCTCATTGTCCCCCTAAAAAAACTTTTTTTTAACACCAAAATGTACCTCAATTTCATTTCAAACAATTTCACAAATATGATTTATATACTTTTTGCCCCAAAATATGTGTTAGAATGAACCCATTCGATTCTATTTTTTAAACCCTATTGTACCCTGAATCTGGGAAGGCTGGCGCCTCCACTGTCAATAATTCAAGCAATTTATCATCTAAAAGTAATCTTTAGACCTACAAATTATACTAAAATATATCTCATAATCAAACAGGTTATCAACTGTTATTTAACCTACATCAAGTTTCATTGTCAAATCTGTATAAATTTATATTAGGTGCAGCCTTTTGTTATTAAATCAACATAAATGTCATACTAAAACTTATAACTCTTCTATAACCTACTGACTTTAGTACTAAACTCTGACATATATCCAGGGTTTCTACATAATTTATCTATGATACTTAAAGGAGTACTACCTCTTAGAATGAATATAAATTCAAGATTTTCAAACTTGGCCAATAACAGTGTATTTACCTTATACCATAACTATACAACAGAATACCCTGATCATCTGATAAATCCAAAAACTGTCTAATTATCAAAAAAACCGCTTACATGAATATATACCCTAAGTAGCCTAGTTTGTGAAATTTAAGTTTATGTATGTTAAGGGGTAGTAATTCTATAACGAAGCTAGCTTCATGAAGTCCAATTTTCAGAGATTATTGGCATCATAAAAGTCGAGAATATTTATAATACGTTGACCAATATTTCTCTGTAAGTCAATAGAATATAAAAATAGGCTAATGATTTAAAATCCCAGACCTATATACTCAGAACACACCTAGTAGTATAGACTAGTTAGTCAGATGGTGTGAAATCAATGACAGAAACTCTCAGACAGTGGTTCTCACGAAGCCATCTGATTTGTGTATAGCAGTTCTTGAAATATCATTGCATTCAGACAAAAGCTAAGGCAGCTTTAATCAAGTCTGATTAACATTTTTTTGGTGAGCTTCAGGTGGGTTTTAAAGTTCAACTTTATTTCCAAAGATATCGTGAAGTTCAGAGGTCGTAATGCCATTATGTATTTGCATTATGACAAAAATTATAATGGCATGAATTGGTTAAAAGATGAAACTGTTAGACAATGCTTAACCAAGAAGTGGTCTGATTTGAGTACAAAAGTTCTTGAAATATCCTAGAAAACCAAGTTTCCTGAAAATGGGATGCACCATGAATGAGTCAAAAAAAAAATTATCAAAAAGGTCATCGAAAATGATCAATATTAAATTCAAATCTATAACTTGTTAATTATTAATCAATGTTGATATGAAAGACACTTTGGACAGGTTTTGCCATACTCGTATAATCAGAAGTAAATTGATAAAATTATTGTTAAACAAATCAGGTAATCTAAATCATAGATAACTTTATAAAGAGTAAATAATTTATAACCACTAAATTTATGTACTATAAGCTTAAATCTACTATGATATATAGTCACCTGTTTAAACTTGACATCTGACATTGAGGTAACTGACATTGAGGCAAACTGACATGTTGTCTTATCTATTAACTCCTTCAAAATTTATAGCCTTCACATAATTTTTAATGGCTCTATTAAATACACAACAAATTGAAACTTTTGTTAAAATGGAGTTATTAATTCTACTTTTCTGCTCTAGTTTGAACATTTGAAAATGGAAATCACAATACAGTGTGAAAATAACTTAGGGAAATTTTTTTTTTATTATGTCTTCAAAAAAAAATAAAAATAGTTTCAAATAGGACTGATGCTTCAAAGCCTACAAAAAATAGAAAATACAATTCAGTTTCTTGCTATAATTATTCAAAACATGATAAATTTCTTCAATTGGCACTAAAGGTCCCTTTAGACCTAACTAATTACAAATTCTCATTTGCAATTTCTGATACTGGAACAATAAGTGCTGAAGTGATTAAGAAAACTGTCTGTTTGAATTATGAGACTTCACACACTGCGTGGCAACACAAAGCACAAAACATTTGTGTACAATAAAACTCAGTATTTCTATCAAATGTATTCCAATGCTGTAATTCACAGTCCCTACTTGTGACCTAGGCCAGTGCTTCTTTACAAAAGTTTCTGTTATAAACCCTTATACCATAAAATTGTGTTCTATTATTCAATTAAAGCACCACATTTCTTTTATTTTCAATATCAAATGGTGACTTAGTAAGTATTCTAGAACTTACTAATAGTTAAGCTTAAATAAATGTCTTTTGGACAATCATCACTACTAGCCAATAAAGATACACATTGTCAAGAACAAATAGTTTGACATGCACAGCCTATAGCTATTTATAAGCCTAATGACAAATGACTAGTGATGTTAACATACAATAGAACAGTATTGACAAATGTTGAGATTAAACAGCAAATCTTTAGGTTAATTAAGTGTGTAACTTTGCTGCTCCAGGGAAGATAGACTGAAGAATAAGCTGGCCTCAGGCATTCCATGACCAATCTGTGCAGGGGAAAGCACCTTTTTAATAATGACATAAAACACATGCAAACTTAAGGGATTGTAAAGAGATTTTCTAAAAATTTTATGCGCATCGGGGACACAAATAGCTTTGCACCATTCCAATTTTCAATCAGACGTCTGTGTTTTATGTTGTCACCCCAGCGAAATTTGCTTGTATCACAAAGAATTGCTAGAACCACAGACATCTAAATGAAAATTGGAATGGCTCAAATTGATGCTATCATTGTTCCTGATACACGATACACATACAAAATTTAGAAAACCTCTTTATAATCCCTTTTAAATATATTGTAATCTGTAAGAGATTGAGTAGGTCAATGACGTACTTCAACTATCTGCTCATTGATTTTTATAAAACAACATGTGTAATAAAAACTGTTTACAATACAAGATTTTTTACAGATAACAGTTCAAGCAGTTTTAATATGAAGATAAATAGTATCATATAACATAATACAAATCAGATTAAAGGGAATGTTAATTCTACAGACCCAATAAGATATCCAATTCAAGCAGGCCTAGTTGGCAAGGCAACATCACCAATGCAAATAACATGAATCTTATAGGATTTTGTGATAGTCATGTCTCATTTTGGTTAAGTTTTACTATAGGAACCACTGATATGGGATAAGAAATATTGTAAATAGATGTTGGAAGTGTATCCAGGCAGCTATCCCCACAAAATGTCCCTCATTGCACACTTCATCAGATGCAGAATAGTATGTAAAACACCATATCATTTCAGTTCAAAACATCTATAGTCTAGAAAACCTCTTTTGAATCATTAACTTCAGTAACAAAGTTCTATAGAATTGTAAATTCTATATTATTACAAAGACTTTCCCATGCAGTGAATAGGTTCACATAGGTTGTGACCTACAATAAATGTATATATCACATATTCTATTCTAGTCTATATAACCTAGACTACTAGTACACTTTATTTCCACTGCCTCTATGTTACATCTACCTGGTACATTTGCTTAATTTGACTTATTCTTTCATGAGTTGCACAAAAAGATACTAGGCAGTGATCAATGCGGGGGGATTTTTGTGTATATCTTATATTCTATTCTAGTCTGTCATAACCTAGACTATAGAAATATTAAAACAGAACTTGAATCAAGCATGGAGGCATTTATCAAAAATATATACTTAGTACTTATAGTCTAGGTCAGTTGTCTGAAGATCACCGAGCCTGAAACTCTGAGTAACAATATACCTGGTACATCTGCCTTAGTTTAGAAAGGCAGAAATAAAATGAAATTTCCTTTTAATTAGTGCACAAATAGATACCATGCATTGTTCAATGAGGGAAAACATGTGTTTCCAGAGGAAGATGAGAAGTATTCACAACTATAAATAGACTATCAAGATAAGAATCTGCCAACTTTGGAATAATTTCAAGAATGGTCTCTATTTTTAAAATTTAGTCATTTGTAATGTCAAATTTCATGGAAGCGTTCAAAAAGTTAATCTCCCAAGAGACATTCTAAAAATGAATTATCTCATGAAGTTAAGTGGAATGAATTGTAGTTGTGGGTTCTAATCTCTGTCAATGTGTGGTGAACCTCAATAAGTCATCTTGCCTCATTAAAGTCAACCTATCTATAAGTGGGTGTAGATAATCTGTAAAAATCGTTGTCAAGAGCCAAGAGGTTCATCCACAGAAGAGCTGGTTAACAGGATCTTCCATAAACCACATCTTAAAAGGGAAACAATTAATGGGTTTTTGAAGTCAAGTTTGGTTTTTCCATTAATGTCAGTCAAGGGAGTAATCCATATTCTATTTCTTTTTATCAAACTTTATTTGATTATAAATTTCTCTTAAATATATGATGTAAAAATCTTTTAATTCATATCAAATCACCCACACTTCCACTTTAAATAATATTGTTTCTTTATGTATAATGATCAAGATCTGTATTGTATCAAACAATCTATTGAACAACTCTGTTATTCTACTTCAAAACCTCTTCAACCAGCATTGAATGAACTGAGCTCAGATAAAAACACACATATAAAACTACAACATTCGACTTATTATCAACTACTAGTTGTTATTAGTAAGAGATAAAATCAAGCTGCTTCTATTGTAGACTAAATGAGTAGGCTCCAGGGAATTTTCCAAAACTATCATTAATGGAATCGTGTCTGGTTTCACTTCCAGTTTTATTTCTTAAAGTAAACAAGAAATACCAGGAATCAGTTGATTAGGAAATTCTAAAGACTTAGAATGTGATAATTTCACTGGCCCTCAAGTCAAAAACTGACTTCTTTGTGATAGAAAACAACTAAACAAATTTCATCAAGATACAACTTCATCTTATTTCATACAACTGACTTCATTATAATTCCATTGACTTCATTTCTATTCCACTGACTTCATAGACTGACTTCGTGATATAAGTGACTTCACTCTAATTCTACTGGCTTCGTTGTGATACAATTGACTTCACTCTAATTCCATTGACTTCATGATACAATTAATAAATTTAATGACATTATGGACTTTCATTCCATGTGACTTCATTCCATGTGACTTTCGTTCCATGTGACTTTTATTCCATGTGACTTTCATTCCAATGACACAACTGACATGTGTTTAACGAACACTCTGTGTTTGTCAAGTGGCTATGTCTTCTGGAAAGACTACTTGGCTTCTATTGATAATTTCGCTATTTTTATTACATTGCTAATCATGTATCATAAGGGGAGTTCCAAGACAATTTTTTACTCTTGGAATGTTGGAAACCTGCCCAATCATCTCTAGAAACATTGAGTTAGGCTTGGTTCTTGTTTTTAAAACTTATAATACATCACGACCTAACACATTATATTGAAAAGTCATTTCAGTGCCCACACTATTTAGATATCTTCAAAATCAACATTCAGCTTGGAGGCTTACTCGTGAAATAATTACTTACTTAGACATTTAGATATCTACAATCAAATTCAACCGTAAACACTGATTTTTAATACGTTAAATTTTGTTATTTAAAATAATTCTATGTCAAAGAGAACATGAAATTGTAATTAAGGCCATTTCTTCTAAAAATTCTGTATTGATTAATGTTGGCAAGATTGTGGAGAGGCCAGTTATTTTTAGCATGGAAACAGAATAAAGTAGATCAATTGTAAGCTTATTGGAAGCAAACCGATCTAATCAATATAAGAGTTGTTATAGAATCGACATTGGGTTTTCTATTCCTGGTTATAATTCCAATAGAATTGATATTAAAGCGATTATGGAATATGGTGATAATAATGCTAATATTTTGTCAATATAATACTGACTTGATAGTTATTGCCCTCATTAAATATCACTTAGGTTAAAAATAGTCTTAAAGTAGGATGAGCCCCATTTTTTTGTGAAAATTAGCTAAAAAAAAACAAGGAAGTCAATCATAAAGAATTTCTGGAATTCCATTTCAATGCTTGTATTTAGCCAAAACTAAATATGTTAAAAAATAATGGTTCCTCATTTTTGAAAGTAGATTTGGGTCTTGATTAGTAAATAGTCTTAAGACATACTAAATCTGCACTTGTTTTAATATACCTCAAACTAGAAATATCACTTTCTATTTCTATATCAGACAGGGTGTCAAGAAAGACCAGTTGTCATTTTAACTTTAACCTGGATAATTCTGAACACCCATGTATTTGAAGTCTAAAAATTTTGACCTTAAGCTGTGAACAGTATTACTGATTATTACTGATTAACTGAAGTCCCTTTAAATACAATGAAAACATGCTTTCATAATCCAATGAAAAAGGATGTAATAAATTTTTTCCTCTTAAAATTGAATAGCTGTGGTGTATTTTTTTGACATTAATGTTTTAGATTTTCATACTTTAAATATATGGCACTATGTTTACATTAGATATGACACATTAGACCTGACATTTATCACTGTTAATGTATACATTAAAAATCTGAATGTTCATAAAACTACAATTCAATTTACATGACTTTGCATTACAAGCAGTTTCTAGTTCTATAAGAAATTCCTGTTAAAAGAACATGACCAACAATATTTTGTAGGTTAGAAAATCAATGAAGTAATGCTCAGACCTACATCAAAAGAATATTGAAAATCCCAGTCAGGGTTGCAAACAGGGGTTTCAAAAAGGTGAATATGCCCTGCTTTGGTAGCAAGACCTGCAACAGTGCTTATTTGGACTTAAGAGTCAAGCTTTAAAAAAGGTATTAGCTGGCTGGCCAAATATTTTATGTTTATCAGGGACATTGATAAAATCAATTTGCAACTTTCCAATTTCCAATCAGATGTCTGTTATCTTATCAATGTCTCCAGTACGCAAAATAAATTTATAAAACCTCTTAACCTAAATTTGTAATTTGTAAAATTGAACCTTTTAATCACTTCTATTAAAGCAGTTAAAAATATTAAGAATTATGCATTATGATTCAAAATGGTTTCTGTAATTAATAGCCCACCAAGCAATAAATCTTTAATTGGAATAAATTAATAATAGATAGATCAGTGAGTGCAATTCCCATTTCAGGTATAATTTAATTACTCTTATATACGTTTCTAATTCCAGTCTTGAGATAAATAGTTAATGTTCAATACAAAGCAACAACACTGTGGATTTACCACATTTCTGATTGAATTCTGACGGCAAATGGAAAACAAATTGCGGTACTTCTCTGTTTCTGATTCAGCAACAGAGTAACGCAATACAGTGCATAATGAGGAAAACAACTATGAGACACTTGTTTCATGTTAGCCCCTTTGATCTGCATTTATAACAGACATAAGGAAACTGGGTTGAAAATTACCAAAATATCATCTCAAAATTCTTAAAGGATGCAAGGATCAAGGATGGGATGTTATGATAACACATCACAGGAAGCAAAAAAAATCAGGTTACTTACCTTGAAGGAAATCTTGCAGCATCGCATCTAACTTATAGTCTTCATCCACAAATAATGGACGATGGTCATAGAATTGACACACAGTTTTTAAAGCAGTATTATCATCAGGATCAATGAGAGCTAACTCTTTAGTATTTAATAGATTCACAATATGACTTTTTTCCCCATCGAATACAGGGATACGAGTGTAGCCATGTTTTAAAATTTCAGACATGGTTTCAAAATCCAATGTCGTATTAATATCTAACATGTAAACATCGTCAATTTTAGTCATAACATCTGTCACGACTTTGTTTGCAAGTTGAAGAGCTCCTGCAATGATGTTGGCCTCATCATTTTGAAGAACTTTATTATCAGCAGTCATACGAATCAATTCTTGTAACTTTTCCTTGTCATAAACTTGACCAATCTCTTCACCTAAAACTTTGTCTAATATCAAACTTATTGGAAATGATAAAGGAAAAGTAACAATCATAAAAAATTTGGTCAGATAAACTGTTCTTGCTCCAATAGCCAAGCCATGTCTTGAACAAATGGCTTGTGGAATAATTTCACCAAATATAACAATACCCATAGTTGACATAATAACAGCTAACAAACCATTTGATAAATCATCAAGTAAAATAGTTAATGTATTGTTCACAAGAACATTTCCAAGTAGCAATGTACATAATAAAAAATTTCCACGACTTCTCAAAGGTTCAATGATTTTTGCATATTTCTTTTCACTGGCAGATCCACATTTTTCAATAATTTGTAATTCGGTCTTGTCTAATGCCATAAGGCCTAAATTTAAGCCACTAAATAGACCAGACAACAGTAACAAAATATCAGAAGAG
>NW_008707265.1:7647-10422 GCF_000327385.1 Lottia gigantea | reverse complement strand
TTATATGAGCGCGTGTTTCGTACAATCTGGGACTGGAATGTAAAATGACGAAACGAAATGTCAACATCATGCTTTCAACAGATGTTTCGTTTCGGGTTTTGGTTTTTCACTTGCTTTTTTATTTATCTTTTTTGATCTTTTGATAGTATTTCTAATCTGACATTTTCAATGTTTAAAAAAAGACTTCCGACTCGGGGTCGCTGTGACCCAGTGATAGCTGTACGTCGTTTTGTCACTGTGGCGAGAATCTTACACCCACGCACTGACATATTTATTTGTATATCTTCGTATCTATGCAAAAGAAAAAGAAGTGAATTAAGTTTTTAGAAAGAATGAAATGAGTTTTCCGTCCAAGCGAAACTCAAGTCATGATGTTCCGCTTTTCAACTCATTTTGGGTAATTTTGTAAATTTTTAAAAGACTTTACATTCTGTTAAATGAAAGTTAATTGAACGCTCTCCTACAAAAGCCATTTGTCTTCTTTTTCAGTATTTATTTACGACATTTAAAAATTTAAACATCGTTCATAATGCCAAATCCAGAAATGAATCACTAAATTCACAACTAGATTTCTCCCGTGTCAAAAACAAGTACACTTACTATAATTCTATGAGATTTTGCACGACCCGAGTAGCTACTGGTTACAAACCAGATTGTCACACCGGAAGTTGATATTTATTCAATCTGACCTTTGACCTTTCAACATCAAACGACATGGAGACAAGGTCATTCATTCATCATAATTATTATCCAATCAGATAAGTGTATGATGGGTTTATTAACCAATGAGTGAGCTAGGATGTTTAATATGTTGTAATTCGGTAGCATAAAGCTCGATGTTATTTTATCATGAACAACTAATCAGACAGCAGCGTTACCGTCTAATTATCACGCTAATAAAACTAGTGTCATATTTCTGCACTCTGATATCACTCATTTCCTATTTTAATGGAATATTTTCCAAGTTTCAGCCTTAAAGAGAAAATAATAATCAAACGTTGCTATCCAATAAAGACCACATCGCATCGCCTCACATACATGAGTGCCACGTTATAGTCATAAAGTTTAGATTTATAGCCGCGACGCCGCTTTTGCAAATTAAGTCTTGACTTTCAAATAGGACATTAAAGATCAAAATTATTCCTTGAAAGTTTGAAATAAAAAAAGAGATCTGTGGTGTCCTGAACGATATGTGCATGGTGCTCAGTTTGACGCAGAACGGTTGTTCTTAAACCTACATTTTCAGTTCTATCTTCTTCACTTTATCTCTATAACTGTTACACGGATATCATTGGTATCAGTGCTCTTGAAACATATCACCAGGTGTTAAAAATAGATATTTTGTTGACAAGATTTTACCAAGCCCCTGACAAATAGATCCGGGGCCTGACTATCTCGCTAGTTAAATATTTTTCTATATCTTATGAATGGGATTTTGAATCACACCCAAATCATACTTCGATCTATTTACAGTCAGTACAACCTAGGTATCTATTATTAAATGAAATGAAATGAAGTTTCACATCCTACTTTTCTGCTCCATCTCCTGATTATTAAATTGAAGCGAAATTGGGCTTTACGTCATACGTTTTGGAGACTAGTTAACGAGGACACATCAAGCCCTATTGCACTCTTTTACTTCTATCAGAAGAGCAATAAAGTGTACAATCTGCAGCAGCATCTATTTGCTCATTCATGATACCGAGCAAAAGTTCTGTGATGCTATTGCATTACCAGAGCATTGCTAATAGTTCAGTACAGACTAGCTCAAATCACGTGAACCGCCATCAATGAGTAAAAGACGATGTCAGATGAATGAAACCTGAATGAGGTCGGTATTTATAGGAAGGGTGAGAAAATAACACTATAAAGAATGAAATGGTTATAGGAGAGCTTTTTTAATGTAAACATATACTTAAAATATAACGTCTCCATTATAACCAAGTTACATATATAATTTTACATACAACGTACGGTTACATTGAAGTTAAATCAACAAACGGCTGAGTCTCAAAATTATTACATTCGTCAATGAGATTCATATAAATAAAAGAACAGGACCATCTACAAAAACAGAATACCTAAATCAAAGACCAAATAACATTCCAGACTGCAGTCAAATAGCTTTACAATTTAAGACCAAATAAGAACAAGACAATCTACACGCGAAGGACAAGGAAATCTTCAACGATTTGTATCCAAAGAAATGGACATTCTACAACCAAAACATAATTACATTCTACATCTAAAGAACACAACAATCTAAACCGGCGAGCACGCCAGTCTGCAGCCAAAGCAATTTACAATCTAAACCGGGGAGCACACCAGTCTGCAGCCAAAGCACTTTACAATCTAAACCGGGGAGCACACCAGTCTGCAGCCAAAGCAATTTACAATCTAAACCGGGGAGCACACCAGTCTGCAGCCAAAGCAATTTACAATCTAAACCGGGGAGCACACCAGTCTGCAGCCAAAGCACTTTACAATCTAAACCGGCGAGCACGCCAGTCTGCAGCCAAAGCAATTTACAATCTAAACCGGGGAGCACACCAGTCTGCAGCCAAAGCAATTTACAATCTAAACCGGGGAGCACACCAGTCTGCAGCCAAAGCACTTTACAATCTAAAGCCAATGAACAAGACAATCTACAATTAAACCATAAAGGACCAACGAACATGGAGAGTGGACACCAACATCGGTGCAATCTACAACCAGACAACAAGAGTGTCAATAATAAAAGTCATATATACATCTATAAGTGTACCATTTGGTTTG
>NW_008707265.1:2349-3262 GCF_000327385.1 Lottia gigantea | reverse complement strand
CCATCATTTCTCAAGGAAAACAATGAAATATATAGGGGAAGAATGAAGGTGAAAATTGACCGGTAGAAAATATGGAGAGATAAAATTAATGATGTTTATTTATTGTTTATCAGCTGAAAAAATCAACATGCTAAATATTTGGTGATGGTTTGGTGATTTAGTGGTTTGCTGGACGATGAAATTCCTGAAGAGGTTGTTCAGAAGTTTTCTAAATTTTTCATGTGACCAGGGACAGTGGTATCAGCATTGAATGGCACCATTCCAAATTTCAATCAGACGTTTGTGTTTTTTTTTATGTCGTTATATGACGTTTCTATCGCAAAAGCTTCTTCCCTTTGTCATGGTAGAGTCTTAGTTTTAGTGGAATTGCAAGAAACACAGACATCTGATTGAATACTGTAATATCATTGTGTCCCCATTACGTTTAACAAGTTTCGAAAATAAGAAATAAAAGATTATCGTGGTGATTTTCATTCCTCATAAGACATTCATTAAACTTCATAACTAACGAACCTAATATTACATTTAAGATTATTTGTTCCTCTACCCTAACATTGTTTGCATTGTTTGCGTTTTTAATTGTGAAATATCTCAGTAAAATTCATTATTTTCAGGGGAGTTTATTCCAATGTTTCAATTAAATCAAAATAGATTTGGTAAAGTTTTTTCAAAGAGAATCTCGTCTCGAAAGTTTACAGAGCTATTACTGTTTATTTGTTATATTTATAACTAAGGTTTGGATTGTTTATATTATCGTCGCCTGATTCTATTTTATATAGACTTAAAAGAGCAAACAAGCGCAATCAAGCGCAATCAAGCGCAAACAAGCGCAATCAAGCGCAATCAAGAGCAAATAAGCGCAAACAAGAGCAAACAAAGCACAATCAGGAGCAAACAAGGGCAACCAGAGCGC
>NW_008707265.1:0-2298 GCF_000327385.1 Lottia gigantea | reverse complement strand
CATTAACCCTTCAACTGCCGAGATTGTCAGTGGGAATCTTGACCCTTCAAAGGGTTAACTTGTACTCTGAAGAAGAAATAAAACAAGGAGGGGTGGGGATGAACCGTATTCTGTTTCACTCTGAAATACTTTAATACTTGTGAAAATCCATAAAAACGTCGTTCACATGCAGTTCATATATCAACTCGCTAATCTTCAAACATGCACGTTCATTAGCACGTCCAGTTTATGTTACTTATATTACTATAGAGTATAAAGATCTCGAACACTACAAGTAAATAAGGGATTAACTTTATTCAGGGGTTTATCAACACGAGGAGGGGGTTATTAGCTCTTAGTTAATCTGTCAATTAATAAAGATGTCAGGGTCAAAGGTTATGGTTTGACCTGGTCGGGTCACATGGAACAGTCTAACTAACTACTGTGTGTAATAGTAATATCATGAGGGGAATAGAATAAAATAATAGAAGGAATCACAATATTTAATGAACTTTCAGCTCTTCCAGTATAATTCGTTTACTTTAAAAATTAATTATGCGCCAACTTCAAAAAAGAAAAACGATTCCAATCCCAACGACTAATCATCTATCATCTATTATCTATACGACATGCATACTTGTTACTTTATGTATTATCTTTGACTAGAAATGGTGTAAACTGTTGAAAATAAAGACGGAAATATTGTTGTAATTTCATGTCAACTTATTTCACAGGACAAAATTGTAAAAAAAACCTCAGCCTAATTTTCACCCCTGTCTTTAAAGATTTTTGATATATTATTATTTCTAATAAATGTTTATTGTTTAAACTTTTGTATATTGGTTGTGGATATTCACAATGATAATAAAATCTTGTTTTTTCAATGAAGTAAATGAGCAGAATAGTGGTATTTGCCTCCTCTCTTTTAAATTTCGAAACGTTGAAGGCCAAAGGTTGAAGCATTAGAACAGCTCAACTGCCATCTTGTCCCGTCAGAATGACTAATTGTGTGTAAGTTATGCAGGAGATAATAATAATAGACTTGTGAAAATTGGGTGTGGATATGAAAGTGATAATAAAACACTATTTATTTCCACGGAATCAAAGGTCGAGACAGAAAGTTCGAAACATTTCAACCCTTGATTAAAATAAATGTGAAAAACTATTTTTGGATATCATCTCCTCCCCCACTTAACTTTATTCTGAGTTTGTCTGAAGATATGGACTATTTTTAAACCTACATCCTGATTACAGACAATAAAACGCGTGTGATGAGAATTAAACACGTGAGTGCCGACATGTAGACAATATTGTTCTGAAAGTAAATTATATGTTCCCATGCACCTCGCGAGATAAAATGGTGTAACGTGTGCTTTAAAGGACGCTTTACTCGTGCTTATTGTCTTGTTCGAATTTCATTCGTTCTTTTCATCTTTCATTCATTCGATATTACTCCAGTTCTCTTAATATTCTAGGACATCAATTAACCATTCGTTCATTCGTTCATTCGTTCGTTCGTTCGTTCGTTCCTTCCTTCCTTCCTTCCTTCCTTCCTTCCTTCCTTCCTTTATTCATTCATTCATTCATTCATTCATTCATTCATTCATTGAGTTTATATAAAGTCGTGGGAACGGGTCACCTAATTAACCCTCTACCTACCAATAAATAATACTAGCCTGACCTCGGGGTCAATCAAATGGGTGTTTAGATGCAGTTAAGATGTACCGGTAGATAATCACATCTTCATGGTGGCCGGATTTTTTTTATAGAGTAAGTATGTGTAAGTAAGCCTAGAATGTATTTTTAAGGTAGATGGATAACAGGTCCGTAGTTATACTGGCCCAAGGTCTCAAAGTAGAAGGGGCGAACCCGTCATCCACAATGAAATAGGGTATCATCCAATCTAATTTGATAAAATTAGCATTTTGTTGTAATCTAACACATTTTCGACCACAATCCCGTTCTAAAGACCTTGCTTTTAACCAATCAAAGCGTGTCATGTAGGACCCGTCTCATGATAAATATGAGATAGCGACATCCAAGGTGTTGACATCCGGCTCTACTTCGAGTTTCGCTATTTCAATTATGTTATCAGAACATGGGTATTATTTGACAATCTTTGCTTGGTTAAATATCGATTATTACAGCTGAATTCTAACTAAATTATGCTTGGGAAACTCTTCATTATGAGCAAGGAAATTAGGAATTTCTAATGAAGACATATATCTTGATCAATACAATCTACTTAGTGATTAGCAGGCTTGAATGTAAGCCGTACCGCATCACAGATTGTGCATCAAAACTACCCCCTTTGGATCC
>NW_008707264.1:0-1243 GCF_000327385.1 Lottia gigantea | reverse complement strand
TAGCGCTAAGATCGTTTCGAGAATACGGGACCACAAGCAGAACAGTTGGATATTAATGTGTTCAGTGTTCTGTATTCAAGATTGAATTAATGAGGAAAAAGCAGGATGTTTTAAGTTTTCTTCAATATATGAAATTACTGATATTTTTATCTTTCAGATATATTTGTTGGTCAGTTAAAGAGTGAACTTAAGTTTTCTTGTGGTCATCGCTCAGTGACCTTTGACCCTTTCTGGGATTTATCGCTTCCAATACCAAAGGTAAGCTTTGATTGTAATAAGTCTTGGTAATACAATAAAGGCTTAAATTAAGTCCAAGTTCCAACTTTCCCTCTCCCATAATGACATCCACATAATGCGCATTAAAATACTAAGTTAATTAAAATAAGACTAAACTTTCGGTCTGTTTTTTAATAGCTTTTATTTTAAATATAGTCCCGTAAGTTAGGGTCTAACGACAGCCCTGTTGAACGTTTGTCAAATTAACCTTTTGACCTAACTCGATGACGTCTGCTTTTCTAATTTCAAATTTCTATCCTCTCCAGCTGGCATTTTTTTGATGTATATAACTTAGTTTCTGTATTTTGTATTTTAGTATACAACAGAAGTTTCTGTTTCTGATTGTCTGAAATCTTTTATGAAAGAGGAAGAATTAGCTGATGAAGAAAGACCTGTAAGTATTTAGCCTTGCAGTTCACACCATTCCAATTCTCACTCAGACATCTGTGGTCTGGTCCTTGCGATTCCACTAAAATACTAAGTGTTTGGTTACATCACTACCTCAAAGGTAGTCCCTTTAATGTATTTTCCTAGCCTTTTGAAATATATTGAATGTTAATATCATTGTTGTTTCAGACATGTTCAAAATGCAAAGAAAGAAGAAAATGTTCAAAAAGTTTTTCAATCCAGAAATTTCCAAAAATATTAGTTTTACGTATCCTTTTTAATAACCTGTAAAATACATATTAATTGATAATCATTGTAAGACATTTAGAAGTATCACATTATATCTATATATCCATGTAACTGTTGGTGCTGGCACACGAGCTGTTATTGTCCGAGGTTTTTGTCACTGATTAGAAAAAATCTGTCATGGAAGTACGGGAACATGACAGATTTTTCTCAAGACTCTAATCTGTGACTAAGATTATCGCGTCTCCGACAGGATTTATAATATCAAACAAGTTTGATAAATGTCTTCGATAGTTTTATCGTCTGTAAGATTCATTTTCATTGCATGCTCTGC
>NW_008707263.1:0-1243 GCF_000327385.1 Lottia gigantea | reverse complement strand
TGGATGGTTGGTACTGTTGATTTGGTAGTAGGATCAGTTGGATGGTTGGTACTGTTGATTTGGTAGTAGGATCAGTTGGATGGTTGGTACTGTTGGTTTAATAGTTGGTAATAGGATTATGATCAGTTGGATGGTTGGTACTGTTGGTTTGGTAGTAGGATCAGTTGGATGGTTGGTACTGTTGATTTGGTAGTTGTTGGTAATAGGATGGTAAGATCAGGATCTGTGGATAGTTGGTACTGTTTAATAGATGAAAAAATTGAGATACCAATGTTTAGTCTATATAGTATAAACTAGTATAAGGTATTGTGATTAAAGGTGTTTGATGTAAGTGTTAGTTAAGGTAGACAAGTATTGTGATTAATCTCCCATCCTATCTCTTCTTTCTAACAAACATAGTAGATAAAGTTGTCATTGAAATTTACTCTTTAAACATTATTCATCTGTTCTCTATCTATTTTAAACTCTGTTTTATACAGATCAACAATTGCTTTTGGTACTGTTATTGGCTGACAAGGTAGGGTAAGGGAACCTCATCAAAAAACATATCGCAAAGAACTTTTTTGTTCTAATCTTTTAATGGACTAATCCATCAGGAAACTGAAACAAAGGGCCTGTTTTGTGTGGACACGACTGCATATACGTTAATAAGGAACAAGGTGCACAACACATTTTACTGACCTCACTGCACCTACAGTGCAAAATCAATGTCATGGGCTTAGTGGAAGACTTATGTTTGTAATGGTGGAGTGAGATTTCTAAGAATTCAACACGATTATACTTAAAATGAAATTGAACATGCTGGGTCTGTACCACATTCATTGCTAAGAGGTTAGATTTCAAAACAAGTTCACCTAATCTAAAATATCCTGCAAAGGCAAGGTTAAAAATAGCATGAAGGAGAAAACGATTAGAATGTACTGAAACAACGGACGGAATTGCACTGAGCAGTCGAGTTAAAATAGGACCCGTTATTGGTAAACGGTTATAGCTCTTTCATGTAATTTCTTAGCTCCTTTTAATAAATTTTTTGTCACAAAAGATTGAATGGGTTCATCATACCCCAAAGACTTTTGTACAAAGCTCAGAACTGATGCATGGCTAGCAATAGTACTAGGTGCAAAGCCGGATTCAAACAAGTGTGCTAGAAAATTAATTACAATAAAACTTGGTATAGGAAAACATGGAGACAAATTCATTATTTTACAATAGTCTAAGAAACGAGACCAATCTCTCCGGTAAG
>NW_008707262.1:8333-10385 GCF_000327385.1 Lottia gigantea | reverse complement strand
TCACTATAATAGTTAGAAAACAAACAAACCGCTGAAATCCATGTTCTAAAAGTGATTAAGATTTATAATAGAAAGTGTGAGACCAACAGATAAACAATCATACTGCTTGACTGACTAACATCTTTTCTTGTTTTCATGTTACGATGAATTTTCTGTCGCCTATTACCACAATAGCTGGGATGTTACAGAGTTGATTGTCTTCTATTAAAACTGTCAAACTCTACAGACCCAACCTCTAAAATACTTTCTATAATATCAAACTGTGACGTCATGGTTTACCATTATTCTATAAATTTGATTAGCTCTATACAATGATGACCACTGTAGTTGGAGGCTGCAAAATCTGCATATGATATATCTCTGATAAGTACTGAGTACTAAGACCATATATCTTAAATAAAATGAACGTCAATCACATGGTGTTTTTACTTGAATACATCAACAATTCATTCTACTTTAAAATGTCTACTTCAGTTTGATAAAATATGTGTTTTTATCTCAAAACTTCTTTCATCTTGAAAATTCAGTTTATAATCAGTCATTATATTTTCTGATGACAGTGTTTTCAGAAAGTCTGATGAAATGTATTCTGTTGTTTTTACTTAATATAAGTATATCTAGTGGCCCTTCCGGTTGAGAAAGCAATACATCCTTCGTCCAGAAAGTCCACTGAAGGAACACTTTCTTTGTTATGGCACACAAGCATCTAGACATTTTAATTGGTGAATTTCCGGCCAGCAGTTTTCTGTGATTAGAATGGCTACTCTACTGACTGATAATAACAGTTTTAAAACAGAACATCAACTTAGTTTTAATCTAGATTGAAATAGTGTGAACCATAATAAAATATATTTTACAACTTCTACTATTTTGTCCATGTTTAAAATCTTATCTGATTATTAAAACCTTTATTTATTTGATAATAAATGATATAATCTTATTGAATGATATCATTTAAGAAAAGAGAATTGATGTATTTAGATCATTAAAACTTTAACCTAAGGCTGGCCTGTCAATATGGTAAACTCTCAGTAGAAGAAATTGACTTGTAGAATGTAACAACCTATAATTAGTATAGAATTCTAGAATTTATCTGATTAAAGATTTTGTTCAAGTGAAAATATAAAGAAATAAAATGATGTATAGGTGTTGGTATTGTCTATAAAATAACTTGATTTGTATAGAAAACATTTGATCTGTTAAACATCACTGATTTTGAGTTTACTTGGTAATTACATTGTTTGAGATCAACTTGCTTTTAATGAGATGAGTGGGGAAGGGTGCTCAGAATCTGGGATCAGGTGAATTGTCAACGACCTCTAGCAGCTAGCGATATCTGAGAGAATTTGATCAATTACTAGTTTTAGTCAAATTGAGCTCGCCGACCACTAAAAAATAGAAATGCTATAAACTGCTAATGTTCTATATTTTTGTTATTATAAAGTGGACTCTGAGCAGTGGCAATTCAAGACTATCCAGTTTATCGCAGTTCAGCTCGAATTCATATTAAATTGGTGAGAGGGAAATTGATGATTATTTAACTCAAAGAACTTCTAAAAATTTGAATTGTGGATACTGTTCAAAGAAACCAAAATAACAGACAAGCGTGACCCCAGACCAATCACATCGGTAAAACCCATATTTATACGAGGCTTAACACCTCAATCAAATACAAAGTTATCAGTAAGATTATCATATTGTAATGATATTTGATGTATTTTATAGTAAAATATGTTAATCTATAATAACAGAATGTCATGTTAAACTGGATTAATTAATACTTTATAAATCTTTTGATTACAGAACAAGATACAGATAATAATATTTTAATGTTGATCATTTTAACAATTTTATTTCTATCAAATATCTTGTTGATTGACCACCAAATTAGTAGATAACGTAACAAGGTGATGTATATTTTCTGTTCAGATTGAAGATATTTACTATTTATTATCTCCCTTTAAATTACAAACATCAAATACAATCTACAGTCAATGTCTAGACTAGAAATACATGTAGATAAGATAATTATATAATTAGTCTTTAGACTAG
>NW_008707262.1:0-1842 GCF_000327385.1 Lottia gigantea | reverse complement strand
CGATAAGACATTGCAAATGTTATTAATAGTAGGTTCAAACATTTTATATAGTGTCACATGTGCAAAGTTGGTGGGAAAACTGACTTGAGGAATCTATGCATAATTTGGCGCCATTTTGTCGGGTTTGTTTACATTTTGGTAAGAGTTTTCAGGCAGCATGAAAAAACATAAAATTGCAATAGAAATTATGGATCCTGTGATATTTCATATCGTCGGAGGCTTTCTTATGTAATCGGGTATAAACTTACATTGCGGTTGGCTAAACCTGAAGATTTGAGATATGAATTTGAGGACTTCATTGCTATGAAGAATTATTAATTTTTCTACTCTCTTAGACAGAAGAGTTCTAAACAGAAAGATGACTCTTGACAAGACTGATCTAAGTTTCAGACCACAAATACGTATAAAGTGATAAAATGATAACATTACAAATTTACTTAGGCAATAATTAAAATACACTCACCTGTTAATTTGTATTCAGTGATCATTTCCACTCTACCCAAGACCAAGTAAGCTAAGCCTAGTCTAGTTCATCGTGTAGGATAAATTTAAGTCATTTTGTCGTTGTCCCCACACGCTTAAAATTCAGTAGAACATTTTGCTGTTTTTGACAAAGGGTGATAATAGAACAGGAATGAGTGGTGGAATATCGGGTCAGCATTTCAAGTTCTCCATGCATCTCACCATATTAAATTTAATTTAAGAAATTCACAAAAATCCCTTCGACGTAGCCTTGTTTTGATGTGGGATAAGATGGCGGCGTGACGATAGACTGACCTCGTGTCTTTACCGATGACGTCATACCTACTTTGATTGGCAGGTCGAAACTATCATAATGCAAAATCACTTTTTCCGTAAATTAACAGCAATCCTGTTATAATTTAAGGAAACATAAAGTTCCTGTCAAAAAAACAGTATGACCACGCATGCGCAGACTTCGCTTATCTACAGACAAGTTTGGACATACATGATAATAACACAGAATTTACGTAAATTTACTGACAAATAACGTAATTGTTCTTAAATGACATGCGACCAAGATTAATTTACGTAAAATAACATATTTCCTTATTGCGGAACTAACATTCTGTTAATGTAAGAACAAAGTCCGTAAATCAACAGAAAAGTATGTATATCAGCAGAAATTTACGTATATCAACAGAAAATATGAAGTACATTTCTGTAAAAAAAAACGGACTTTTTTTACAGTGTACATGGAAAAAGCGTCTAGTCGTTCTGATGAGACAATAAACCGAGGCTCCGTGTGCTACGTTAAAGATTCCTGGACAGTTGGAAATCAAATAAGATCAGGCTCATGCCGCTGTTCTGGCAAAATTTCCCACATTGAATCCTGCATGGCGTTGCTCGTCTTCATTAGCCCATGTGTGCATAAAAATTACGGAATTTAAATGAAGTTTTACGGCCTACTTTTATGTTTCACGCTGGGCTAATGACAAATAAAGCCATTCAGTGTGTAAATTTTGCCAGGACAGTGGCATTAGCCCACTTTTTTTCGATTCTTACTGTCGAGCTACACCCCGTTTTACGTCTTAGTTTTTTGCCGCATTCGAAAGACAAGACGCAATTTCTCAGATCAGAAAATTATATCATCAATGACTGCAGTATATTTAAAAAGTCACCTTAAAATGTTCATAACAATATCCAATCGGAAGGTTAATAACGGCTTACTAATTAATTATTTTTACCAGGTAGGGTGTTAAATTAATTACAAGCTATTCTGACTGAAAGGGTTAATTGAGTGGTTCAGATAATCTTGTTAGTAATAACCATAAATTCATCTGAAGTTTATAAAGTCGTTGAAAGATGTGTCATATTATTAAC
>NW_008707261.1:0-1245 GCF_000327385.1 Lottia gigantea | reverse complement strand
GTCTCAATGATATCAATTTGATAGAAACATCAGGTACTATCTAACTCCCTGTTTGTTGTTGTCTGTTTATAGAAACATCAGTCAACACCTTACTCAGGCTTTATTCCAGCGATTTGTCCACTGTTGTACTTTTGTCTGTTTCTAGAAACACCAGACATCGCCTAACTCTGGATTATATTCCAGCGATTTGTTCACTGTTGTACTTTTGTCTGTTTATAGAAACACCAGACATCACCTAACTCTGGGTTATATTCTAGAGTTTGGTCCACTGTTGTACTATTGTCTGTTTATAGAAACACCAGTCATAGCCTAACTCTGGGTTATATTCTAGAGTTTGGTCCAATGTTGTACCATTGTCTGTTTATAGAAACACCAGACATCACCTAACTCTGGGTTATATTCTAGAGTTTGGTCCAGTGTTGTACCATTGTCAGTTTATAGAAACACGAGACATCGCCTAACTCTGGGTTGTATTCTAGAGTTTGGTCCAGTGTTGTACCATTGTCAGTTTATAGAAACACCAGACATCGCCTAACTCTGGGTTATATTCTAGAGTTTGGTCCAATGTTGTACCATTATCTGTTTTTAGAAACACCAGACATTGCCTAACTCTGGATTATATTCTAGAGTTTGGTCTACTGTTGTAATATATTCTGATAATAGAAACACCAGACATTGCCTAACTCTGGGTTATATTCTAGAGTTTGGTCCACTGTTGTAATATATTCTGATAATAGAAACACCAGACATTGCCTAACTCTGGGTTATATTCCAGAGTTCGGTCAAATGTTGTACCATTGTCTGTTTATAGAAACAACAGACATTGCCTAACTCTGGGTTATATTCTAGAGTTTGGTCCACCATTATAATAATTTCTGTTAATAAAAACATTAGACATTGCCTAACTCTGGGTTATATTCTAGAGTTTGGTCCACTGTTGTAATATATTCTGATAATAGAAACACCAGACATTGCCTAACTCTGGATTATATTCTAGAGTTTGGTCCACTGTTGTAATATATTCTGATAATAGAAACACCAGACATTGCCTAACTCTGGGTTATATTCTGGAGTTTGGTCCACTGTTGTAATATATTCTGATAATAGACACACCAGACATTGCCTAACTCTGGGTTATATTCTAGAGTTTGGTCCACTGTTGTACTATTGTCTGATAATAGAAACACCAGTCATAGCCTAACTCTGGGTTATATTCCAGAGTTTGGTCAAATGTTGTACCATTGT
>NW_008707260.1:8884-10389 GCF_000327385.1 Lottia gigantea | reverse complement strand
ACNATTTTAAACACAAATGTAAACTGAACTTTAAGGCAACAAAAGGGAACAGTAGAATATTAAATCTAAATTAGCTGATTAAAGAATGCGCCAGAGTGTCAGTTATTTTTTTCCAGTTTTTTTAGAAGTGACGTTTCTTTTGCCTTTCAATATAATATTAACTTTATAATTGATCATGTTTCATAGGTAGGATAAATATTCTTATTCGTATTTTCGAAATGCGCGTAAATGGCGATCTAAATGAGCAGCCCTTACAATAAGAATTTGTCATGCGTAGAATTTCACATTGAAAATACCATACTTACGACAAAAATTGATTGTAAGATTTATTTGAGAAAGGGGTCCTGTGTCTATTGGACTAACAAATGAGTGTATGTAATACATAGTATTGTATTGTATAAAACCTGATAAATGTTACAGTGACATAATATCTTTGTAAGTTAATCATTATAGAAATATATTCATGTAGTTCTTTATTTAACAGTGTAAAAATAGATTATGTAAGGGGCAGGCCCGTAGTCAGCCCAGGGTCTCAAGGGGAGGTGGGGGGGGGGGGCAAAATTTCTTAGAGTTCATATCCCCAAACTATACATGTTGTCATTATAGAGTACTGTACCGAACTATAGATGTTGTCGCTATAGAGTACTGTACCGAACTATACATGTTGTCGCTATAGAGTACCTCCCAACTATACACGTTGTCGCTAAAGAGTTCATGTCCCCAAACTGTACATGTTGTCATTATAGAGTACTGTACCGAACTATAAACGTTGTCACTATAGAGTACCTCCCAACTATACACGTTGTCGCTAAAGAGTTCATGTCCCCAAACTGTACATGTTGTCATTATACAGTACTGTATCGAACTATACACGTTGTCGCTATACAGTACCTCCCAACTATACACGTTGTCGCTAAAGAGTACTGTACCAAATTATACATGTTGTCACTACAGAGTACTGTACCGAACTATACACGTTGTCGCTATAGAGTACCTCCCAACTATACATGTTGTCGCTATAGAGTACCTCCCAACTATACACGTTGTTACTATAGAGCACTGTCCCCAACTATACATCTTGTCACTATAGAGTACTGTTCCCAACTATACACGTTGTTACTATAGAGCACTGTCCCCAACTATACATGTTGTCACTATAGAGTACTGTTCCCAACTATACACGTTGTCGCTAAAGAGTTCATGTCCCCAAACTATACACGTTGTCGCTAAAAAGTACTGAATAAGCTCCCTTTCCGGTCAGACCAAATGTAAATGGTAAGTATGCCATATTTTCTCATTATTCCAGTTTACCAAGCTATACATGTGCACTGAAAAATTCATCTTCCATCACTACAGTCGATCAAGCTGTAAATATAGGTGCGGATAATCAGAACAAGATCAATGCTAAGAGGCTCAAACAAGTTAAAAATTTAACACCGATGGTCGGCTAGCAGTGATTCAGAAAAGCCATAACCACTGGCGTTACTGTCAGCTGTCAGGAAATA
>NW_008707260.1:0-2843 GCF_000327385.1 Lottia gigantea | reverse complement strand
ACGACTAGACCTTGCATAATGTACGTAGGAGACCCGGATGAACAATCTGAAGTTATTATCTCGATCTATGCCTAAGGTTACCAAGCAATCGTCTATCTCATAGAGACACCATGACTACTCCAGTTGGAATAGAGAAGACAAAGGAATTGGGGTAGATGTAAAATTGAGCAGAGAGAAGTAATTAAGGTAGATGTTAAACTGAGCAGACAGAAATAATTGAGGTAGATGTAAAACTGAGCAAACAGAAGTAATTAGGGTAGATGTAAAACTGAGCAAACAGAAGTAATTAAGGTAGATGTTAAACTGAGCAGACAGAAATAATTAAGGTAGATGTTAAACTGAGCAGACAGAAATAATTGAGGTACATGTAAAACTGAGTAAACAGAAGTAATTGAGGTAGATGTAAAACTGAGTAAACAGAAGTAATTGGGGTAGATGTAAAACTGAGTAGACAGAAGAAATTGGGGTAGATGTAAAACTGAGCAGACAGAAATAATGTAGGTAGATGTAATACTGAGAAGACAGAAGTAATTGTAGTAGATGTAATACTAAGAAGACCGAAGTAATTGGGGTAGATGTAAAACTGAGCGGGCAGAAGTAATTGGGGTAGATGTAAAACTGAGCGGGCAGAAGTAATTGGGGAAGATGTAAAGCTGAGTGGGCAGAAGTAATTGGGATAGATTTAAAACTGAGCGAGAAGAAGTAATTCGGGTGGATGTTAATCTGAGAAGACAGAAGTAATTGTAGTAGATGTAATACTAAGAAGACAGAAGTAATTGGGGTAGATGTAAAACTGAGCGGGCAGAAGTAATTGGGGTAGATGTTAAACTGAGCGGACAGAAGTAATTGGGGTAGATGTAATGCTGAGCGGGCAGAAGTAATTGGGGTAGATGTAATACTGAGAAGACAGCATTAATTGTAGTAGATGTAATACTAAGAAGACAGAAGTAATTGGGGTAGATGTAAAACTGAGCGGGCAGAAGTAATTGGGGTAGATGTAAAACTGAGCGGGCAGAAGTAATTGGGGTAGATGTAATACTGAGAAGACAGAAGTAATTGTAGTAGATGTAATACTAAGAAGACCAAATTAATGGGGGTAGATGTAAAACTGAGCGGGCAGAAGTAATTGGGGTAAATGTAATACTGAGAAGACAGAAGTAATTGTAGTAGATGTAATACTAAGAAGACCGAATTAATGAGGGTAGATGTAAAACTGAGCGGGCAGAAGTAATTAGGGTAGATGTAAAACTGAGTAGACAGAAGTAATTGGGGTAGATGTAAAACTGAGCTAGCAGAAGTAATTGGGGTAGATGTAAAGCTGAGCGGGCAGAAGTAATTGGGGTGGATGTAAAACTGAGAAGACAGAAGTAATTGGGGTAGATGTTGAACTGAGCAGACAGAAGTAATTGGGGTAGATGTAAAACTGAGCAGACAGAAGTAATTGAGGTAGATGTAAAACTGAGTAGACAGAAGTAATTGGGGTAGATGTAAAACTGAGCGGGCAGAAGTAATTGGGGTAGATGTAAAGCTGAGAGGGCAGAAGTAATTGGGGTGGATGTAAAACTGAGAAGACAGAAGTAATTGGGGTAGATGTAAAACTGAGCGGGCAGAGGTAATTGGGGTAGATGTAAAACTGAGCGGGCAGAAGTAATTGGGGTAGATGTAAAGCTGAGTGGGCAGAAGTAATTGAGATAGATGTAAAACTGAGCGAGCAGAAGTAATTCGGGTGGATGTAATGCTGATCGGGCAGAAGTAATTGGGGTAGATGTAATACTGAGAAGACAGCATTAATTGTAGTAGATGTAATACTAAGAAGACAGAAGTAATTAGGGTAGATGTAAAACTGAGTAGACAGAAGTAATTGGGGTAGATGTAAAACTGAGCGAGCAGAAGTAATTGGGGTAGATGTAAAGCTGAGCGGGCAGAAGTAATTGGGGTAGATGTAAAGCTGAGTAGACAGAAGTAATTGGGGTGGATGTAAAACTGAGTAGACAGAAGTAATTGGGGTAGATGTAAAACTGAGCGAGCAGAAGTAATTCGGGTAGATGTAAAGCTGAGCGGGCAGAAGTAATTCGGGTAGATGTAAAGCTGAGCGGGCAGAAGTAATTGGGGTAGATGTAAAGCTGAGTAGACAGAAGTAATTGGGGTGGATGTAAAACTGAGTAGACAGAAGTAATTGGGGTAGATGTAAAACTGGGCGAGCAGAAATAATTCGGGTAGATGTAAAGCTGAGCGGGCAGAAGTAATTCGGGTAGATGTAAAGCTGAGTAGACAGAAGTAATTGGGGTAGATGTAAAACTGAGTAGACAGAAGTAATTGGGGTAGATGTAAAACTGAGCGAGCAGAAGTAATTCGGGTGGATGTAAAGCTGAGCGGGCAGAAGTAATTGGGGTAGATGTAAAGCTGAGAAGACAGAAGTAATTGGGGTAGATGTAAAACTGAGCGGGCAGAAGTAATTGGGGTAGATGTAAAACTGAGCGGGCAGAAGTAATTGGGGTAGATGTAATACCGAAAAGACAGAAGTAATTGTAGTAGATGTAATACTAAGATGACCGAAGTAATTGGGGTAGATGTAAAACTGAGCGGGCAGAAGTAATTGGGGTAGATGTAAAGCTGAGAGGGCAGAAGTAATTGGGGTGGATGTGAAACTGAGAAGACAGAAGTAATTGGGGTAGATGTAAAGCTGATCGGGCAGAAGTAATTGGGGTAGATGTAAAGCTGATCGGGCAGAAGTAATTGGGGTAGATGTAAAACTGAGCGGGCAGAAGTAATTGGGGTAGATGTAATACTGAGAAGACAGAAGTAATTAGGGAAGGTGTAAAACTAAGCAGGCAGAAGTAATT
>NW_008707259.1:0-1243 GCF_000327385.1 Lottia gigantea | reverse complement strand
AAGGCACTGTGTGTATTACTACCAATAATTAGTTAACATCTATTTTAGAACTGTATTAAAGGCACTGTTTGTATTACTACCAATAATTAGTTAACATCTATTTTAGAACTGGATTAAAGGCACTGTGTGTATTATTACCAATAATTAGTTTACATCTATTTTAGAACTGGATTAAAGGCACTGTGTGTATTACTATCAATAATTAGTTAACATCTATTTTAGAACTGGATTAAAGGCACTGTGTGTATTACTACCAATAATTAGTCAACATCTATTTTAGAACTGTATTAAAGGCACTGTGTGTATTACTACCAATAATTAGTTAACATCTATTTTAGAACTGGATTAAAGGCACTGTGTGTATTACTACCAATAATTAGTTAACATTTATTTTAGAACTGGATTAAAGGCACTGTTTGTATTACTACCAATAATTAGTTAACATCTATTTTAGAACTGTATTAAAGGCACTGTTTGTATTACTACCAATAATTAGTTAACATCTATTTTAGAACTGGATTAAAGGCACTGTGTGTATTATTACCAATAATTAGTTAACATCTATTTTAGAACTGTATTAAAGGCACTGTTTGTATTACTACCAATAATTAGTTAACATCTATTTTAGAACTGTATTAAAGGCTCTGTGTGTATTACTACCAATAATTAGTTAACATCTATTTTAGAACTGGATTAAAGGCACTGTGTGTATTATTACCAATAATTAGTTAACATCTATTTTAGAACTGTGTGTATTATTACTAATAATTAGTTAACATCTATTGTAGAATTGGATTAAAGGCACTGTGTGTATTATTACCAATAATTAGTTGACATCTATTTTAGAACTGGATTAAAGGCACTGTGTGTATTACTACCAATAACTGGTTTAACCTGGATATTTGGTGTATTTTCTGTCAATGGTGATACTGTTATCTTTCAGTATTTATTTGCCCTCTTTAATTCTCTACAGGTAAATTACTAATTTCTCTCGTTGAAATTACTCTTTTGAACATGATTGTCTTGTTTCCATGTAATTTTGAAAAAAATCGGAATGAACAAACAAATCAATGTTTACAGACTTTAGATATATGAAATGTAGGCTACTTACCAGTTAACATTTTGATTTTGAAAGAAATAAATTTGGATTAAACTGAGTTACTTATAGATTGAAATATTGTATCTAAACTGTTGTGATATTATTTTTCAAGGGATTGTTTATTTTTATTTTCCATTGTTTTTT
>NW_008707258.1:0-1244 GCF_000327385.1 Lottia gigantea | reverse complement strand
AACAAATAAATCAACAATATTCTGTAAGAGTCCAGCATTACCATTCTAATAACAATTTTCTGATTCAACTTATCATAGAAACTAAACAGCCTGGTTTTTAACAAGTAATATCCTGATAGATCAAACAGACGATCACTTCTAGCAAATCAACTTGAAAAGATTCTCTCAATCAACTCTCTTTAGCTGCTAATCAACTGAATCTTCACAAAAAAAAAAATACGATAGAATAACAGTTGATCAGCTTTAGTAAAAATATAAAAACAGGAAGAAAATCAATAGAATTGAAACATGTATCATCAGTCAAACTCGACATTTTAAAAGAATCGCTGAATAAAAGATCTGCAGGAAACCATGAAACATTCTTTACAACCTAAAAACAGAATGTCGTAAAAATAAGCCTGACAATCTATAACTTGGAAGTATCTGTTCTGTTCTAGAGTTAGCAAATACAGCTGTGACAAGCTTACAAAGTTTAATAACTGTTTAAAGCTTAGAATTAAAATTGCTTTAAAGCTTACAATTAACACTGTTTTAAAGCTTAGAATTAACACTGTTTTAAAGCTTACAATTAACACTGTTTTAAAGCTTACAATTAACACTGTTTTAAAGCTTACAATTAACACTGTTTTAAAGCTTGGAATTAACACTGTTTTAAAGCTTACAATTAACACTGTTTTAAAGCTTACAATTAACACTGTTTTAAAGCTTACAATTAACACTGTTTTAAAGCTTACAATTAACACTGTTTTAAAGCTTACAATTAACACTGTTATAAAGCTTACAATTAACACTGTTTTAATGCTTACAATTAACACTGTTCAAAGCTTAGAATTAACATGGTTCTAAAGCTTAGAATTAACACTGTTTTAAAGCTTAGAATTAACACTGTTTTAAAGCTTAGAATTAACATGGTTCTAAAGCTTACAATTAACACTGTTTTAAAGCTTACAATTAACACTGTTTTAAAGCTTAGAATTAACACTGTTTTAAAGCTTAGAATTAACACTGTTTTAAAGCTTAGAATTAACACTGTTTTAAAGCTAAGAATTAACACTGTTTTAAAGCTAAGAATTAACACTGTTTGAAAAGCTTAGAATTAACACTGTTTTAAAGCTTAGAATTAACACTGTTTTAAAGCTAAGAATTAACACTGTTTTAAAGCTTACAATTAACACTGTTTTAAAGCTTACAATTAACACTGTTTTTAAGCTTACAATTAACACTGTTCTAAAGCTTACAATTAA
>NW_008707257.1:0-1245 GCF_000327385.1 Lottia gigantea | reverse complement strand
CAAAGCACAGTCAAATTATCAGCTGGGCTATTAACCTAGTCAATAGCAACTCAGTTGAATAACGAAGGGATTCCCCTGAAGGAATTCCACTGTAAATACTAAAACGTCATCATTCGATCATACACCGAAAAATATTCAGGTAAGGAATCAGTCAAATTGGAATAAAGAACAAAACGACCTGATAAAGATATACAAATGTTCATATTGTTTTCTGTCTATGATAACGATTAACCGCTTCTAGCCCACCTTAATAGTTGACTGTTTGGGTTTTGCAGTCATTGTGACGATCAATTTCCGATAATAATAAAATCCAGCAAACATATTCATCTCAGAAATGTCAAAAATAGTATATCTATATCTTGTGCTTCTTTACCTATACCTATTTTTACCTGTCTTATAAACAATATATTCATCTCACTTGATAAGCTAATCTTGTATATCTAAAGACAGAAGCTTTTGTTTCATTCTTTGTGAAAATAGAAATAGCGTTTCAGAGGACGATACACTTTGTTGTGGGACATCCGTCACAAATATTATTGTAGTTTTTGGACAAAAACTTTGTAATGGCGTAATCAATTAATTAAAGTTTGTAATAGGAACAGGGTTAATCAGTTTAATTAAAAAAAAACTTTTGATGGAACTGGAGACGTGACATGACTGGTGTAGGGAGAAAATAATAGTATGACTGAAATACACAAATATTCATCTTTCCAAATATATCTGGATTTGACAGGTCTACATTGTATATTGAGAACTATTTTAACATCAGTATTTCTATATCACTCTACAATTGATGTATTGAGTACTATTTGAACAGTGGTATTTCTATATCGCTCTATAATTGATGTATTGAGCATTATTTTAACAGTGGTATTTCTATATTACTCTACAATTGATGTATTGAGCATTATTTTAACAGTGGTATTTCTATATTACTCTACAATTGATGTATTGAGTACTATTTTAACAGTGGTATTTCTATATCACTCTACAATTGATATATTGAGTACTATTTTAACAGTGGTATTTCTATATCACTCTACAATTGATATATTGAGCACTATTTTAACAGTGGTATTTCTATATCACTCTACAATTGATATATTGAGCACTATTTTAACAGTGGTATTTCTATATCACTCTACAATTGATATATTGAGCATTATTTTAACAGTGGTATTTCTATATCACTCTACAATTGATATATTGAGCACTATTTTAACACTGGTATTTCTATATCGCTCT
>NW_008707256.1:0-1245 GCF_000327385.1 Lottia gigantea | reverse complement strand
AGAACAATATTAACTTCAGTCTCATCAAATATTTTGTCAAAGCACCCCGATGTTGAGATTTTGTTGTCAAATCACTTAATTGTTTTGTTATATTTTGTGTTATAATAAAATGGTTTCTAATTGATATGTGAAATGGGCCAGTTTACGTCAAGATTATGGAAGGCCAAAGATGTCAATATTTTAATGATTGGTAATTTTTTTAAAAATAATTATTTTTAAAACATCTATTTAAATTTTTATTTACGGTGACTCACATATGACATATTTCACTTTTTATTTTGAATTAAAAACTTAAATTTTCACCTAAGTGAATGTGTTGACCTAAGTGTATGTGTTGAACTAAGTGTATGTGTTGACCTAAGTGTATGTGAAATATGTTGTATGTGAGCCTCCGTAGTTATGACATGTCTTATATTTTGTATTCTCACTAACACTAAATAATATACTGTTGGGCAATTTTAGATTTTGATCAAATAAAACGAATTGATTGCTTTATCATATCGGCTACTGGAAACTTTAAAAATGTACTTTTGGGCTAATTTACTCAAAATGTAATCTTATTTTTTAAGGGACAGATGGGGCCATTTTTTTTACCATTCATACCTAAGTCTTATTTTTTTTTTTTAAAGTTAAACCAATCAGTAATAGTGTTCACAACACACCATCGAAATTTGTGCCTTCAAATCCATGTGTGTGTGTCCAAAATTATCTGTGTTTGAAAGTTAAAAAGATGAGTTGTCTTTTCTTCAGACACTGCTGACATATAGAAATAGGAAAAGAAATTCATATACATTAAAATCAGGTGAAGTTGTAACAACTATACCAACTATTTTATATTATTTGTAGGTTTAGATGCTGCTGGTAAATCAACTATTTTTTATACATTGAAATTAGGAGAAGTTGTTACAACTATACCAACTATTTTATATTATTTGTAGGTTTAGATGCTGCTGGTAAATCAACTATTTTATATACATTGAAATTAGGAGAAGTTGTAGCAACTATACCAACTATTTTATATTATTTGTAGGTTTAGATGCTGCTGGTAAATCAACTATTTTATATTATTTGTAGGTTTAGATGCTGCTGGTAAATCAACTATTTTATATTATTTGTAGGTTTAGATGCTGCTGGTAAATCAACTTTTTTTTATATCATTTGTAGGTTTAGATGCTACTGATAAAACAACTATATGCTGGTAAATCAACTATTTTATATTATTTGTAGGTTTAGATGCTGCTGGTA
>NW_008707255.1:9098-10395 GCF_000327385.1 Lottia gigantea | reverse complement strand
CTGAGTGATTTGATGTGTCAAGCTAATATTGTTTATTTGTAATTCAAGTATTTAAAATTATCTTACCTGTGCGTTTACATATTGGGTTTTGATATCTCCATTCTTCCTCAACACATTCCAGCCCTTGTATCATCTTGAAACCTTTCCGACATGTAATGACTACATTTCCATTGCAATCTTTATCAAAATTTGCGTCTGTTATATTAGGATACGTTATACAACCTGTAAATTTAATTTTGATATTATTTGTTGCCATTATTTACTTCTGACTCGATACACTACCCCCCCGACAATTATATCATCAAGTATTTGTCTCAAGAACTACATGTTAATTTACTATTTACAGACAAAGATGATTTAAAATGTGTTTAAGCTAGTTATCCATGCTGCTGAAAAGAAAGTTGTCTTGAGTAAATTTCTTCTGACTCGGACTCTTCCCACAATAAAAAAAGCTAACATAAATTTCGCCCAGATATACAAACTTTAACTCTAGATTCATAAAGCAACTTTTAGATAAAAAATAAAATATTTACCGGCGTCTGTAAGAATAAGTATAACTGAAATCAACAGAGCGGAACATAATAGGTTATTCATGGTTTTAACGTTAGCAAGACCTGTTGATATTATATTTATAGAGACTTGTTGATACACTGTCCAATGCTAGATTTGGTCACGTATTTATAGTAAATGCAAAATTGCCCACCGAACAGATGTTTCTTTGACGACTGTAAATTAATATTTTATACCAGCAGATCAATGATAGATATCATACAGAATTTTTTTATTTAACAGAATTTTGCACACCAACCAAATCCAAAATATCATTGAAATTTTACAAAAATATCATTGAATTTTCACCCCAAAATCCATTAACATTTCACAAAATACTACTGAAATTTTGGTACATTTTGTTTAAATCTTTCACTGAAATTCAGTGAAATCTCAATTCATATCAAAATTTTATTGAAAATGTGAAATATGATGCAATATGACATATATTATGGAAATTTCCATTAAACTTATTTCTGTAGAAACAATATAACAAACAATTTTTCCTTTATATTTTATATTTATTGTTTCTTTATTATTCTTCTTCTTCTTTTGTTTATTTTTTAGACCAATTCTGCAGTCAAAATTTTCTCCTGGTCAGTCTCTATAGATATAGTAATAAGTTGAAAATATTTGACTCTGAAATATAAAAGTTTGAGTATTGATAGATTAAAATTCAAAATCACTTAGTAGAAAAGTAGATTAAAGAGCTAGACTTGAACACCACTAATGTCATGTTAAACAGGAC
>NW_008707255.1:1887-3628 GCF_000327385.1 Lottia gigantea | reverse complement strand
TGCCAGGTCATGACCTTTGATCTTGTAAATGAGAAGGTCTAAAAAGGTCAAGATCAAGAGATATAAGTCATCAAAATGGCAAATTACACACGGCTATAAAACCGGAAGTTAACATAGGACAGGAAATATAAAAGTATAAATAGATAGCCAATGCCAATGACATTTAATCCTACAAAGGTCAACGTCAACAAAGGTCAAGGTCAAAAATTGAAAATTTTGAATTTCCAAAACCTGTTCCTTTTTTAGAACTATGAAGCTGAAACAACTGACCTTCTAAGACAAAGTGCCTCAAAACATGAAGTAATTGTTTTCAAAGTTCCTTTTTTAACAAACGTATTCTTAGCGAGTTATGCCTCTGGCCAAAAATGTCAATAATGAGTAATTTAATCCGGATGTGCCACGCCCATTTCATTTATTTGATATAAGTTAATTGATATTTAAAATTTTATGTCGTGTACCAAATTTCAAGCTTCTACATCATACAGGTCAAAAGATATAGGTCAACAAAAGTCAAAAAAATATCCAAATTTTAAAACCCATTCCTTTTTTCGAGCTATAAAGCTGAAACAACTGAGCTGTCAACACAAACTGGTCAAAAAGATGAGGGAATTGTGTGCAAAGTCCCTTTTTGAACAAACGTATCCGTTGCGATTTATGCCCCGGGCCCTAAATGTAAACAATTAGTTATTCAACCCGGATGTGCCACGCCAACATTAATTTTTCTGTCATAGGTGATTTCATATTCAAAGTGTCTAGTTGTATTCCAAATTTCAAGGTTCTACATCAAATAGGTCATAAGATATACATACACCAAGCTCAAAGAGACACAACTATTGTAAAAAAAAACTCTCAAATTTGAAAAAATCACGAATTCAATTTTGCTTTAAAAAAACGATTGTTATATATCAATTTAAAGTACACGAGAAGCACATCAGGAAACCGAAAAAATTTACTCTCTAGGTTAATTAGGTCACGTGCTACAGCAGTCCAAAGTTGCGAATTTGGCTGCTTTCGGACAGCTATAAAACCGGAAGTACATGTCGGAGGTCAAATGTCAAAGTTTCAACTGATAGCCAAGGTCAATGACCTTTGACCGTATAAAGGTCAGGGTCATCAAAGGACAAGGTCACGTGGTATGCGCGTTTAAAGTTTGAAAAAATTTCAACCGGAAGTTGCAAAAAAAGCAAAAGCGAAATTCAAAATTCGGCTCGCAACGTTTTTTGCGCAATCGATTGCATAATACATACACATCAAATTCGAGCATATCAACATTTACCCCGAGGCCCCATTTTGAGTTTTATCAAAGTGTGTTTTTTTCAATATGGCGGCCGAAGTGTCACTTCCGGTCTGGATTTTTTTTTTCCTCGTTTTTTGTAATAGCATTTACTTACGATCAGCATAAATTTCGTTGACCTATTTCAATTACACCGGAAGTTATTCGACCGGAAGTGGTTTGTACTTTCAATTGATTCCCCGTTTAAAACAAGAAGTAAATTTAAATATTTGACAGTTACATGTTATTTACTTTAGTGATGTCTCTTTGAATATTAAATTTCAGATCAATCAATACAAAAACAAAAAAGTTGCAAAAAAATTGCAAAATTTGATCGAAAAAAGTGAGCGACAAATTTTCGAATTTCATAATTCTGCAACTGCTATCAGATAAGAAATTACAGACACACTCTAAAAATGAAAGTCCGCAGAAAATCGACGCAAAAATGCGCCTTTTAGAGCCGATTTC
>NW_008707255.1:0-1650 GCF_000327385.1 Lottia gigantea | reverse complement strand
ATGACTATAAATATATCAATATTAAAATAACTTGCAAATTAGGAAGTTTAGGTAAATAAAAATTTGTTTAAAAAGGATCCATTACACAACTATACAATATCAGCATTATAAACCCATGATCTTTTACACCTATAGCATCAGTAAATCTGAAGTGAATCTACAAAAATGTGAATAAAAATAAAGTAGCCTATTGGTTACATTGGTTCAAAAAACTGAAAGAAAAGTTTTATAACAGCAAGTTGGGTTGTAATTGATTGTTAGTTAGGGTTAGGGTTAGGTTAAGCTAGGGTTAGGAATTTAAGGTTGTAATATTGCGGTTAAGCAATGTTACGAAAACACAGGCACAGGCATGTAGGCGTAACCTCTAGTGATAGAGCAATGTTTGTGAAGTTAGTTTAAAAGAATGATATAGAATATTTGAAATGCAAATCCATTATCTTCCGAATCTGAAATATATAAGAGGAATACTGGTTCCAACAGGAACATTAATAACCATGGAAATCATGATAAATATTTTTACTGGTGAAACTAAGGAATTGTCCTATATTAAATGAAAAGAAAAATGCGTATTTCATATAAAAAATATATATAATTTATTAAGTGAAAATAGTATACATGTATGATATTTTTGCGAGGAAACTCTTCAATTGCAAGTTATCATAAATAAGAATTATTAATTAAAGGAAATGTACTAAACCTATGGAAGGGGGGTGGGGGGTAATCTACCACGGACTAAGATATCATTTAGATTTTTATTACGGGTATAGGCGATAACTAAATCATTTGTAAAGACTGTTGGAAATTTTTCCTGCAATTCTTTGTAAAGACGGATAATTATTCGGGGAACTTGACCAGCTGTGTTGTTGTATTGAATAACAAAAGGTATAATTTGGAAATCAACTTGGATGTTCATTCCTAAAGGATGCATGGTTTGTAATTTGTTTATCCAATAATTTTCGCGAATAAGTCGAATTTTCTTTGTATCAAAGCCAGGTTGTTCGTATATCTGTTCAATGGGAATGATTTTCAGGTCTGTTAATTGGTGATCGGGTTGATTGAAGTGTTTTGAAACGGTTTTATGAATTCTTTTTAAGTTGATGTCAGACTTATGATGGTTGAAACGGACCCTTAACGAATTTTTTGTCTCCCCAACGTATTGTTCGTCACATTTTGTGCAAGAAATGAGATAAATAATATTTTTGCTGTTGCAGTTGAGTTTTTCATTTACTTGAAATATGGAATCTGTGCGTCTATTTCGGAAAGAATTTGTTGGTAAAATGAAGGGACACGTTTGACAGCGAGGGTTGTTACAAGGATAAACTGAAGAATTTGGTATTGGCAAAGGAATCGATTTATTTCTAGCAGAGATTTCAGCAACTGTTGAGCTTTTAATACCTCTCAAGAACCTTCTAGAATATCCACGTTCGCGCAATTTTTGGAAAACAATTGAACAAGCCTCCTCGAAGTCCTTCTTGCGCGTACAAATTCGGTGAAATCTCAAGATCTGCGACTTTATAATGCCAGAAAAGGTATGTTTAGGATGAAAAGATGATTTGAATAAAAGTTGGTGAGTATCAGTGGGCTTAAAAAAAACTTTTAATATCTAATTGATTGGTTTCATGAAAATTGGTATCTTTAAAAACTGTGGTG
>NW_008707254.1:0-1245 GCF_000327385.1 Lottia gigantea | reverse complement strand
AGTATAATAACGTAAAATAATGTTGAATATTGTAGGCAGCTAAAGATCAGACNCATGATTTAATCAGTCAGACTACAACTCTTCATGCTGAAAGGTACAACTTTGTTTGCTATGTTTAACATATTTTTAACTCAGCTGTTATATGTTCTATTTCAACAACCGATTAATAACAATGATGCAGGTCAGATGGGCCCATATGTCAAATCGTCTAGTCTTTCAATTTGACAGTACATGCTGTAGGGGTTTCTAAGATTTGTTCAACATAATTTAACCTGTAACAGCTTATTATTTCAAAATGTCTGGCTTTAGTTTTAGTCTGACATTTTAAAAAAAAATGATTTTCATTGTTCTGGAATGAACGTAAAACTCTAATAATGATTTTTTTACATTCTGCAAAGATCATTATCATATCAATATCTGAATAACTGTAATGTTTTTTTCAGTCAAAAGTTACAGATGAAGTCACAAGTGGCTGATGCTTTTCTGAGTAAATTTCAGTTAAAATCAGAAGAAGCTAAGATTATCAGAGGGACCAGAGACGGAGCTTTACATCCTGTGAGTAATTTGCACTCAATTTGAAATTTAGTATTTTTTTTCCATAACCCTAGTTTTTAAAGGGGAAGATGGATATGCTATGCATTCAAAGTAGTGGTCCTGATTTTCATTGCTAGACATTTTATTATTATCAGCTACCATTGTGAAGCATTTGATTTCATAATCACATATTGCTGGGAGCTAACATCGTACGTAGTGAAATGCACCTTTTTTTTACAATTATTAATTATAACTTAAAGTGAAAGGACAGGACTTGACAGGATTTTCGATATTTCAGGAATTTTTCAAGGCCTTAGCCAGAGTGAAACAAATACATAGTGATTGTAAATATTTATTACGAACCAACCAACAAACAGCTGGGTAGGTCATATGGATTTTTAATCTTTGGTGAAATTACATGCTTTAAACAAACTGTCCTTGACAATAACTGTATAAGATATGATAATATACTCTGATGATTTGACTGAATGGATTGCACTCTAGAGACTATACTTGTTGATGATTTCAGCATGTGTCCTCAGCATGAAATGAGCTCATGTTTATTTGCTTATGCATCTCACAGATATGCAGGGCCACGATGAAACCTGGAACATACATTTCCTTAGAGGTAGATATCATATTCAGAATGACATATTACTTTGTTACAGATTAGAAATAATGGAATCTATGGCATTACATCAGGAATCAGCT
>NW_008707253.1:0-1245 GCF_000327385.1 Lottia gigantea | reverse complement strand
ACGAAATGTTATTTCGTTTAACGAAATATTCATATTCATATTTAACGAAATACCCTATGTTTATTTCGTTTAAACTTAATTAATTAATTTGTTATATTGTTTATTATTTCATGATACTAAAACGAAATAGACGAAAAAATTAATTCGTTTAAACGAAATAAACATAGGGTATTTCATTAAAAGGAAATAATTAATTCGTTTAAACTCGTGAATATCTTTACAGGCAGGTAAAACTCGTGAATATCTTTACAGGTAACACTCGTGAATATCTTTACAGGTAAAACTCGTGAATATCTTTACAGGTAAAACTCGTGAATATCTTTACAGGCAGGTAAAACTCGTGAATATCTTTACAGTTAAACACACTGACATCTTTACAGGTAAAACTCGTGAATATCTTTACAGGTAAATCACACAGACATCTTTACAGGTAACACTCGTGAATATCTTTACAGGTAAAACACACGGACATCTTTACAGGTAACACTCGTGAATATCTTTACAGGTAAAACTCGTGAATATCTTTACAGGTAAAACTCGTGAATATCTTTACAGTTAAACACACGGACATCTTTACAGGTAAAACTCGTCAATATCTTTACAGTTAAACACACGGACATCTTTACAGATAACACTCGTGAATATCTTTACAGGTAAAACACACGGACATCTTTACAGGTAAAACTCGTGAATATCTTTACAGGTAAAACTCGTGAATATCTTTACAGGTAAAACTCGTGAATATCTTTACAGGCAGGTAAAACTCGTGAATATCTTTACAGTTAAACACACTGACATCTTTACAGGTAAAACTCGTGAATATCTTTACAGGTAAATCACACAGACATCTTTACAGGTAACACTCGTGAATATCTTTACAGGTAAAACACACGGACATCTTTACAGGTAACACTCGTGAATATCTTTACAGGTAAAACTCGTGAATATCTTTACAGGTAAAACTCGTGAATATCTTTACAGTTAAACACACGGACATCTTTACAGGTAAAACTCGTCAATATCTTTACAGTTAAACACACGGACATCTTTACAGGTAACACTCGTGAATATCTTTACATTTAAACACACGGACATCTTTACAGGTAAACTCGTCAATATCTTTACAGTTAAACACACGGACATCTTTACAGGTAAAACTCGCCAATATCTTTACAGTTAAACACACGGACATCTTTACAGGTAAACTCGTGACATCTTTACAGGTAAACACACGGACATCTTTAC
>NW_008707252.1:0-1246 GCF_000327385.1 Lottia gigantea | reverse complement strand
AAAGACATCTCTCTGAACATCATACTTCATCTAGTCTAATTAAACAAAGACATCTCTCTGAACATCATAATTCACCTAGTCCAATTAAACAAAGACATCTCTCTGAACATCATAATTCACCTAGTCTGATTAAACAAAGACATCTCTCTGAACATCATACTTCATCTAGTCTAATTAAACAAAGACATCTCTCTGAACATCATACTTCACCTAGTCTGATTAAACAAAGACATCTCTCTAAACAGCAAGCTTCACCTAGTCTAATTAAACAAAGACATCTCTCTAAACATCATACTTCACCTAGTCTAATTAAACAAAGACATCTCTCTGAACATCATACTTCACCTAGTCTGATTAAACAAAGACTTCTCTCTTAACATCATACTTCATCTAGTCTGATTAAACAAAGACTTCCCTCTAAACATCATACTTCATCTAGTCTGATTAAACAAAGACATCTCTCTAAACATCATACTTCATCTAGTCTGATTAAACAAAAACTTCCCTCTAAACAGCATACTTCACCTAGTCTAATTAAACAAAGACATCTCTCTGAACATCATACTTCATCTAGTCGGATTAAACAAAGACTTCTCTCTTAAAATCATACTTCATCTAGTCTGATTAAACAAAGACTTCTCTCTTAAAATCATACTTCACCTAGTCTGATTAAACAAAGACTTCTCTCTTAACATCATACTTCACCTAGTCTGATTAAACAAAGACATCTCTCTGAACATCATACTTCATCTAGTCTTATTAAACAAAGACTTCTCTTAAAATCATACTTCATCTAGTCTGATTAAACAAAAACTTCTCTCTTAAAATCATACTTCACCTAGTCTGATTAAACAAAGACTTCTCTCTTAACATCATACTTCACCTAGTCTGATTAAACAAAGACTTCCCCCTAAACAGCATACTTCACCTAGTCTGATTAAACAAAGACTTCCCTCTAAACATCATACTTCATCTAGTCTGATTAAACAAAGAATTCTCTCTTAACATCATACTTCACCTAGTCTGATTAAACAAAGAATTCTCTCTTAACATCATACTTCATCTAGTCTGATTAAACAAAGAATTCCCTCTAAACAGCATACTTCACCTAGTCTGATTAAACAAAGACTCCCTCTAAACATCATACTTCATCTAGTCTGATTAAACAAAGAATTCTCTCTTAACATCATACTTCACCTAGTCTGATTAAACAAAGAATTCTCTCTTTACATCATACTTCACCTAG
>NW_008707251.1:7040-10398 GCF_000327385.1 Lottia gigantea | reverse complement strand
TGTATCTTATTGGACTAATGAAATGAAAAGGAGTTTTATATCCTACTGTTCTGTATCTTTTTGGACTAATGAAATGAAATACAGTTTTACATCCTACTGTTCTGTATCTTATTGGACTAATGAAATGAAATACAGTTTTACATCCTACTGTTCTGTATCTTATTGGACTAATGAAATGAAAAGGAGTTTTATATCCTACTGTTCTGTATCTTTTTGGACTAATGAAATGAAATACAGTTTTACATCCTACTGTTGTGTATCTTATTGGACTAATGAAATGAAAACGAGTTCTATATCTTACTGTTCTATATCCTATTGGACTAATGAAATGAAATCGTGTTTTATATCCTACTGTTCTGTATCATATTGGACTAATGAAATGAAATAAAGTTTTATTGTAGTAGTAGTAGTGAGGCGCTCTCGCTATGAAAGCTTAACAGAATATCACGAAATAGTAAGGATTGATAGAAGGAAAGGGTGGTAAAAGTATATATATGTAGGGGAGAGGGGGTAATGCAGTTGATCAAGGATCCTGCAATTGTTAATAGAAAGGAAAACGATAACGATAGCTCTTTAGCTTTAGATATTCACAAGTGGTTTTCTCTCAGATATCGTTACTGTATACAGCTCACGTATGACCACCCTTTCTTTGTGTTTTTAATCGACTATGTTAGTGCAAGTATCGTACCCCTGTAGGCCTTCACTTTCTGTAAATTGTAACAGCCAAGCTATATACAACTGACCGTGATTATAATCTAGAATAGAAAGATTATTTATATGTCTTAAATCTCTTACTACTTACAAATCGTTTTATTGATATCTACTTATATACTACTAGCTTATCGTCGTAATACCGGTAAGCTGTAAATACATGACTCTGGTAGGTTGCTTAGTAGATGACAAGTTGGCTTCCAGCTAACGGATATCACAGACTCGGTAGTTGTTAGTAGGTGACAAGTCAACGTTCGCTTCCAGTGGATGTTGATATCACAGACTAGGTAGTTGTTGGTAGATGACAGGTTAACGTTCGAATCCAGCGGGTGCTGATATCACAGACTAGGTAGTTGTCGGTAGATGACAAGTTTACGTTCGCTTCCAGAGGGTGCTGATATCATAGACTAGGTAGTTGTTGGTAGATGACAAGTTAACGTTCGCTTCCATCGGATGTTGATATCACAGACTAGATAGTTGTTGGTTGATGTCAAGTTAACGTCCGCTTCCAGCTAACTGATATCACAGACTAGGTAGTTGTTGGTAGATGACAAGTTAACGTTTGCTTCAAGCTATCTGATATCACAGACTAGATAGCTGTTGGTTGATGTCAAGTTAACGTTCTCTTCCAGCGGATGCTAATATTATAAACTAGGTAGTTGTTGGTAGTCGTAGTAGTTGGGAGCTAGAAAGGTTCAAATTGAACGATTCTGTGCTGATGATTTTGTAGTTGATAATGACTAGCACTGGTTTTAAAAAACGGGACACAAGTTTATGGTATACTACTCCTTAGTTTTATTACACACTACGTTTCAACAATCTACATTGTCATCTTTAGATGAAGTGAGGAAATATGGTACAAGAACTAAGGAGTAGTATACCATAAAATTGTGTTCCGTTTTTTAATGTGATCTCTACCCCTAAATGTCGCTAAAGGATTATCACTGATTTATACATCTATTTGATTAACCTACATGGTATATACTTATTATATATTGAGCATCCAAGCGTATCGTTGTCGTCTTGATAAGATTAAACCTCAGTGAACTATAGGTTTAAATCATTAAAGGGAAAGTAGTATGTGACACCTCCCACCTATAACCAGACCTGGTGCCAGGTTCTTCCTGCATTTCAGTTCCCTGTGAACCTCCAATGAGGCTAACACCTGACGTATTTGTTTTATTTCAGAAGAAAAAATCCCTAAATTTAACCAAAATGCCAAAATATACATACTACTATTTTAATATCCGGGGCCGAGGTGAACTTCCCAGACTGATTTTCGCCGCCGCTGGAGTCCAATACGAAAATAAACGATTAGAATTCGCTGATTGGCCAAAACTTAAAGAAGGTAAGATCATTTTGAAGCAGGGTCTTCAACCTCGGGGCAATAATCTCCTACGGGATATTTTGGAAAGCTTTGCGATGCTTTTAAGTCATAAATAGAATTTTTAGACAAGTAATGGAAAGAAATAGGTTGAAAACATGCAAGGAATGCAAACATTACTTTCAAACACAACGTTTCTACAATTTACATTTTCATCATTAGATTATTTGCTACGACCGTACAAAAGTTACCCACAAGAAAGACTCGATTACTGTGGTCAATTTCAAACATGACTTCTTTTGGTATTTCAGAGGCACCATTAGGATCGCTACCAATTCTAGATATCGACGGAAAGAAATACCCAGAGAGTATCCCAATATCCCGATATCTTGCTAGAGAATTTGGTAAGTATAACGACCACACCTCTCATTTCAATCCAAAACACCTGTCTCTATTCCAGCCTTTGATTGCTATTTTGATAGTTATCGGTTGGCGTAGAGGTAAAGGTAGCCACAACTTTCAAAAAAATATCTAAGGCTGAAATAGAGACAGATGTTTCGGTCTACTATCATTTATAACTTCTCTTATATTTCTCTCTCACTTGAGGCTTTCTTAACTTTGTAAGTGACTTGGAGCCTTCTGTGTCTTCTATTTGTAACATTCAATCCATTTTTCAATCAGGTTTTTGGAAGTTAGCGTTATTATATGATTATAGCTAAGTACACCACCACCACTCCAAGTCCCACCCCAAGTCCCACCCCAACCCAAATAATTTGGTACCCCTGCCCAATGTTACAGGTTTAGATGGTAAAAATAACATTGAGAAACTTCAGACTGATGTTATAGTTGAAGAATGTATTCAGATTCGAGAAGATCAATTCAACGCTCATTTTGAAAAGGATGAAACTATCAAGGTACCAGTAGAAATTTTTTTATTGAATTTTTTGTTTTTTTGATAGAATTTCTATTTTTTTAAAATGTTGATGGATTTTCCATTTGCCCTCTCGGTCACTAGATAACTCCATGTTGTTTTGAGAGACAATTTTGATCAAGAGTGTCACTAGCATCATTTCAACTCCTCTGAAACCATATCTGAAACCTAGTAGATTAACAGAGTTACATCCCTTTATGAATTAGACCGTTATCTGCAGTTTTCTCCCTTTACAATGCTATACTATATTGTTTATTTACAGGCAGAAAAACAGAAGAAACTGACGGAAACGACTCTTCCAAAAATTCTGGGTTTTATTGAGAAAGCTTTAAGTGAAAATGCTCGTGGTAATGGTTTTGTTGTGGGCAACCAGGTAGGTTACTGATAATATC
>NW_008707251.1:0-1509 GCF_000327385.1 Lottia gigantea | reverse complement strand
AATCTACTAACTAGTTAGAAACTATAGGTTTGATATACTCTAGTCTCATTCTGACCACAAAAAACTGTCATTGTACCAAACAATCTGCTAGCTAGTTGGACACGATAGTTTGGTATACTCTGGTCTCATTCTGACCACAGAAAACTGTCATTGTACCAAACAATCTGCTAGCTAGTTAGACACGATAGTTTGGTATACTCTGGTCTCATTCTGACCACAGAAAACTGTCATTGTACCAAACAATCTGCTAGCTAGTTAGACACGATAGTTTGGTATACTCTGGTCTCATTCTGACCACAGAAAACTGTCATTGTACCAAACAATCTGCTAGCTAGTTAGACACGATAGTTTGGTTTACTCTGGTCTCATTCTGACCACAGAAAACTGTCATTGTACCAAACAATCTGCTAGCTAGTTAGACACGGTAGTTTGGTATACTCTGGTCTCATTCTGACTACAGAAAACTGTCATTGTACCAACCAACCTGCTAGCTAGTTAGACATGATAGTTTGATATACTCTAGTCTCATTCTGACCACAGAAAACTGTCATTATACCAAACAATCTACTAGCTAGTTAGACACGATAGTTTGATATACTCTAGTCTCATTCTGACCACAGAAAACTGTCATTATGCCAAACAATCTGCTATCTAGTTAGACACGATAGTTTGGTATATACTAGTCCCATTCTGACCACAGAAAACTGTCATTGTACCAAACAATCTACTAGCTAGTTAGACATGGTAGTTTGGTATGTTCTAGTCTCATTCTGACCACACAATACTGTCATTGTACCAAACAATCTGCTAGCTAGTTAGACACGATAGTTTGATATACTATAGTCCCATACTGACCACACAAAACTGTCATTGTACCAAACAATCTACTGTCATTGTACCAAGCAATCTGCTAGCTAGTTAGACACGATAGTTTGATATACTCTGGTCTCATTCTGACCACAGAAAACTGTCATTGTACCAAACAATCTGCTAGCTAGTTAGACAAGATAGTTTGGTATACTCTGGTCTCATTCTGACCACAGAAAACTGTCATTGTACCAAACAATCTGCTAGCTAGTTAGACACGATAGTTTGGTATACTCTAGTCCCATGCTAACCACACAAAACTGTCATTGTACCAAACAATCTACTAGCTAGTTAGACATGATAGTTTGGTATACTCTAGTCCCATTCTGACCACAGAAAACTGTCATTGTACCAAACAATCTGCTAGCTAGTTAGACACAATAGTTTGGTATACTCTGGTCTCATTCTGACCACAGAAAACTGTCATTGTACCAAACAATCTACTGTCATTGTACCAAACAATCTGCAAGCTAGTTAGACACGATAGTTTGGTATACTCTAGTCTCATACTGACCACAGAAAACTGTCATTGTACCAAACAATCTGTTAGCTAGTTAGACACGATAGTTTGGTATGCTCTAGTCCTATTCTGACCACAGAAAACTGTCATTGTACTAAACAATCTACTAGCTACTTAGACAT
>NW_008707250.1:0-1246 GCF_000327385.1 Lottia gigantea | reverse complement strand
CAGTATATATGGTCTGTATATATGTAGTCAGTATAATATGGCCTGTATATATGTAGTCAGTATCATATGGTCTGTATATATGTAGTCAGTATAATATGGTCTGTATATATGTAGTCAGTATCATATGGTCTGTATATATGTAGTCAGTATCTTAGGGTCTGTATATATGTAGTCAGTATAATATGGTCTGTATATATATAGTCAGTATCATATGGTCTGTATATATGTAGTCAGTATAATATGGTCTGTATATATGTAGTCAGTATAATATGGTCTGTATATATGTAGTCAGTATCATATGGTCTGTATATATGTAGTCAGTATAATATGGTCTGTATATATATATAGTCAGTATCATATGGTCTGTATATATGTAGTCAGTATAATATGGTCTGTATATATGTAGTCAGTATAATATGGTCTGTATATATGTAGTCAGTATAATATGGTCTGTATATATGTAGTCAGTATAATATGGTCTGTATATATGTAGTCAGTATCATATGGTCTGTATATATGTAGTTAGTATCAAATGGTCTGTATATATGTAGTCAGTATAATATGGTCTGTATATATGTAGTCAGTATAATATGGTCTGTATATATGTAGTCAGTATAATATGGTCTGTATATATGTAGTCAGTATCATATGGTCTGTATATATGTAGTCAGTATAATATGGTCTGTATATATGTAGTCAGTATCATATGGTCTGTATATATGTAGTCAGTATCTTAGGGTCTGTATATATGTAGTCAGTATAATATGGTCTGTATATATATAGTCAGTATCATATGGTCTGTATATATGTAGTCAGTATAATATGGTCTGTATATATGTAGTCAGTATAATATGGTCTGTATATATGTAGTCAGTATAATATGGTCTGTATATATGTAGTCAGTATAAAATGGTCTGTATATATGTAGTCAGTATCATATGGTCTGTATATATGTAGTCAGTATAATATGGTCTGTATATATGTAGTCAGTATAATATGGTCTGTATATATATAGTCAGTATCATATGGTCTGTATATATGTAGTCAGTATAATATGGTCTGTATATATGTAGTCAGTATCATATGGTCTGTATATATGTAGTCAGTATAATATGCTCTGTATATATGTAGTCAGTATCATATGGTCTGTATATATGTAGTCAGTATAATATGGTCTGTATATATGTAGTCAGTATAATATGGTCTGTATATATGTAGTCAGTATCATATGCTCTGTATATATGTA
>NW_008707249.1:0-1246 GCF_000327385.1 Lottia gigantea | reverse complement strand
ATACGGTACAGTATTNCACTTTTTATACCCCCCTGTTTTTAATGATGTCAAAGGCAATACTATGGTCTATGAAATGTAATGGGACCCATAAAGAAAAAATTTTTAATTTGAGAATAAATTTGATGAAAAGAAATTCTCATTTTATATTTTAGTCTTCTACAGTAAAATCTAATAGTATGTTTGAACAGATGATACAACAATTACCAAATCGTAAAGGATTGGCTGCTAAAATAAATGCTGTCTTTGTATTCAATATATTACAAAATGGTAAACAAGCTGTACAATGGAGTAAGTATAAAGTATAAAGAATACAAGCTTGAATAATAGATATAGCAGTTGGCTTCAATGAAATTCCTGTTTCTTTTATTGTAATAAATGAAGAAAAGTTATTAAAATCACATTGTTATTGAAAATATCATCATAGTGATATCTCATCATCATCACTTCATTATTGATTGATGTTCATTATCTTATCATTATTTATATCACTTCATTATATTATCATGATATTAAATCACTGATATGACATTATTTCAATAGTACTTCATCATTATCATCATCACCATCAATATCATCATTATCATCATCATCATCAATATCATCATTATCATCATCAATATCATCATCTCATCATTATCATCATCAATATCATCATCATCATTATTATCATCATCATCATACTCATTTTAACATTCCTCACCAACTACATCATTATCATAATCTTCTCTTCATCATCATCATCTAATCACCATTATCATTATCATCATCATCACCATCAATATCATCATTATCATATATTATCATAATCATTATCATCAACATTATCATCATCATACTCATACTCATTTTAACATTCCTCACCAACTACATCATCTCATCATCATTATCATCATCATCATCACCATCAATATCATCACTATCATATCTTATCTTCATCATTATCATCATCTCAACAATATCATCATTATCATATCTTATCTTCATCATCATCTCTTCATTATCATTTTAGCGTTCATCACCAACTACATCATTATTATAATCTTATCTTCATCATCATCAACATCATCATCTCATTATCATTAAAGTCATCATTATTATCACATCATTATTATCATTATCCCAACTTTTATTCTAGCTGTAGATATGAAATCTAGTAAAGAAGGAGCTATATATACTGGTGAACCTAAAGCTTCTAAAGCAGATTGTACTGTAACTGTTGAAGATGATAATTTGATGGGTATTGTTA
>NW_008707248.1:0-1247 GCF_000327385.1 Lottia gigantea | reverse complement strand
GCTGATATCGNCAACTAGGTAGTTGTTGGTAGTCGTAGTAGTTGGTAGTTGGATTGGATCAAATTGGATGATTCGGTGTTGTTGGTTTGGTTGTTGATTCTTCGTTAGATCTGGTCGGGTCGAATGACATGGCGGTGAAACTCGGCCCTGGATGGTGTGGCGTGAGTTACTCGGTCTCCTTCATTCTTCCAAACTCGTTCTGATCATGGTATTTCTTGTTGATTGGTAGTCGAATGGTAGTCGTTGGTAGACGTGAAGGATTGGCTACCGAGGTTATATATCCTCTGTTAGAGATTAGGGTGGTTGAAAAGAAACCAGTAAATATTAACAAGCAACTAGTCACTATTCAACAGAAGGCACTGGCACAGTGTTAGCGGCGCCAGAGAGGTGCAGCTAGGTTGGCGGGGCTAGAAAAATAGGTTGCATCCCAGTTTGTTTTCCCCGTTATTGCCTGAAAAATATGTGTCGGAATGCACCCTATCAATTCAATTATCGATAATTTTCTTGGGAAAACCCTTCGAGAAGCTCCATGACAGACTAAGACAAAGTTGTCACATTTTGAATTTCAGCCTTGATAGTTGTCCCCTCCCTCACCCCCATTGGGTCAGTGTGCCCTCTATATGTACCCTCAATCTCGAGAAGCTGGTGCCGCTATTAGTAAATGAATTAATAGCAAAGAAGAAAATCGCAAAATGTTATCATGTATATAATCATACGTGAACCTAAATTGATAATTGATATGGAAATGGTATGGATAAGACGAATAGATACATCGCATTTTTACATTTTTATACGATACCTCATTATCGAGGCCAGGAAGAGGCGCAGTGTGCAATGAGGGATTTTTGTTTATGGCATTGGAAAACTCAAATTCATTTGGAACGGATGAAATTCATTTAAAACGGATTCTGATTTATTTAGAACGGATAACAATTCATTCAACAGGGATAACAAATCATTCAACAGGGATAACAAATCATTCAACAGGGATAACAGTTAAAGTCTATAGATTCTCAGTTGCCAGGTGAATTTCGGTGCCAAGTTTTCAGGAACTTGTGACCCAGAACTGTATCATTCATTACTCATTCATTAGGTTGGCGGAATCTATTAATAGCCGATTATAGGCGCTCGGTCTTTAAATACAGACGCTGATATGAATGCTATATCGAATCAATTGAAATATATACGTAGAGTAAGTGGGATAGTTAGAATTGATTTTGGACATTTTCCGAGTGAAAATTGTGAGT
>NW_008707247.1:0-1247 GCF_000327385.1 Lottia gigantea | reverse complement strand
GTAAAGAATAAACTTATTCTAAACTCACGTCAAAGACCCCTTCATAGTATTACACTGTCCATTAGTTGATTAAACTTTATCTTGACTTCAAATCACGGTCTTTTCACTTCAAAAGAATGAAGTAATATCTAATTATTGATCGTTTTAAAACAGTTTAATCAAATAGACGGTGTGTTTGTTGAGGTAAATAAGCCATGTCGGTATCTCAGAATAAACTATCAGAATACTTCACTATTTACAATTCAAATTTTATAATCAAAACCCATTATCAAATTAAAATCGATTGAAGAAACGTGACGTCAATTTAAATCAAATATAGAAGGTGCAATTTTCTTAATGTATTGTTGTTTTCTTTTCATCAAAATTCAATCGTTGGTATTTTTACATATTATAATTAACATATTAGAAAATATATCTAAAAACACAAACTACACGGAAGGGTGAATACATGAACGTGATGAATGAATGAATGAATGAATGAATGAATGAATGAATGAATGAATGAATGAATGAATGAATGAATGAATGAATGAATGAATGAATGAATGAATGAATGAATGAATGAATGAATGAATGAATAATTGAAATAGGAAGATAAATATAAAATAAAAAGATAGATAAGAAACGAATAAATAAAGGAAACAAAAAATCCTCGTTAAACGATTTTCATTAAGATTAAAACTGCGGGTACAAATAGGGGGCAGACAGATTCACTGGGGGGACAACTGTCGAGTTTGATTTCAAATTGTGGCTACTCTGTGGAGGTGTCATTGCCGCAAGCAAAAAATTGAGTTGATTTGGTACATTCTGGGGCATTTATGGGAAAACAATTATCAAATTCGTATATTTAAATTTGTGGGTACAATTGGAGGTGCAAACCCATTGCCAAGGGGGCTGATCCCCACCCCTCTCCTGTGCACCCACTGGCACAGCCACTAATTAAAATCACAGTTTTGTGAGATACTGACACGACAAAATGAATCGTTATTTAAAAAGTAATATTAAAAGTAACTCTAGTAGAAATTAACAAGTATTTAATTGTATAAGCTGTAATTAGTTTAAATGTTGGTACCTGATAATTAGGAATCGACAAGAAGAAATCAGGTCAAGTCAGGTCAGGAATATCAACAAGGAAATTGTTGTTTACATTTTTAAATCCACAATTTACAGTTTTTATGATGTAAGTTTAAAGATGGGGTTTCCTTGTTTTTTTAGTGTCAAATTAAGCAAACTATTTGATTAATTGG
>NW_008707246.1:8810-10415 GCF_000327385.1 Lottia gigantea | reverse complement strand
AATTTCTATGGGAATTTGAAGTCATGAGTAATTGCATTCTGAAAGGAATAACAATGCAATTTAGTACAAAAAAATTGATCTGAAAAACTCGAGCTCTACATTATTTGATCGAGACAATAAAAAATATACAGTTATTGCTCACACAATCTCCTTCGCTCTGCTTTTTTTAATTGCTGGATTATGATGCCGGGTTTAGTGTTATATCTAGATAGATCGGTATATTGCCAAATGCTTCAGTCCATCTATGAAACCTCATTCGTTATCGGCTTTCATGGCAATGATGTGTCAAACTATCTGTGACGATGAATGACAATTGACTAAGGACAATGTAAACAACCACATGGAAACAATCTCTTTGTGCTCCACAAATCTCATCTCATCTACTTAATCTGCTTCTCTCGGAATAAGTAGCTGTCATACGGTTAGATGTCATCTTATTCCCTGATGAAAGTCTACAGTAATATGGTCCAATCTTGTTATGATACTCATCATTGTTCCCAGAGAGGCTTTTTATTCGCTCTATAATTTTATTGCTGTCGTCTTTTAGTTTATACGATTTTGCTTAAGGCTGCGTGTAAGAACACGCATTTATAAATGATGTAGTTGGTTGGACTGCGATTTGTGCTACTACTGCCGTTAAATGTTGATCTTTTGACTAATCCTTTAAAATTATTAGTGCTTGATATTAAAAAAAAAATATTTTCAATACGCATTTTGCTTAAGAATATCTGTGACTCTAGAAAGTCCGTTAGACCACTGATTGGGTTCACTTCGAGCCTTAACGTAAATTGGTGGGCCGGTTATGATCTGTTCATTATTTTGAGTCGTTTCATAAAAACGCGAATTTGACGACCAATCTTGTGCCTTATGGAAACACTTATGTCGGCAATGTTCTTGCTTTATGGAAACTCCCGTGTCAGCGATGTGCTTGCTTTAAGGAAACACTCGTGTCAGCGATGTGCTTGCTTAATGGAAACACTCGTGTCGGCAGTGTGCTTGCTTTATGGAAACACTCGTGTCAGCGATCTGCTTTCTTTATGGAAACACTCGTGTCAGCGATGTACTTGCTTTATGGAAACACACATTTACGTTACTTTTTTCTTCTAAATATGATAGATTTTTGAAAAATCTCTTCAGTTCTGTGGAAGAACAATTCAAAAATTAGAATTCTTTACATCTATTTGACAGTTAAATGCTCAATATGATTTTAACTTTGTTTCGAACATTGCATGTATCTGCAAGGCAAGAGTGGAATTTTCAAAAAAATTTACGTAAACACTTATCCATTTCCGAAGAGTTATCGTGTTTTGTTAAGATCAATTAAAGATTAAAACTCTTAATTAACTTTAAGGCACACTCAATTCTGTCAAAGTTATTTAGAAAGGTACCAAGGGAAATTTAGATAAAACTTTAAGACTAAGTTAGGGAACGTAAGAGAGTTTCAGAATAAAAGGACAAAGGCATTAATATGAAAAGGAAGCAGTCAGACTAGTATATTATTATCTCTGTCTTGTCAATTGAATCGTGGTTTGTCTTGGTTCTTACAATCACTAGCTTGTCCATTATGTTCTCTTAATGCATTAGGAAATGTTTATTATTCAAAGA
>NW_008707246.1:0-3414 GCF_000327385.1 Lottia gigantea | reverse complement strand
GAGAATAACCATTTCTACCGAATTATTTTCAGTTTGTTTTTTTTTGCATTTTGATTGCTAGTGAGTGGCAAAGAGCAGGATATTTTTTTGCGATACATTTTTGATTAAACCTCTTGTTTCCTTTTTTCTAAAGGAATACTACCTCTTTCATGAATATAAAAGTTAGATTCTCAAAATTGACATATAAACAGAATCCTTGTAATACCCTCTAATCGAATTTTTAAATGTTAGAATTGGCTGTTTTTGAACTAGAATGTTGTATATTATGATCATTTCAAAATGAGCCCAATATCGTGATATTATTATTTATTGTAAATAGTTAAATAGATAAATATATTGTGATATAATTATTGTGTTGTTTTTATTAAAGTATTTCTGTTTGTGATAATTGTTCTGTTTGCTATATATTGTTATGTTAATAAAATCTAATATCCTAACCGATTCAATGGTTATTTTTTTTTTGCTCCTGGAATGAGTTAAAAACATGTTGTTTTCGGAAAAGTGGGTGGGGTGGTTTACGCTTCAAATCTTATGACGTCGGACATTTCATTATTTGTATCAGCCAATGAAACTGGGGACGGAAATTGAGACTAAGGTTGGTTTTCTGACCACCTGCCACAAAGTACCGCCGGAATTTCTTTTTTACACTATTATTCCATGCCCACTATCAGAATCATGTCTGCGTTTGACATCATTTGCATTATATTGTGTCCGTTGCACTCGTAAAAGAACCCCATCAAAGTCAAGCCACTGTAAACTCATCTAGTATTCGTCCCTCCCTGGTTGGTGGAAATGATCCATTGTAACAGAACACAATATGCTATGGGCGCATTTAAGATAGGAATAGACGAAGCGTGTGTCCGGTGCGTGATTATCGATACAGAAGAATACACGAGATACGGGTCCAGACTATATTATCTGTGTTCTTTTGTATCGGCGTTCCCGCACCATTAGTACCTTGTCTATTCCCAACTTCAGACCTACTTGAACACTATTCCACGTTCCTTTGTCATGGTTTAGACTAGTTCTAGACATTACGACTAAGTTACACTATCAACATATCTGATTCAGCTGTCAATTTGGATACTTTAAAAGGATCAACTCGTTATCCTCATTTTTTGTGCTGGAACACGAAGAGTAAATAGTGAGATACCACCAGCTTAACGATATATTTGCTGATTATGTGTGAATGGAATCATTTATTGACTATCAGACTATCTCTTGTCAAAGACGTCAGAAATAACTGGCACCGACACAATCCACCTACTATTGTTTTATCAGGAAGACTTGAATGGTTATTAATGGTAGAACCATATCGAATTATCTGTTAGTTACTATTACTCAAAGTTCCATAGTCACGTAGTCGATATTCTTATCTAGGTCAATTGGATACAATTTTTTTTTTATACAGAAGCAATTGTTTCTCAAATACCACAGATACCAGTGTCCTACCTTCCTGCATTCTGATTGTGATGGGGAATGAATGTGAAATACACATCTACAGTTGCTGTTGGCAATTAGATTATTCGAGAATTGAAGAGCATTCTCGATATCGACTTCTCGCCTGTATTCACTGATTTAGCTTTCTTTGCTCTTACGCTAGTCCAATTTTGGAAAATCCCCCACCCCCTATTTTCAAAATTGAAATATTAAGAGGAACGTTATAATCAATTGAAAATTGTGCACAAAATTGTTCCTTTTTGTTAACTCTCTCATGGTTGGCTGCTTGTAATAGGTTGTTTCCGGAGCCCTGTAATCATATAGTGATAGATGGGATTATTGATAATTATTAAACTAATAATATTATAGTATATAATAACATAATCGATTACAACTGTCAATAATAACAAAGTGATAACAAATTGTTTTGATATCCATTATAGGCCTTGTTTGATTCTGAGTAATGAGACATCAAACCATTATTTTTTTTTAAAGATTCTGAGATTTAAAGGTTCGAGGTTGATCTTTAAACTTATATATATTCGAACAATTTACTACGTTATGATGTGACTCTTAGGGTTCAATTAGGACTGAAAATGAAATTAAATTAATTTTACGTCCTACTTTTCTGCACCCTGTGAGCTAATGAAGACGGAATTAAAATTGAGGGATGAAGTAGAGACAGATAAGAAAAGAGAATGATGTAGAGAGGAAGTAGAGACATATAAGAAAAGAGAATGATGTAGAGAGGAAGTAGAGACAGATAAGAAAAGAGAATGATGTAGAGAGGAAGTAGAGACAGATAAGAAAAGAGACAATGATGTAGAGATGAAGTAGAGACATATAAGAAAAGAGACAATGATGTAGAGATGAAGTAGAGACATATAAGAAAAGAGACAATGAGGTAGAGATGAAGTAGAGACATATAAGAAAAGAGACAATGGGGTAGAGAGGAAGTAAAGACATATAAGTAAAGAGAAAATGATGTAGAGATGAAGTAGAGACAGATAAGAAAAGAGACAATGATGTAGAGATGAAGTAGAGACATATAAGAAAAGAGAAAATGATGTAGAGATGAAGTAGAGACATATAAGAAAAGAGACAATGAGGTAGAGATGAAGTAGAGACATATAAGAAAAGAGACAATGAGGTAGAGAGGAAGTAAAGACATATAAGTAAAGAGAAAATGATGTAGAGATGAAGTAGAGACAGATAAGAAAAGAGACAATGATGTAGAGATGAAGTAGAGACATATAAGAAAAGAGACAATGAGGTAGAGAGGAAGTAAAGACAGATAAGAAAAGAGACAATGATGTAGAGACAGATAAGAAAAGAGACAATGATGTAGAGATGAAGTAGAGACATATAAGAAAAGAGACAATGATGTAGAGAGGAAGTAAAGACAGATAAGAAAAGAGACAATGGTGTAGAGAGGAAGTAAAGACAGATAAAGTAAAGAGACAATGATGTAGAGAGGAAGTAGAGACATATAAGTAAAGAGACAATTATGTAGAGATGAAGTAGAGACAGATAAGAAAAGAGACAATGATGTAGAGAGGAAGTAGAGACAGATAAGAAAAGAGACAATGATGTAGGGGGGAAGTAAAGACAGATAAGAAAAGAGACAATGATGTAGAGAGGAAGTAAAGACATATAAGAAAAGAGACAATGATGTAGAGATGAAGTAGAGACATATAAGAAAAGAGACAATGATGTAGAGATGAAGTAGAGACATATAAGAAAAGAGACAATGATGTAGAGAGGAAGTAGAGACATATAAGAAAAGAGACAATGATGTAGAGAGGAAGTAAAGACATACAAGAAAGGACACAATGATGTAGAGAGGAAGTAAAGACAGATAAGAAAAGAGACAATGATGTAGAGATGAAGTAGAGACATATAAGAAAAGAGACAATGATGTAGAGATGAAGTAGAGACATATAAGAAAAGAGACAATGATGTAGAGATGAATAG